>NC_134866.1:58070967-58378467 GCF_049852395.1 Peromyscus maniculatus bairdii
AATCACCCAACTAGCAAAGTGATTGTTGTTCTTAGATTAGAATGTGAAAGCTGGCACAGTTTCCCTTTCTTCCTATTCTTTTTTTCATTTTCTTTCTAGGCTGATCTCAATGACCTTGAATGCCCACCTTCTTGCCTCTGTTTCCCAAGTGCTAGTATGATGGGCATCAGCTGTCACACCTCTGCCTACTCTTCCTTCCTCCCTAGTTATTTTTGATTGATTGATTGACACAGGAACCACAGTGGACATATGGAGGCCAGAGGACAGCTTTCAGCTCCCTCCATCCATGAGTGGGTTCCGAGCATCAAACTCAGGTCATGAGGCCTGGGGCAGCTCTTGTTCTCTTCCTCTGCCCTCCCTGAGAGACTGACCCTGAGTGCCTGGCCTGCCAGTACTGCCTCAGCCTTCTGAGTGGTTGACTAGGTTGTGGCTACACCACCATATCAGACTTAGCAGGTGTTTTGTTTGGTTTCTGGTTTTGGTTTTTGTACACGTGAAATTCTGGATCCCCAAGACCACCTTCCCATTTGACTGTTCTACTAGAGTGGAAAACTGACAGATTCACAGACCTCCCTGAAAACTGTCAACAGCTACAGCCAAACATGTCACAGCAGAAATGCAGCTAATAAAGCAGCCCTCATAGCAGAGTCCATCCAGGGCAGCACCAAGCTTGGCTTCCAGTTATCATTTCCCAGTGGAATCAAGGACAGCACTGTTGTATTTTCAAAAAAAAAAAAATGTGAGAATACACATGGAATATTCCAAATCAAAAACTCTCACCAAACTTTAGTATCCAAACTTCTTAATTTTTTTCATTTATTTATTTCTATGTGTATGGGTGTTTGCTGGCATGTATGCACACTGTATACATATCTGCAGTGCCTGGAGAGGCCAGAAAGGGACATCTGATCTAGTACTCGAGTTCCAAAGGGCTGTGAGGACTGGGAATGGAACCCAGGTCTCTACAAGAGCAGCCAGTGCTCTTAACTGCTGAGCCGTCTCTCCAGCCCTGGTATCTAGAATTTTTATTGAGACTCAATTACATTGAAGTGATTGAGCACCTGTGTGGTGCTAACTTTAGTCTCCAGATCCTCCAGAAACTGAGGAAGTAACAGAAGAGGCAAGCCGCCCACCCTCCTTTAATAAACTGCCCATGTGGTCAGAGCCAAGGACAAAGGTGGCATCTGTCCTTGACAAGAGTAACTCTGTATAATAATCTAGATACAGCAAAGATTACTCTAGAATGTATGGGGAAAGGCAAAGGAACTGTGTGCCTGAGTATGAGTTTAGAGAAACAAAGAATAAACAGAAGAAATAGCCTTTCTGTTCTAAAACAAAAACAGAGAAACTGGGTCTTGAGACACAGGAAGCAAGAGGTAAAGGGTTATAATGACTCTGGAAGCCATGCCAGTTTCTCCTAAAGCTACACACACAACTAGCAACAGCACTTATGGGTGTTGCAGAAAAATAAAAACTATGTTCACATAAAAACTCTGTACTTAGGCAAATACTCATCTCTCAGCTTCTTGGCTGCCATTGTGTGAGCTGCTGTGATCCCACACACCCTCCTGTCATGATAAACTTAAAGCATCGGCCAAAATCAATCTTCTCCTTTTGTTTTGTTCAGTTGTTTATCATAGGGATAAAAAAAAAATGTGACAGATTCAGAAAAGAAGGACAAAGATGTGGAGATGTTACTGTGACCACTCAGTCACATGGTTCAGGAGCCTTTGCCAGTGGTTTCTGGAATTTGTGGAAGTTTAGAGACTAGGCTAGAGAAGCTCTAGAATGTTTAAGCCCACGTAAGCTGTAATTCTGTGCGCTCTCAGAAAACCCGAATGCTGATGGGTGTGAACTATTAAGCCTGTGCTTACGAGTTTCAGATGGGATAAGACACTGCAGGGAACTGGGCTAGAGGCTGTTCGTTACATTGTGCTCAAGGACTTCTCTGCATTTTGTCCATGTCCTAAAACTTTGTGGGAAGCTGAATTTGAAGATGAAAGCAGTTCATAAGGAAGAGGGATTTCGAGGCGGCCTAGCAGTTGGACTGTTGTGTGATTATTGCTGTATGGTATAGTAACCAAGAGTACAGTGAGAAATGTAAGCATAAAGCAAAGAATAAAAGCTTAGAAAACCTATAGTTCCCCAAGAAAAGAAGCACATGCAAAGTTGTGTGCAAGGAGAGTAGAGTGTGCCAGCTGCAAAGAGATAAGGTTTCATCAAAAAGAAACCAAGTCCTTTACTTTGGGACAATAGGAAAAGTGTCCTGATAGGCAGCTCAGGAACTGGCCTGAGCCCACCCATCACAAGTTCAAAGCTATGGAGTTTTAGTTCATTTGAAAGACTGTTCTAAGAGAGCTCCAGAGTGCCCTGCTCTCACAAGGCCACCTTGGAAGCCTTTCCTCATGCTCAGCCAGCTGCAGGCTACTAAGACCGTGGTCCCGTGAGTCTCTTCCTGCTTAAACTGACTTTGTCTGTAGGATGAGGATCTTACAGCCATGCAGAATGTGAGACTTACAAATTCATTGGGGATTTTACCAAGATTTCAAAAGAAGCCTGCGGTGCCAAGACAGTATGTGGCAGGATGAGAACTCCTTCAGAGAGTTCCAAAGCAGGTGAAGCCTCGTGTGGTGGTATTGTGTTCCCCAAAATATTGTGTACCCTAATAAACTTATCTGGGGTCAGAGACAGAACAGCCACTAGATACAGAGGCTAGAAAATGGTGGCACTCACACCTTTAATCCTAGCACTCCAGAGGTAGAAATCCCTCTGGATCTCTGTGAGTTCAAGGCCACATTGGAAACAGCCAAGCATGGTGACACACGCCTTTAATCCCAGAAAGCGAGCCTTTAATCCCAGGGAGTGGTGGTAGAAAGCAGAAAGGTATATAAGGCGTGAAGACCAGAAACTAGAAGCATTTGGCCTGGTTAAGCATTTGGCCTGGTTAAGCATTTGGCTGGTTAAGCTTTCAGGCTTCTAGCAGCACAGTTCAGCTGAGAGCCATTCGGATATGAGGACACAGAGGCTTTCAGTCTGAGAAAACAAGACCAGCTGAGAAGTTGGCCAGGTGATGTTAGCTGTGGCTTGTTCTGGTTCTCTGACCATCCAGCATTTCACCCCAATAACTGGCCCTGGGTTTGATCTTAATAATTAGAACTTTTTAAGATTCATGCTACAGCCTAGGATGCGGTGGAGACCCCAAGAAGTTAGAGAGAACAAAAACATGGAATATCTGCCAAAAGAAAGCCTCAGGTAATGAGCAGAAGCCATGTGAGCCACAACTGGACAGTCCATAGGAGCAGACCTGCACAGACCTTTGGGAACATACCACTTGCTCTGGATGCCAGAGATGGAGTGATGGGTTTAACCTTAACCCTTCTTAGGTTCAGTCTTCCCTTGCTTTTCTTTTTTTCCTCCTTTGTGGAAAGAGAATGCCTGCTCTGTACCAGTAAATCTTGAGAGTATTATCAGTGTGGACTTCTCCTGAGGGGACTTGCCTTGAACATAGTTGGTGCCACCCACCAGGTGGCGTGCTGCATGCAATAAAAGAGGAGAGTGGCCTCGGTGGCACCAGAGCTGTGCCTCACTAATCTTGTAGGTATTACTAATCCTCAGACCCGCCATGTTCCTGTCACTCCCAAAGAGTCCATAACCGTGATAACCTTTTTCTTCTTGTTCTTCTCAAACTCTGTCTACAGAACTCTGCCCCAAGTTTTTCATCCCACTCTCTTACAAGCCAGATCCCTGTTAAAAATCCTTCTCTACTCAACTCTAATTGATGACCACCCTTCCCCTTTGATCTCTTAACTCCCTTTGTTGTATCTTGTCATCGTGCTTTTCACACTCTGGAGGGATTATCTTCCTTGGTTACTTTACATTTTTTGTCGTCTCCTACTAGCAAGCATGTGCAGCCTGGAGAGTTTTCTCTACGGATCCCGCCAAACCCCGGCAGTCCAACAGCCCACTGATAAAATAAACACACAGACGCTTATATTATGTAAACTGTTTAGCCTAATGGCTCAGGCTTCTAGCTATCTAGTTCTTACATCTTAAATTAATCCATTCCATAAAACTATACCTTGCCATGTGGCTCATGGCTTACCTGTATCTTCACATGCTGCTTGTCATGGCGGCGGCTGGCAGTGTCTCCCTCCTCCGCCTTCCACTTCCCAGGATTCTCTCAATTCTCCTCTCTGTTAGTCCCACCTATACTTCCTGCCTGTCCACTGGCCAATCAGTGTTTTATATATTGACCAATCAGAGCAATTTGACGTACAGACCATCCCACAGCAAGCATGCTTCAAGAATAGAGCTCATATATATCCTGCTTGCCACTACACTCCCAGATCCAAGAAACAGAACATGGAATACAGTAAACACATGTGTGAATGAACTAAAGTCAGGAACTCTGGGAGAAATCACATGCCCACAATGTCTGTTCTATCATGTGGTCTATAAAGTTAAGGACCAGGAAAGGTTCAGACAACTGAGCCAGTGTATAGTTTGGTTTAGTTTTGTTTCTAAAAGAGAAGTATGTATTTAGATCTCTCGTCCATTTTTATTTTTTTGTGTATGGTAAAAGTCCTGTCTCACTTTTTGTGGAATGCCAGTCATCTCACCCCCATTTGTTGAAAACATTCTCCTTTCCTCTCAAGTCCTCTCAGTGGCCTTGTCAAAGTGAGCCGGTTTGGTTTGCAGACTCTCTACACTGTCTCGTTGTTTTATACTGTTTTATTACTGAGCTTCCTAATCGGTTTTAAGTTGTGAGGTGCCATCCCTCCTACATCGTTCTCTTTCCCAGTGTTGCTTTGGCTAGTGAGGTTTTGTGGTTCTGTATAAATTTTAAGATTTTTTTCTTCTATTTCCACAGAAACTACCATTAGAGTTTTAATTGGGATTTGTCACACTATGGATAGACCTCCAGGTGCTAAGGGGTTGACAGACATAGAGAAAATGTGGACTCTTTAAAAAGCCAAATAAAAGCCAGGTATAGTGATAAACACCTTTAATCTCAGCACTCAAGAAGCAGGGGACAGCCTTATTTACATAGAGAGTTCCAGGCCAGGCTACATAGAGAGACACTGTTTCATAAAAACACGTCGGGAGATACAGACTGAAGAGATGAAAATGGGGGTGGGGTGGGGAGAGGAGGAGAGGAGCTGGTGTCGTCTAGAGAATCCAGTGCAGTAAGTGCAGAGCATGTGCAAGCCCAGGTGCCTGCTGTGCCACAGGAACAGGATACAGTAATGTTGTATCAGTGGTTTGGGGAAGAAAAACATTTTTAGCTGTTCTTATCATGAAAGAAAATAATTGTGTGAAGTGACATGTTATTTGTTCTGCTGGAGTGACCATTTTACTCTGTGTGTATTATAGATATCACACATATTCAATAAAATTGATGTTTAAGTAATATTTAAATCATCTAAAAAAAAGAAGGTGGCAATGGAAAGAGAACTTTTCACCCATGGTGCCTAGGTGTGTTTGCCTGTGTATGTGTGTACTCCATCTGTGTGCAGTGCCAACCAAGACCAGAAGAGGGCACCAAATCCCTGGGACTGGAGTTACACATGGTTGCCAGCTGCCATGTGGGATCCTCGGAAGAGCAGCCAGTGCTCTCAACTGCTGAGCCATTCATCCAAGTCCCTTTTTGCCCACTCTTAAACGTCAATGTTTTGGTGTATCTTTAGAGGCCAAGTCTTAAGTAACATGTGAGGAAACAGGCATTAAAACCAAAGAAGGCAGGCCAGGCCTAGTGGCCTACACTTTAATCCAAGCTCTTGGGAGGCAAGGTGTGTCTGTGGATATCTGTGAGTTTGAGGCTGGCCTGGTCTTCCAAAAGAGCCAGAACCTACACAGTAAGATACCATCTCAAAATTGAAAAAGGAAAGAGATAGAAAGAATGAAAGAAGGAAAAGAGGGAGGGAGGGAAGGAGGGAGGGAGGAAGGAAGGAAAGAAGGAAGAAAGGTAGAAAGAAAGAAAGAAAGAAAGAAAGAAAGAAAGAAAGAAAGAAAGAAAGAAAGAAAGAAAGAAAGAAAGAAAGAAAGAAAGAAAGAAAGAAAGAGGGAGGGAGGGAGGGAGGGAGGGAGGGAGGGAGGGAGGAAGAAAGCATCTCTATACCAGCTATCTAGAATCAATAGATAAAGTAATAAAAATGCATCTATCATTAATGATTTTGTGGAGGCTGATTAGGACAGTTTGCCCTGGGGTTCAGTGTGAGAGACCTGTCACTACTGAAGACGCTACTCACATCAAGAATAAGTTTACTTCCCAGAGTTGTCTCCTTGGATCTCCTTGCCTTCTCATGTCCCACCAGAGCTAAGAGGCATTTGGCAGAAAGTTGCTAAGCAAACACAGGACGGGCCTCCCCAGAAGCTGCAGGTGTCTGGGGTTTCTGCCCCCCGTGTTTTTGTCCACATCTCTTCTCTTAGGTCAGGCCTGATATCTCACGTTTAGGGTCTCAGCAGAAAGCCAGTGGACTTGCAAACGTGTCAGCAGTGGAAAGAGAAGTGCCTGTCTTTCGCTGCAGCATGCTCACTGAGCGGCAGTTGGCATTTCTGTCACACAGTCCTGATCAATGCCCTTGTGTGGAACACCTCCCTGTGGCAGATTCCCACTTCAAGCCACTTGGAACCACAAGGCTTCCTCAGCATCCATTCTCTGTTCAGATATAAGCTTGTATTTTTAATTATATTCTTTTTAGAAACTCTGGCATTCATTTTAAGACAAAATTTAGTGGTCATGCTTTCTTTTTAGGTGGCACATTGTTTCTCAGTGCTCTTGAGTTTTTCCTGATTCTTTATAACATTCTAAAAATAACTGTTGGTGAACCCATAATTTCATTAGTTAATCCCACTGGGGCTCACTAATACATATTACAGACTCTTGATTTATATATATGAGATTGTCTCAAGAATTCCCTTACCTGTTATTATCAACATAGCTGTATTGACAGGGTCTCTATTGCTTCCTGATTGTGCATACCTTTTTCTCTTGTTAAAGATCAATTTTTAAAAACAAACCTTGTCATTTTTAAAGTATCATAGACATGGTACCCTGTTAATGTATCTCATACACTCATATTTTCTTCTCTCCTTTGTTATAATAACTTACAATGTTTATGCATTACCTTTTGCTTTAAAAAACATTCTTGGGGGGAAGAACAGAGACAAAGCAGGAGTACATGCGAGAGAGTTCTTTCTGAAATAAAGACATAAGAAAACTCTGTTACATTCAGAGTTGACTTTGTGAACAGTGATATTCCCTATTCTCACCACAGCCCGACGTGTAAACTATACATGGAATGTTGAAATTATTCCACAACCTTTTGGTCTTGGGACATGTAAGATAAAGTAACTAGTAATGATTAAAACAGTGACTCAGACAAAGAGATTCTTTTGAATTGTATTTTTTGGTACTGTTTCTCCACAGTTCTAATGTTCTTTGGTCTCTGCTCTCTGTTCATCGCATGTAATTTACCAGTGAACCTCCTATCTGGCAAGTCACACATACTTTTGTGTGCATGTGCGTGCGTGCGTGCGTGCGTGCGTGCGTGCGTGCGTGCGTGCGTGCGTGTAAAACATCACTTGTTTGAGTGCTTTTGGAGACTTTCCCTCTATTATAGAATTTGTTGATGGTGTAAATTGTACAGGTTTTCATGTTAAGACACTCCTTTTACTGGGTTTGGGGTATAGCCCAGTATCAGAGTGCATACTCAGCATTCAAAAGCCCTGAGGACAATCCCAGCACCAAAAGACATACAGAACTCATTTATACTGAACTTTTTAAAGATATGTTTGTATTATTTTAATTATATGTATGGGAATATAAGTGCAGTTGAGTTCAGTTACCCATAAAGGCCAGAGGCATTGGGTCCCCTGGAGTTAGAGTTGCAGGTGGTTGTGAGCTGCCTGGTGTGGGCACTGGGAACTGAACTCAGGCCCCTGAGAAAGCTCTTAAAGACAAAGCCCTCTCCCCAGCCCCTATATTTGACTTTTTAAAACACCTGCAAGAAGTTGGGCAGTGGTGGCGCACGCCTCTAATCCCAGCACTCGGGAGGCAGAGGCAGGAGGATCTCTGTGAGTTCGAGGCTAGCCTGGGCTACAAGAGTGAGTTCCAGGAAAGGTGCAAAACTACACAGAGAAACCCTGTCTCAGGGGGGAAAAAAACCTGCAAGAAAAAAATGGGTTTCAACTTCAAAATAGTGTACATCTACCAAGATATCAAGTATTTTTTAGCTAAATAAGTATTTATATATATTTTTGCCCCTGTGCACACCCCCTCTACAGAGAAAAATGCTACACAGTAAGATCAAATGAACAAGAACATAGATAAGGCTGGTGTCTTAGTTTCCTTTCCTGCTGCTGTAGTAAAATGCCCTAATAAATGCAACTTAACAAAGAAAAAATGGTATTTTGGCTCATAAATCAAGGGTACAGTCCATTGGGGGGGGGGGGAGTCAGGAGACTGGGAACTTGAAGCAACTGTTTACTTGGCATCCACAAAGCACTAACTACAGGCTACTCAGCTCCCCTTCCACTTGCAAACCCAAGACCCCAGCCAGGAATAGTGCCACCCAGAGGGGTGGATCTTCCCACCTAGATTCATGCAATTAAGACAATCCCCAAAGCACATCCAGAGGCCAGGTCTCTGGTGAGTCTAGACTATATCAAGTGGACAGTTAACACTAAACATCACAACTGACTTGTAAGGAGCACGTGGGTTGGTTACCGTGGGAAAGAGTGACAGAGAGAGGCAGAAAATAAAACAGTGTTGCCCTCTCTTCCTGCTTCGTGAGCATTTCATCCTCAGTGACACTTTGTTTACGGAGCTGGAAAGATGGCACAGAGGTTAAAACAAACAAATGCTCCTCCAGAGGAACGAACTTCCATCTCCCAGGGCCACACCATGTGGATTCTTAGCGAGGGTTATCAGTGCTGTGCTGAAGGGGTTTGTTTGCCTTCTGCCTCCACAGCACTGTTCATCCCTGAAAGAATCAGGACAGGAACCTGGAGGCCATGGAGGGGAGCTGCTGACTGGCTTGCTTCCCATGGTTTGCTCAGTCTGCTTTCTTATAGAACCTAGGACCACCAACCCACAATGGGCTGGGCCCTCCCACATCAACCACTAATTAAGAAATCCTCCACAGGCTTGCAGCCCAATCTTATGGAGGCATTTTCTTAATTGAGGTTCCCTCCTCTAAGATGACTCTACCTTGTGTCAAGTTGACATAAAGCTGGCCAGAACAGGCAGCTCACAACTGTAACTCTAGCTCCAGGGACCTGACACCTCTGGACTTCAAAAGCATGCACTCACATGTGCATACACACAAAAACACACACAATAGTCATAATTTAAAAATAAATCCTTTAAGTCGCTGTTCTTTGAGCACTATTGTGTGCAGATTCTCATATTAATTTGTCAATATTTTCAATGGAACTCTGTCCCTGAAATGATTTAACGTTTATTTTAATTACATTTGTGTGCGTGGTTGCTTGGCCTGCACTTACGTCTGTGCACTGCAGGGCCCACTCGGTCAGAGTAGGGTATTGTATAGTCTACACCTGCAGTTACAGATGGTTATCCACCATGTGGGTGCTGGAAAATGAACCTGCGTCCTCTGCAAGAGTGGCGTGTGATTTTCACCACTGATCCACCTCTCCAGCCCCACCCAACTGTTTTAAATGATATCCAAACATATACTTGAAAGTGTGCATGTGAACCAAAACTGGCATGCATCTTCCAAATGCTACTTTTTAAATGTTAAAAGTTTACTTCCAGTAACAGAGGGGTGACTGCATTAGTAAAATGTTTGCCTTTCAACCACAGGACATGAGTTTAATCCCCAGAACTCACGTAAAAAGAAATTCGAGTGTGATGGTATGTGCTTGTAATCCCAGCATTGGAAAGGCAGGGTGAGACAGGCAGATCTGCCAGCCTATTCTACTTGCTAAGTTCCAAGGCCAATGAAAGACCCTGTCTCAAAAAAAAAAATTTTTTTTCAAGACGGGGTTTCCCTGTAGCTTTGGTGCCTGTGCTGGATCTCGCTCTGTAGACCAGGCTGGCCTCGAACTCACAGAGATCTGCCTGCCTCTGCCTCCCGAGTGCTGGGATTAAAGGTGTGTGCCATCACCGCCTGGCTCTAGAAATTTTTAATTAAAAAACTTTTTGAGAATTTCATACATGAGTACTTTATTCACAACATTTCCACCCATCCTTCTTCTAGTCCCAACTCCGTCCATGTTATCCTCTCCTCAAATTAGTAACCTCTTCTCTAGTGTGTGTGTGTGTGTGTGTGTGTGTGTGCGTGTGTGTGTGTGTGTGTGTGTGTGTGTGTTCCATTTAGTGTTGCTGATGGCGAGGGGGAGCACTCCCCAGGAGGCTTGAGGCTTGTCCCTGGGAAAGCCAGATCCTCTCTATTTCAGCAGCTGTTAATTGCCTATATCTCTTCTTCTAAGGATTAGTCTGTGAATTTTTTATAATTTTTATATTACACTTGTGTGTGTATGTGTGTGTGTGTATATATATATGCATGCATGCATGCATGCGCGCGTGCGCCATAACACACATAGAGGTTAGAAGACAACATTCTGGGTTGTTTCTTTCTACCACGTGGGTCCTGGGAGTTGAACCCAGGTTGCTGGGCTCAGTGGAAAGCCCCTGTCTCACCAGCTCAAGAAGGAGATTTTTGGTTGTGAGCCTAGCCTTTAACGGCTGAGCCATCTCTTGGGCGATGGTGGTGCACACCTTTAATCCCAGCACTCGGGAGGCAGAGGCAAGCAGATCTCTGTGAGTTCGAGGCCAGCCTGGTCTACAGAGCGAGATCCAGGAAAGGTACCAAAACTACACAGAGAAACCCTGTCTCGAAAAAACAAAAAGGAGTTTATAAAGATGCAAAATATGCATGTGCCAGTTCTTCAGAAAGAATTCCACCTTCTGTGCCCTAACTCAGTTACCAAAGTAGGTGACTCGGTTGTCAGCCTGCTTGACTTCCTAGTAATCCTCCCTCCTGATGAAAGCAGAACATCTGCTCATTCCTCCGTCTACTTGCAAGAGTAAACGCTGGAGTAACACAGGCACTCAGCTCTCCTTCCTACACTGGTCTCCACAGGCCTGGACTATGTTAGCCAAGAGGTGTCATGAGCAGAAACCAAGAAGATTCTTTAGTGAGTTTATCCTCAAGGACATCTGTTCATCCTTCAGAAAGATTGTCACTAGGGAAAAGGGGGGTTAAAGTTACTTAACAAATTGCTTGAGACCATTGACTCCCAAGTCCCTCCAGAGTCATAGATTGGATTGGTTTTCAAGGAGAAGGAAGAATTGTAAGAGGAGCTCCCTGGGAAAGTTACAAATGGATCCTTACCTGGGCAACACTGGTTGGTGTAGCTGATCACTAAGGAGGAATGCCCAGTGGTAATAGAAAGTTAGGAAGTGAGAAGGAAACAGTTAACACTTGAGGAAAGGCTTAATGTGTTTGAAAATAGTTGTAGCCATGCATCTGAGGATGGACATTCAAAAGGAAGAAATACAGATTAAATACTCTGTCATCATGCCTGCAATTTAATAGTTATTACTGAACTGAGAGTGGATTGTCTACAGAAAAAGACAAACTTTTCATAAACCTACCCAGAGGCAGAGCCTCCTTCTGGAAATACTCATGGCATTTATTTGAAACAGATGTGTTTGAAGGTATCTAGATATTTGCTTGTATTTTCAGACTGTAACTACCTCCAAATCCAAAGGAATCCTTGATGGACATAATTTAACTTAGTAAAAAAAAAATGATATCAGCATGTTCCATGTGTTTTAAAAACCTGGTAATTTTACACACATACTGATGTAGTCAGACTTTTCCCCCTAAGAATTCCATTAACAATTATCAGAATTCATCCAGGCCCTTCAGGATTTACCAGTAAAACCTATACTCATCAATCCCTCCCACTGAATAAATTGAATTTTGCCAGAAATGCGTAAGCAAATAGAGAAATGACCTCATTTTTCAGTCTGAACACAGTGGCGTTGGAGAATATGTCTCCAGAGTATGACTTCAATATTGGTTCTTAATTCCAAGCACAGGTTCACAAGGCCAGAGAAGAGGGGGGTGAGGCCCTCCTTGGGAAGGCACCTGTGAAGAGATGAGTTCTTGGGCAGGAGCAGCTCCCACAGCTAAGTCGCATGCACACACTGTAGCTTTCTGCTCTCTGGCCAACGGAGTGCAGCCATAGCATCTTTATTGTTATAACTCCCAGATTGTGATACTGTCACAAAGCTGTTGCTAGGCAACAAATGTGGTTACCAGGTCTCAGCGAATAGCTGAAGGGGGAAGGCAAAGTCTTGCACCATTGTAGAGTAACCATAGCAATGACCTACTATTACAGACTAAAGAATTATCATTAACAATGTTAAAGTATCAGAGGCCCTGAATTCGGAGACTTCCAAGCAGTATCTGCATAATTAAGTGATTGAGGACAAGATTCTGTTTCAAAGCTAACCACTCATAATTTCTATGGGGGGGATATTTGTAATTTTATTTTTAATTAAAAATTGATTATGAAGTTATTGGTTAAATTATACATGCTATCACAAATAGATTTTTTAAGCCCGGGTTATTCGTGTCTTCCCATGCCTACATGTTACTTATCGCCTTTATCAAACTGTAGGTTCCATTTGATTTGGAAAATAGTGTATAATATTCAACCTAAGCCCCAGTCAGAAGCTGTGGTAAAATAACCTGGTAAATTGAAAATCTACCGCTTCTCTGAATACCCCGACTGAATAGGGGGCCTAAATGCTTTCAGTGGTTCCTCTTTGAAACACTTTTTGTCTGGCTTTTCTAGATCCATCCTCCTAAAATCTGTAAAGCATGTGGCCCGCCTAGAATACTTTCAAGGCTCCTAGTCTCCTTTTGAATCTGGCCTTTCATTAAATATCTCCAGTGATTTGGTCCCCGTGACCTCGCTGGAGCAGTCGTGTCCAACATCAGAGACTGGGAGAGCCCAGAAAAGGAATTATTCCCCGCTCTCTGCCTGGGAGCCGGGCCACCGAGGCGCTGTGGGGTGGGTGTGGTAGACTCGGGATCCCGCACGCTGGGGAAACCAATCCCAGGCCTGGGGAAGTGGGTGGTTTCCAGGCGGGAGAGGGAGTGGCCCTTCCCGCTGAGCTACTGGATTGGCCCGGAGGGCGGGAGGCCCCGGGCGCTCCCGGCGGCTCCTCGGGGCCCCGCGGGCGGGTCCTGGCCCGGGGCGGGGGACCGGCGGAACCCGGTCCCTGCGCTGCCCCGGCCGGCGGGCTCGCCGGTGGCCGCGCTCTCCGGGAGGGCGGGGCTCCTCGCCGCCTGCGGGTGGCCGCACACCCGCCACACCTTGTAATCCCGTGTGTGTCTCCGCAGGCACCGACCGCCACGAGCTCACTTCCTGGAAGAGCTTCCCGTCCATCTTCAAGTTCTTCGCGGAAGCGTCGGAGGCCAAGAGCAGCTCGCAGAAGCCCGCCCTGACGCGGCGCTCGCACCGGATCAAGCACGAGGAGCTGTGAGCTCGCCGCCGCCCGAGCGCCCGCAGCCTCCCGGCCCCCATTAGATTGCTTTCTTCCTCCAGCACAGGGTCTCGATACGTTCGTCTAAATAGCGTTTTGCATTATTTCTAGATGAGTGCAACTGTCAAAGCAATATGGACTCGCGGCCCGTCTCCTGCGGGCTGAGCCCGGCTTGGCGCAGGGGTCTGCAGGCGGCCGAGCGCGGCTGGGTGCGCCGAGCCCGGCTTCGAACCGCCCCGGGGAGCCGCGGGCGCTGCAGCCCAGCGGCGTCTGCGCGGTCCTACCGCCCGCTGCAGGGCGGCCGCTACTGCCCAGCCTCAACCGGGCCCGTTTTTACTCCCCCTTAAACCTAGCAAGCTTTTATTCTAGACTTCAAACTTTCCTTTTAACCAGGTTTTTCCCTCGGGTCATCTGATGAGCTCCTCTCTTTTTAGAAGGCCACACACCGGGGTCCTAGAAATGCCAACTTTAAATTGAGAACATGAATACCATGATGAATTTGGGGGAGTACAAATTGTTCTCTCTTGTAATGACTGATTTCCATTTCAAGACTGAAAGAAAAACTTTGAATAAAAATTCATAAAGTACTGAATCCGAGTCCTTTTCTCCGGACATTCCTGCTTAGTTGAACCAGAGTCTTTATGTCTCTGACTTGAGGAGAGAGCGTTCGAATGAAAACGTAAGCAGGTATTTTAGATGCAGGTATAAGGCCCCATTTTCAGTGAAATTTCTAACTTATGAAAACTGACCCTACTGTTAATATGTAACATGGGGAGAGGCATTTAGGTGACACACTCAAGGCTTGCTCTCTCTACTCCCATGTGGAGTTTTGGTGGTAGTTACTAATCCGTGCTGAGTGTGCTTGGACCTTTCTTGTAGTAAACCCTTGTGGTTACACCATTTATTTTTTACTGTCATCAAGAAAATGAAACTGCATACCCTTGTCCTTCTGAAAGGCTATGTAAAGTTAAAATGTTTCAGTTTTCATCTACAATAGGAAACGAGAATGATTTTCTCTTTTAGGTCCAAAATTTTTAGTGTTCCACTTCTTCTGATAGGGTTTTGCCATATAATCCAACAGTTAGGTCCTTTAACCCAACTGGGATCTGGCCAGCACGGTGAAATACAGAAGATAAAATAGGTTGACATTTTACTGGCTTTTAAATTAAAACATTAAACATTAATTACTTGAAGAATTTAATTAGTGAAGATTATATCCAGTGGGTGAGATTGTAAATTTAATACTTCCAATCCTTTCTTAAGTAAATTCAACAAGTAATGTGCCTGCCTCGTTTGAGAACATGGAAAAGTATATCCAAAATGAAACCGAGGTACTGTCTAATGCCTCAGAAGAAAACCTGGACTCAGCAAGCTTATGGAGAATTTCTTTAATATTATGAACTGATTTCAGCAAGTTTTAAAACTGGTAATATCTCCTGTTCCTTAGCATCTACATGCGTTCAATAGTTCTGTGTTCTGAGTGCCGGTGAAGTAACGTGGCTGTGGCCATGTCTGGTCATCTTCTGATATTACTTGAGCAGAAACAACTTAAGAGGAAAATCAAAATGGCATTTTACCCCCAGCTCCTGGGTGGTTTAAAATGTGTTAATCCAACAATGTCAAGCACATTGCTCTGTCATTGTCGCCCTTGACATTTCTAATTTTAGAAGGATTGGTGAGCTCAAAAAAAAAAAAAGATAGCTTCCCAATGGCTAGGTTTGGAAAATTGGTGTGGATTGAATGTTATAAATTGTCTGGTGTTTTAGTATATAAAAATATTCACTAATTTTGTGACATTAAGACAAAAGCCAGCACTTATACAGGAATAAATTTGTGAAGGTTCTGCAGCTGAATTAAAGCAAAGTAAATGTGCTCAGCTTATGAACCAAAGGACTCCTGGTCCTTCCCTCCAGATCCCTCACTTGTACAGAGAGTGTCATTGATTTCTTATGATGACTATTTTATAATCACTGAATTGTAACCTTGTTATCTGTCTGGTAGAGAGCTATTTACAGAGTTATATTTTGTAAATGTCTGTTACTGCTTGTGGATCTGCATTGTAGCAACCCACAGGGAGCCAGGCAAGCACTCCAGAGATAAGTGACTCCTTATAGCATAGGATTTCGTAACCTGTTGATTGGGATGCTGTTGGTGTATGTGTAATGATACTGTTCACCTCGGTTTTCTTGGGCTAACAACAAGCAGTTGACAGTACCCCACCTGCAGAGGGGTGGCCAGTGTTAATATTTCTTCTCTGGTCTTCTCCCTGTTATCTCCTTAAAAAGATTCTGGGCATGGGGTGGTATAAAGGTAGGCTGTGGGCTTTTTTTTTTTTTCTTCTTTAACTATATACTTAGTTCTTAGAGTAAATAGATTGAGAAAGACATAAATTGGAGATTCAGAATAGTCCTGCTGAAGCTTCGGTGCCGGGCAGCTGCTTTGGAGCTTTCTAAAGGGACCTAACATGCAGTCCTTGAAAGTCATGCTGGATATTTGAAAGACCATCTACTTGTAATAATGTTCTTTTCTCAAATTTCTACCTTGTGCTTCCTGGAATGCATTTCTGTTTATATGTCAAAAATAAATAAATAAAGCATAGGAGTTTCCTATAATCTCTTTTCTGTTAACATTTTAAAATAAAAAAGGTTTTTCCCACAAGCAACTGTGTGTGTTAATTCCTCCTCAGAAGTTCTTTTTTCATCACCTGCACAGGGGCTTTCAAAGCTGAGACCTAAAGAAAGTGATTGGACCATATGCATGAATATTAAGCTCATAGCTATGATTCTTACTGTTGCTGTTGCTGTGAGCAATGTCTAACTTAGCTGAGTCTCTACTTGGCTCACATATATCGTAAAGATAACATTTTAGTCAAATGTTTTTAATATATAAGGAAATTAGAACAACTTGTCTACGGAATGATTTATAAAATAGCCATTGATATACAGTAAATATGTTTTTCAAAGGGAGCCTGGTAAGATTCAGTTGCTCCCAAACTGCTGATGGTCAGACCTTGATGACGTGTGCTCGGTCCATAACTGAGTTGTGCACATTTCTGTTACAGTTATTCCTTCTGAAACCTTTCTCTCCTGTGAGGGGGTTTGGGTGACAGAGTGTGTTAACTAAATTAGCACTGCTAATTTACAACTAGATTTTTTTCATGTTTCTCTGTATTGCAGAGTTCCAGTCCAAACATGTATGGTATAATCATTGTTTAGACTGTTAACTGATAGGCTCCTGTTGAAAGCAGTACTCCAAATTCACTTAAGAAAAATTACTATTAAGTAACTTTCACAGTATAAAATTTCACAGTCTAAATTTTTTGGAAAATTTTCTCATGTCTTGTGGGGAGAGGCTAAAAATTAAACACGAGGCATTCATATACTTGAAATATGGGTGGCAGAGGGGGTATAATTGTGATACTTATATACCCTCTGGCATAATATAAAAGACTCTAACATAACCCTTTCAAAAAATGTTATACTTTCCTTCCTTCCCTGTATAGAATGTCTGAGCAGTAGTCTCTTGAATTGTTCATCTCTTTATCTAATATTCTATTAATCTCAAAAAGTGATCAGTTTGAATCTGGGAAAGGGATTTTAATCAACACTTCACAGAGCTTAAAGCTACCCCACCTAAAGCATTGGCTTTGTGCGGTGGTTTTAGATTTAAGCCATTGTAGCTGCTGTGCACTGTACTCGGAAAATGTACACCTACTAGAGGATGCTGGAAGGGTGGCACAAGATGCATTAAGAGAGGTCCACGAATAGAAACAGTTATTGAAGCATCCCAGCATTTATCTGGAAGTCTGCATTTTTAAACAGCAAAGATAATTTTTAAACCTCACCCTTAGAAGGGATGGATGTTGATTTAATTGATTCCTTTGGATCAATGTTTTTAAAGTTTCACACCACTGCTTTCATGAAGTGATGTCTTTAGCAGTCAGTGGTTTGACATGAGACTTCTCAGATTTCATCAGTGGGACCCTCCATGACATCTAAAACTATGCAACAGCCTGTGTGATGGTAACTTTGGGACTGGGAGATCTCAAGGCTAATGTGACTGGTAGAATGAAGAATTCTTATTAATTCTCGGTGTAAAGATTTTATAGGAATAATAATGGAAAATGAAGCACAAAAGCTTACCATTTGCCATTTAGAGAAAGCTGTCCTGAAGATTTGGTCAATAACTGGACATCATTGAGTGGCCAGTATTTCCCTGTGGATGTAAAACTTAGAAGATGAACATTTGACTTAATCCATGATATCTTTTCAGGCAACTTTTCTTGGACCCTTGCCTTGAAGTTTGTGGAAAACCTTTCACTATACTCTTTGTATCATTGGAATTGAACTTTTTTAAAATAGCTATGAAACATGTTTCTAGGAAGAAATGTATGAAGGTCATGCACCTGTCTGTCCAGATCATCATTCAGCTTTTCCTTCCATAGCTGTTACATTGGGTGACGTGCAAAATTGTCATAGGGAAAATGATATTGAACTTACTCTGTGACCAAAACAAAGAATCTGAAGTGAAAAACAGCCAACACCCCAAGAACGATATGTCTCCCTTAAAGTTTACAATTTGAATAATGAACTCAGATGGAAAGTTGGCAGGAAAGCAAACCACGGCACCGTCACATCACAAACCATTTTCACTTTTCTGTCCAATTTCAGAGTGCATGTGTTTGTGAGTATTTCACTAGATCAGTGACAGCTCTTTATTTGCATAATTATATGCTCTGGTCTGAAGAGAAAACTAACCCCCAAATTTCATGGGTCACCAGACTGCAACAATCAATGTTTTATCACGTATGCGAAGCAAAATCTAAGAAGCTATATGAAGTTTCTTGGGGAGTTTTTACTCCTCAGAAAATTAAAGAGTTTTCCTCTCCTGAATAGATTCAAAATCTTTCCAAGTTCTTTGTAACAGAATTCTGTTTGAAGGCAAAACCAGAGATTAACATGTAGATGTGATTGTAGACTCACAAACATTGCTTCAAAGTGGTTTAAGAAGAATAGCATTTTTGCTGCACTAAAATTAAAATTCTTCATACTATGAGAAAAAAGTATTGGTCAAATTATGATTTGCCAAAATGAAGTCCAAATTAATTACCATTGAATATGAAGTTCATTTCCTTTCTTAAAATACCTCAGGTTTTTTTAAGACCAAATAGAAAAAAGTTATGTGCATATATACATATATATGTCTCACTTATACATAGCATTGTATGTAGTACTTATGTCCATTCCTGTTCATTTCAACTGAAATCTACAGACAACATATATAATATGTGTATGTCTATTCAGTGCCTGTAACATAGTAGGTGCTCTGTATGTGCTGGTCTCCATGAAACTTTGTTGTTGTTTTGTTTTTTTTATGAAATAGACTTTTCATGCTCAAAATCTTCCAGGCATTGCAATAAATATTTTTAAGTGCTTCAAACTTGTTTTGCATCTGCAAATCTCCACTGATATGCAATATGTACGTGTGTGTGTGTGTGTAAGGTTGGCTTTATTTCATTAAAGAAAATTGATTTAAACTGCTAATGTCTATAGTTTGCAGGCACTCTGCCAATTTTGGAATACAAAAGAGCATAGAGACACATGCAGACCATGGCTTGTTGCTGTTGTTTTATGGCGTTATTAAAATCCTGGAAAATCTGTCTCTACCTAGTTTCTTAAGGAGCACAAGGTGGGAAGTGCACTTTTGTAAAAGCACTGGAATGTGAACTTCATTCAAAGTTTCTGCAGACAACATGCTAGAATGAAGAAAAGGGAGGCACTGGGGAAACTAAGAGTGGCATGGTCCCAAGTATCTTGTTCCATCTGAAGACTGAGAGGTCTGTAGAGTTGGGTGTCAGAAATTTCCTAAAATATTGCTATTATTTCAATGAAAGGCAAACTCCTTCCCTCAAGTTTTAAAGTTGAATTATGATTGAAAGCTATTTTCTGGTTCTCATCATCTGAGAAACCAAACCTCTGCTTGTCAAGATCACTCCCAGTGAGACTGTCACCTTTGTAGCGGTCCTACTGAGATGATGCTCATACCTTCTGACGCCCTCCCTGGAGTTTCTGTCCTGACTGAAGGCCTGGGATTCCTCCAGGTGGAAACTCCTCAAAAGGAATTCTGTAAAAACCAATAAATCCAAGTTTAGAATTTTATCCAAATAGAACTAGAGGATAGAAAACTATTCTTCTGGGTCAGATAAAAGGCATTTCATTTTTAAGGGAAAAACACTTCTAAGAAAAATAATAGACAATATTTATAGCTACCTTTTTTTCTATGTTACCTTTGTGAGGACATTGCTTAAGCATCAGATGCGGCTCTTCCAAGAATGGAGAAAAGTCTGTTATTTCCCACTCACTTCTACACGAGGGGAAGACCAGTGTCTCCCTCTTCTATCATGTACAATGATGTTTGTTCAAATACCACCTAATTCTTACACTATCTGAAAGGTTGCCCCGACCCCCTTCTCCTCACATACCTCCTAGTAATCTTTCAAAAGCTTTCCATCTTTTAAAAATCATACTTAAATAAGTGTTCTTTCAAATAAATGTGTAGCTTTCCTGTATTGTCAACTGGAGAAATATCATCATGGTGTGTTGAGGTGGTGTGGTGTTTTCCACACCCCTGGAGCCCACCTCTTTTGCTCTTGCTTTGCTTCAGTAAGTTACTTAATATCATCCCCTGGAATAACCAGCTCTAAAAATAACAGTAGTTCAGAATGACATGATTTGGCTTTCATGCAGTTTTGAAAGAAAACCATTAAAATTGCATTGATCTCACAAATATTGATCTAGTGCTTGATATCAAATATCAAATGAGATGCTGTCAGTTGCTGCTGATCACTGTGTCAGCTGTTTGAATTCATGTCCTCTTCCTTCTTCATTGCCACGTGATTCAAGTTGCTGAGGATACATAGATTTTAATGATTAAAACAATTAATGTCAATTCTTTTCCTGTTACTCACAATTCTGGCTTTACTAAACATAGTGAATGATCTATCTGTGATATCGTGTGTAGAGTGCTTTTCAACAATATGGCTTATTACTGGATAGCTTACATTTCTATTTACAGTCCTTTACCTTAATATTGAAATTATTTCTATCTGATTCCTGCTTTCTTTCTGATTACCAGCCTTTTTTTTAAAAAAATCAAGATTGTTTGCTTTTGAGTAATGCAATCAAAAGTATGCTTTACAACACAGAATGAATTCTTAGCCATACACTACAACATGTAAGTCTTTCCTTTTATTCTTGTTGATGAAAATAAAACTACAGTAGTTCCCAAATGCAAAATTCAAAGAAGTATTTAGGTGAAAAAATATCTTTCTCAATAAAATGTGATCTAGCAGGTTTAAGCCACCCTCGGCTTCATCTTTCCCTAGCACTCTGGAAATAGCTAACTATCCTATCCTTGGATATATTTAGAGTCTCAAGGCATACTTTTTCTTTTTTCTTTCCTCTTTATTTTTTACATCAGCAATTACTGATTACATACTTTGATATCTGATACACTTGAAGGAGGAAAACACCTTACAACAACGACCAGTTAACACTGCTGTCTACACTGTAATGACCCAGAAATAAAAGTAGGACCTGCCTAGATTGTTTTTAATTGTACTGCCTCACTCGTGTTTTTCACATTCCTGTGAGCTGGTGTCCCTTTTCACTTTACACCTTGCGTTGGTCTGGAGACCGGAAAACCAGGCAACGTGTAGGCTCCCTGCTCTCCCCAGCACCATGGACAGCGCCCAGCGCCCCCCTTCCGTATCCCCTTTGGCCAGAACCCCAAAGTTCCAGCCTGGCGAGATTCCTCACTCCAGCCACTCCCCTGACATAGGATATTCCCTTCTGAAACCTCGGCATCTGAGCCCCAGACAACAGTGAGCTTAAAGACTGTGGTTTGTGGGTGGAGAGTCGTGCCCGCGCCCCGCTCGGTGTTAATCAGAGCTCCCGGAGTTGACGCTCCATTTGCCTGCGAGTCTCCCGAATTTGCATCTAGTCTACCGTAGCTCCACCCCGTAGCCACTGCTACGGTAAGGGTCTTCCCTCCTCCAACCCAATTTTTCTTGAACCAACTTTTCATCACCATCCTTTAGCTAGCAAGATCTGTATCAACTCCGCTTTAAAGGGTTTCTGCTGGGACCACTTTGTTCATAGGCCTATAATCTCAGTAGCCACAGATCTGTGTCCCCAAAAATGTACATCCAGACCCGACAGTCCCTGGTCCCACCACTCTGCTGATGGCTGAAGCTGTCTGACTAATTCTGGGGCGCCTAGGCGCTGCTTCATCACCCCTCCGAGCTGCCAAGCGAAGCCTCTCTGCGGCAGGTTCGCGGCTGGGCGGCTTCAGAGCCTGACAGCGATTATTTGACAATACCAACGCCTCTGGCTCGTTTTCTCCTCTGCAAACCCCAGTCCTAGCTGTGTTTTCAGTAAATCTCCTTGTTTGCCTTTCCCCCCCACCCCCACCCCCAGTTGTCGCGTTGAGCAAAGTGCAGTAATGGAAGGCCACTCCTGGTGGCATCTGGTTCATTGCGGAGTCTCCCTGGCAACCCCAACCACCACTCCTAAGAGGACCTTTTACCGATTCCAAATATAACACCTTGCTGTATTGCAAATCTTGACTTATTTATTTGCCTTTGAGTGTAATCTCTCCCATCCCGTCAGAACACAGTTTGGATCATCCGCTATCATGAGTCGATACTGGGGTTTAAAAAACACTTTGTTTAGGGCAAGTGAGACTGTCAAAATCAAGCATCTATTAAAGATTGAATAAAATCCGTTCCAAACCAACTTAGTGCAAACTTTTCGAGTTTGAGTGATAAGCAAGTGAAACGGGGAAAGAGCCCTGGTTTTTCCTTGGCAAACGGGATTTCGCACTGCTCTGCATAATCACAGGAACTATACGATACATTTCAGGGGAAAACTTTTTTCTGACACTGTATTACAATAAAAAAATGTCACTGACTTTCTCAGTTTAGCGGCAAGTTAGCAGCAAAACACCTTGTTTTTCTTTCCATTGAGACTCGCAAATAATTGGTTAAATCTTTCACTGGTTAGCAATTCAATTTCCTCTCTCAGAACTGCTGTGAGCAGCTTCCTCTCTCACACTGCCCACACGAACCTGATGCCCTGCCCCCTCGGCAAAGTCACTCCTGAGTTCGCTCTTCCCAAAGAGAATTTTCCTTAGTTTGACCATCACTTAAGTCTCATTAGTCGTTGTGTATAAACCCATGCTATTAGAGAAACTCAGTCAGGCTGGAAGTTGTTTAAACCAGCAGCTGGACCCTCTAGGAGAACCGATGGAAACGCACCTAGCTTAATGCAATTTGGCAGCTGGAGTGTGGGGGGGGCGGGGGAGGCTACAAAGGGGACCTGTTGAACTTGGTGACTTGAGACTCATTTATTCTGGGCTAGAGTGCACCTCCCCCTATCCGAATTCATAGTTCAAATATTTCTAGGTGTTTACAAGTCGTTGGTTGGTGTATTTTTTTTATTTATTTTTTTAATGATCTGGGTTTCTACTTTGGAGAATGTTTCATTCTATCCTGTTCTGGTGCAAAGGGGACTTGGGTGCAAGAAACGACGCAGGTTTTTCTTTGTGAGTAGAAAGCAAGAGTTGTGGAGACTTGGGGTGACAGGGATGGCATTAAGTGAATCCCTAGGTGATGGGCTTTGCTCTCAGTATGGATGCCGGGAGATCTTTTTCCACCATGCAAGCTTTCTTTGTTAATAAGGGTTTTTTTTTTTTAAACATTAAAGAACACTATATTCCTGATTCAGTTTCAGAATGACTTTCCTGGATTACTTAAATAAGTTAGAAACTTACTATATTTTAAGACCATTTTTGCCAGAGAAAACAGTGAATAAAAAAGAATATGAGCTCAGTTTCTATATCACAAAACATTGAGGATATAAATCAAGCAAGTCTCCATGAAAGAAACATCTCTATCAGTGTTTGCTACCTACCTGTATGTATATGGTGGGACTTTTAGGAAATCTTCCCAAAGCATAGATGACTGTTTTTCTCCCTTATTTTTGTCAAGTGTTTCATTCCAAACCTATCCAGTGATTTCTGATGTCCTGGCCATTTTTGTCCCTCAAATCTTTTAAATTTTCTTCTACCTTGACCACTTGTTAACGTCAAATATTCAGTATCTAGTTAGTTAGAGAAATATATTTTATACATTATAAAAGAATAGGTTCCGTGAATGAATTGAAGAGGGCAGGGATTAATAAGTTCTAGTCGTGAAGACTTCTTGGGGAAGGGAGAGTATAAGTCATGACTACTAAGTGTCAATGGGCCATAAGAATAGTTAAAAAGAGCTAGACAGATCCTCTGGAAGCAGAGGGAATGGTGTAGGTCCCAAAATCACCCAGGAATTCATCCAGGTTGCCGGATGCCTGGCTCCCCCCTCTGCAGCTTGCCCAGGGAGACAGCTACCTTGCTACCTGAGAGACTGAGGGTTAATTCTACACTTCTTTACTAGGACAATTTACTAGCCACACTGGACTTCAATTAATTCAGTTTGGGAGGTGGCTGGGTGGCTGCATGCTTGTTACTCCCTTTTTAAGACAGCTCTATAATTTCAGCCTTTTCTGACGTAATTAAAACCTTTGGTGACTCTATTTTGTCCCATGGTGTGGAAAAGAAATCGCCCATTCTTTTCATGGGTGAAACTTTCGAAGAACTTTAAAATAAACTATGCAGTTTTGCATCAGATTTTTTAGCAAGTAAGTATGTTAGGAATTCAGATAAGCCATTAGAGTCATGCTTTAGCTGTCAAGTGATTTAATATTAGAGGGACAAATGTAATTGGTTTGCAACTTACCCAACTTTTAATACTACTTATATTTCTGGAAAACAGCACCTGATTACATTCACCATGCAAAAGAGTCTGAACTGGTACCTCAAGAAGGTAACAAAATATATGAAGTCTTTAAGTAAATGGTTGGGGGGGGGGGGTTGTAAACATTTGAGGACCTAGTAATCCTTGGAAGTCTAACGCACTTAAATTTAAATTTTCACAATCAACGCAACCTTGAAAAAAAATGAGAGCCATTTGCTTAACTTAATCTGGAACATATGTTTCCAGCAGTAGCAGGTTTTTTGGTGTGTGGCTGGGGATGATCAAGCTGTAACTTTTCCTCTTTAGGTTTTCAGCGCCTGCTAGTTTCAGCCTCACACCTAGAAAGAGACTTTGCCCGAATCTTCCCCAAAGCAGCCAAGATTTTACAAAAGGTTTCCAAACCACTCAGCTCTGGATATTATTAATATTACCAAAGGTATATCATTCTTATACAAATCAGTTCCCAATGCCTAAAGACAAGTTCAGCCTCTGCTGTCAATGCGTCCTGTGCTTGTGAAGATGCATTTCCTGCCCTTGTGAGCCTTGTCTTCCTCACCTGCAGCCCTCTTTCTGAAGAGCAGAGAGTGGTTTAGTCTCATCTTCACTTTTTGATCAGAAATTTAAAACTATTTGTTTCTCTCTCTTTGTGCTTCAACACAAAAGAGTTCCCCCCAAAAGAGTGTTTTGAATGTCTGAGAATTGCTTACTGGTTACATTTTAGAATCCCCAAGTCACTCTTCATTTAAGACAAGCTTTGGGGTGATGCTTACTAATAGTATTTAAACATGTATCTGTGGGCATTGTTTTTTTTTAAAAAAACATTTAGGCTTTAAATAGAGCAGCCCACATTTTATGTCAATTAATGATACCCCATGACAAAAAATGGAGGTAGTAGTGAGGGTGGTGGTGGAATGAAGGGTGGACTCTTGGACTCTGCTGGTCAGCCTCAAGCAAGAATCTGGACTTGCTGATTTATCTCCCTCCTAAAACCCTCCACCAGATTACTGGAGGAAAACTTTAGGCACATTTTGAAATGTATCAGAACAAGTAATTGAGCCACAAGTATGCCATGCCTTCCGAGGCAGAGTTTCCCTCTGCTTTGTTATTGTCGGATTGCGGTGGCCGACCCTGTGCACCTGCCTTCATATAGAAGAGAACAAAAACGACAAAAACGGGCAATGATAACATTACCAGCACCGTGCTGATCAAATGCCCACAACTAGTTCAGAATTGTGCTAAAAAGCCACTTCAGTTCTGAACTGGAAGGTCTTGAGACGCCGAGCGCCATCTAGCAGCAAAGTTAGAATCTGAGCGTCTGTGTCAGAGACCAGGGAGTAAGGAGGGAAATGGCAACTTGAAGATGCACTTGCTGTGGTTTAGCTAGAAGCTCCATCTCACCTACAAACAGCTTCATCTAAGGTTTCTGCTCTGTACCTCACTAGCCAACAAACTAAGTACTGAGGTGAGGTGGACAGTTTCTGCCTTGAGCTTTATAAAGCTAAAGGATAGCTCCTCACTGGGTCGCTCATTGTCTTTAATTAGAATTGGCAGCCACTCCGTCCGTCTGTCCCTCGTGCATCCCCCATCATCAGACCAGCGTCTCACGGTCTCAGCACCCTCCTATCCAAAGAAGGACAAAGAGCAGTGGCTGAAAAGCTCACCTTGAGCTGAAATGACTCCCAGGGCTTCAGCGCAAAGGGGAGCGCATCCCTGGAAAACCCTAGCAGAGCTGGAGAAGTCATCTGAGTTTTCAAGTCTGCCCAGATGTCTCCTGACAGGCAATCTGAGCTATCTCTGAGTGACACGAGATTTACTTAGCAAGCCACAAATGGTCCTGGAAACTGAATGGTGCCATCTAAATATAAGTAGTATAACTTTTGTTCTTCTTCAGGCAAGCTGGTCTTTGCTGTTTCCTGTGACTGCAGCCCAAGGCAGCGAGGGCTGCATGGTCACCCTGTCGGCTGGCAACGAAGGGAATGAAACTGCACTTTTCAGCTATTAAATTTTGGATGTTGCTGAATTATGGAAGCATTCTTTGGAAGTGGGCTAACAGGACAACTATAAAAGAAAACTTACTGGGCATCCATATGAAGAAAGTAAAAAGAACACTCTCCTGTGCTCTATATAAGCAGGAATCTCATCTTTTTTTTTTTTTTTAAATCAGTTGCTCTCCATTCAATAGACTAAGAGAGTTCATCTCAACAATGTCTCTCTTCTAAAGAACTGATAAACCTTTTTGTGATTTGATTTCAAGGCTGCAAAAAAATTTTCCCTTAAACTATTCCCAATTTTCTGGTATTTTATGCTTCCCTCTGTAAAAATGCATTGGTTCATATTGTTCTTAGAATCCAGAGCTAGAGCTTGGGGTTCTTATTGTTCTCTCCCCTCCATCTTCCATATCTCCCACAATATCTCCCAGTGAAGAGTTTTGTAACTGGATAAAAATAACTAAAAAAGAAATACTAAGATAGTATAGTTAGATCTAATGCTACATGAACGTCAACTTTTTCTTAATAAAAACAGACATAATGGGTACGAAATAATAGTATTTTACTGTGTCCTTTGCTTTGTAAAACAGCCACATTAATAAAAGCACCAGACATGAGTGTGCTAGATATGCTCATTACAATATTTCTACAGTTAAAGTATTTACAGAAAAAAATGCAACATCAACAAAAAATAACCACAACCTATCCAACAAACTAAGCCAGAAAACAGAGGATTTCAGAGCCAGGCTTGACAATTTAGAAAGAATCTAAAATAGCTGGTCAAAGCTTCCTTGTCTCCTTATGCTCGAAAGTGTGTAAAATTCTAATGATGGATTGCAGAGTCATGGTCTCTGCTCTCTCTTTTCCTCTACCTATCTGAAGTTCAGGGGAAATGTTGTCAGAGATGCCTTGCCTCTGGATCTCCCTGAAAATCAGAGAGAGAGAGAGAGAGAGAGAGAGAGAGAGAGAGAGAGAGAGAGAGGTGTTGTTAAACAGCACATTTCTCCCATCAAGGTCTTCTTAAACATGGAACCTTCTCCTAGACAGGGTACCCAGCTGTTTAATTTAGCATTGATTTATTGCTTTTAAAAGTAAATTTGCACACATGCCAGCAGCGCTGCGTTTTGTTTCCCCAGACTCTGAGATTTATTTTCTACTTAGCACTTGTCTGACAAAACAATGTCCTTAAACTTTATTACACATCGATGAGGAAATCTGTCTTATTTTTGTTCAGATTTATTGCTGTGTTACTTGTGGGGACATTTGTGATCCAAAAAGGCTGAGGTCCAAAAATAAATAGAAAATTAAGCAGAGTTGATCACAAAATAATAGTTTAAAAAAAAACAAACCCTAGAGTATGGCCCAGCATACACCAACTTGCTGGGCAAGGTAAAAAGGAGGACCAGGGTCCCTTAGCAAGCACTGTAACCAAGGAAGGAAAAGGATTACATTAATGGACAGGTCACTGTTTAAAGGGGCAGGGGATCTGAGTCCTGTAATATCCCAAGGTTGTTAGTTTAAATGTGTCTGAAATTATAGAGCAGGGAGTTGCCTCTGAGTGACTCTCCACGCGTGGGCACCTTACCTCCACGAAGAACTCCCAGCCATCACATGGGGTGACGACTGAGCCCAAGGGAATTAATGGACTTTGAAGCAGCTTTGGTGGCACACTTCATCTAAATTCGGGTTTTCCTTAGTTCCTAATTTAAAAAAAAAAAAAAAAAGGCCACTGTCTTCTTTTCACTGATAAACTGTCTTTGTGTCACTCACTTCACACTTTTAAAAAGTTCTCCCATCAGATCAAGAGCCCAGAGTAAGAGCTGGCAGAATAACCATCATATTCAGAGCAACAACAAACCACCGTGAGTTTAGATCCGCTCTGAACGGGTTTCTCCTCGAGAAGGCATGGTCTTTCAATGGGGGGGGAAAGGCTAAGGTTGGGAAAGAACATAATAATAGTGTTTCTAAATGTGATGAAAGCAGGCTTTGAAGAAACTGTCCTGCGAGACAAGGTTTTCTTGCCCATCGTGATTTCTCACAGAGACATCTAATACCAATTTACAGGCTTTCTGGTGAGAAAATGAGGATACTGTGTGTTTTCTGGTAAAAAGAAAAGATGTGACCAGATTTGCTACTGGGATGAGGGAGAACTTTTAAGATGCTCCTTTTCTTTTCTTCCCAGTTATAGCGTCTTTAAGGTGAGTTCCTCACTCCTCTGCGGCTGCTCCAGTCAGTGAAGACACAAAAAACGTGCTAACATGTTGGCTGCAGGACATTTTTCCAACCCAAAGAGATTTAAAAAAAAAAAAAAAAAAAAGCGAATGGATTACACTACCGAAAACACATCAAGACATGTTTGTCCAGGCACTTCCAACCCAACATGAAATAGAAAAGAAAAGAAGAAAAGAAAGGACAATCTCTAAAAGGGGAGGAGAACTGAGAAACACTGAAAATTCTATTCATATTAGGACACCCCCTCCCCGTTTGCCCTTTGTAAAAGGGTCCTGTCACTCAGAAGGAGCTGTTTCTTCAACTTCCTCCCCATCCACCCACCAGCCAGCCCAGCTCGGCCTGGCTGCCCGGCCCTGGCCCACCCCGCGGCCCTCCCCGCTCGCTCGCTCGCTCGCACACACAGTTTCTTCCGAGTGCTGCGGAGATGAGAGGTGCAGCTTCTCCTTAGCTGAGCCAGACAAGTACTTCTCACCCCGACCGCTGAGGCCCCGGCAGTTCTTTTTACGTCAAGAAGTCACCAGGCACCCAGGGCTGCCCGCCCCTCCCGGTTGCGGGACAGCGACGCCGCGCTCGGGCCTGTCACGTGGCCGCGCCCGGAGCCCCCGCAGAGCCCTTTGTTAAGCACCTCGGTCCCCACGCAGTGGCGGGCCCCGGGCGGCCGGACCCAGACCGAGGAACCGACCGGACCATCCTGCGCCCCCGGCTTCGCTTCGGCTCATAGGATAGCCCTGAAACACCTTGGGTGGGTGCTCTGGTGCACTTCAGAAACCAAGATTCCCAGCCCTTTAGGGGAAACCACTTGGGCCATCTCCAAAGTTTCGAACCAAAGGCACAAAGAGGCGAGGGGCCCGGGGGAGGGCGCGCCTCTGCGCACAGCGGCGGTAACCATTGGGCCGACTTCCCTCCTTTCCAGTCTATCCTACTGGTCTCCCACCGCAGTCTTCCACTAGGCTCAACGACTCAGTGGGTGGGAGTGTGTGTGTGTGTGTGTGTGTGTGTGTGTGTGCAACTGGGTGGAAATTTCAAAGGGTGTATCCGACGCTTACAGAGGATGGGCCCTGAGCAAATGGACTATCAGAGACTTTAAGCGACTTATGTGGGAGGAAACAGAGGGTCAGATCTGCTCTAAGTGGAACATCTGCAAAACATTCAAGAAGCTTATTCAACAAGGAATCTAGCCTTTTACCGTAGAAATAATAAAAAGCCACTAATGATTATGGTTCCCACCCCTTCCCCCAAAAGGCCAAATCCTAATGAAATAATTCAAAGGTAGGCCTCGTTTCCTAATAGTGGAATTAAACAACAACAACGACAACAAAAACCAACTAAACTTCCCAACTCTGCCTTCTGAAGGGCCTGGGAACCTTGCTGAGAAATTAGGGAAATAAACCAGGAAGAGAGCTTCTTCTGCGCCATGGAGCTGGGTTGACATATAGTTCCGCCTTGGTACACAATTAAACTACAGTAAATTTCTCTTTAAGTAGTAAGATTCGGAATACTCTTCAGAATTCAAAAATGTCTAAGGTTAAATAGTTTTTAAAAACAGTTTTGAAACGGCTTGTGCAATGAAGCTACCTTTAAGTCTCCCAACTATTATAAATATGCTATACATCTGGGTGCCAGTTTATCTCTCCATATTTCTTTCTAAAATGAGGAAAGCATTCATAAAAAAGCTACTTGGCACACTTTATTTTCGGAAAGCAGATGTTAATTTTTTCACGTATCATTTTATGACCAAGTACATGTGTAGCATTGGAAGGCATCCAGAACGCCTCCATTATTTGCTAAATGACTGTTAGTTGAAACATATTATTCTCGGCCTAACCGTGGTATAGGTTATATCAATAAAGTAAACATCTGTGGGTTTTTTTAATCAAGGGAGGGGCATAAAGAGTTAGTATAAATGACAGAGGAAGGAAAAAAAGACTTTGTGGAGGAAGAGCGCACCTGTGCTGTAGAAAATGGGATATTTATATTGTTCAGTGCAAAACAAAGTCTCCCCAATCGGGCACTCGGGGATATTTACATGGCGGGAGATAAAGTTGAAAGCCTTTCCCGGCGTGCCAAATGGGATTCTCCCTGAGGCCTTCTGCGTGGTAAGATAACAGGTACCGAGCGCTCCTGGCGGCTGGGGCCTTCTCCGGCTGCCCCGCCTCCCCCTCCCCCGCAGCTCCCGCCCCAGGCCGGCTGGGCTCGGAATTCCCAGGCACCGCGGAAATTTCAGCGGGGTTCCCAGCCTCGAAGTACGCTCCGGAAACGTCCTCATTTGCCCTGCGACGCTCAAGGATGCCGGGCGCCCGGGATAAGCCAGTGGCCAGATAATTAATGGAATACAATATTTATGGCCCAATGTATTGACTCCGAGGCAAGCGCGCCTCTTAGATAGTCCGTGGGGGTCTGGCAAACAGGGGGCGAGTGAGCAAACATAATGACCGGAGTACTTATGTCTATCGGGTTTGCTCACTTAAACCCGAGGTATGTAACATCATGATAAATATTAATATCCACCTTTACAGCTTCTCAGCACAGCCGTCCTAAACTCTCCCTTCCTGAGCGCTGCCCTTTACAAAAAGGCCAGAGAGGAGGTTTTTAACATAAAACGCTGCAAATATGAAAAATAGGTCACCAATAAAATTGGTCTCAGCATGGAGTGTAATTGCAACAAAGTGCCGCCGAGTAAAACCGAGGAGTGAGCTGGCTGAGGCGGCACAGTCGCGAACCATCTGGTGTGTATTAAAAGCGGTGCTGTAAATATTGCTGAGAGCTAATGCATTATCGGCTTCTATAAGTGCACAGGGCCTGTAAGCTTTCCATATGTTAGAACATGTAGATCGGGTGGGAGCAGCGGAAGGTGTCCTATCCATCACCAGCTTCGAAAACACCGTTTCCCCCACTTCTGGCGGAATTTTGGCCTACATGTGTCGAGTGTACATCTCCATTATCTGTCCCTCCCGTCACCCCTTCCCTCTCGTCTCAGCTCCTCTTTCTATTTTCCCCTAGCTTTTCTCCACTTCCAACCCCTCCTCCCCTCTCCCTACTCTCCAAGGGGATAGGGCAGGCATTGCTGACGTCACTACACATCAGTAAAAGAGAGTGTTTCAGAGAGAGGGAGAAAAAAAATTTCATGTGTTTTTCATCAGTGCTAAATTTTTGCCTTTTTAATAGAAATGAGCCGCCCAGCATGGGTATCCCTCCTGTTCTGGAGCTTGTAACCAGCACCGCTCCCTTTTATGGGGTGGTCCACGAGGTGGGAAGCCGCTCTTCATCCTGGGAGCTGAATGGATCTTGTGCGGGGGGGGGGGGGGGATTCTCATGCAAGGATCAGGTCTTTGGGATGAAAGCAGGGAAGTAAGGTGCAACGAGGATGATTTCACATCCACACCTCCCAAGCAACCTTTGCCAAGCCGGCTGGAGAGGACTCCTAGCTCCGAGGCAGTTTTGGTTTGCACCCCCAACCTCCTTTCTCTCAATCGTCCCTCCATGCTTCCACCCCCCACATACTGAATTGCCACACACAGCACAGCTAATAATTTTCCTGCTGTCACATTACTTTTCTGGGGAAAACAGCTCAAGTCTTCTCTTTCCTGATGATACCCCATATTTAAGCGTTTACTATAATTACACTCTCGTGAGCTCCCCCATCCCATATTACTCAGCTACAAGTTTTTACTCAAACCCAGTGGTAGGAACTCCCTCTATGTTGTCTCACAGCGATCACTTTCTCTCATAGTTGGTCTGATCTCTCTCACCCTTCCCTTCCCCTTCTCCTTCCCTTACGCCTCTCACCTGTACACCCAGAACAAACCTCAGACTTGAATGTGAGTAAACCTGCTGGCCTCGACAATCCAGGTTCAATCAGCAAATAAATAAAACTCTTACTTTCTTTGGTTTTGGCTGCAGGCTGCATTCCCCCTCCGGCGGTGGCCTCCTTTAATTATAGGAGCTATATTTCTTCCCTGGGAGACATTCGAGGGGAGTTTTAGTTGGAAATTTGTGTCTGCTGAGTTATTTTGGATCCTGGACTAGTGCGTGAGTGGCCAGGACGAAGGGGCTCTGAGTGAAGTGTAGATTGAGACATATCGAGTTTCTTCTAAAAGGATCATTTCATGTGGGAGGTTGGACACAAAGTTTGCACTCGTGACTAGCATTCCAGTGAGAGACATGCATATTTTAACAACAAAGCGGGCTGGAAAGAAGGCTGGGAGGGGGAAACCTGGAAAGAAGTTACTAAGTGACAAACATCTGTCAACATGGAATAATTTGTACACTCCAATGCAAAACTATCTGGCCAGCTCTGTAGAGTTGAAGGAACAGAACCGAGGATAGTAAAGTGAGTACAGATTTGTTTCTGGGAGACCTAGTAAAAAAAGACCCCACCCCACAAATATAAGGACAATTAAAACTGCACAAGTGAGTATAATTTTCCTGAGTTAATACAAAGTTAGCTTCTGTGGGACTTTTGAGAAAAATGTTTTTTACTTTAAAACAATGGGGAGTGACAAAATAATAAGCAGGGAGTCTAGGACACAAAACAAACCCGAGCAGAAGACGAGACAAAGCTCGAGCAGCCAGGCTTGCTGTGCTCCAGCCATCTTTAGCTGAAGGGTCAGTTTTACATGTGCATGTGAGCCAAACACACACACACACACCTGTCTTCTTGTCAGCAAGGAGAAATGGCAAAATGTTTTCAGGAGATTTTCTCTCATTTAAACTTGGACTTTCAACAAGCATGTTACACGTTTAGAGACAAAAGAAAAAAAAGTTCCTTCTTGAAGAGGGAAGTTATTAAAAGCAGGCTGAGAGATGATGCAAAATACTGGTAGGCCTCTCTTGAAACACACACACACACACACACACACACACACACACACACACACACACACACACACCCTGAATCGCCAACAATCACATAGAAGTTCAGACTCCAGCTTCTGCTGAAAAATCTTTTTCTCTTCTGCCTTCCAGATCTGAAGACAAAAGGCGAGAAGGGCTGGTGGTGAGCGGGATGTCTCTGTTAGTTGTCAGCGCAGGTCCATGGGTTAGGAATGCTAATGAGCCTATTGGCCAGCTCAAGACGAGGTTCTGGCTTTAGCACAGCACACGCTGAAGCTCACACACATCGGGGTCCTGCAAGCTGTCTGACAGGCACACAGACAGAGCATCCTGCCGACCTCGTCTTGCCTTTTTCCTCTGAGCCCAGAGATCGATCGCTGACCCCACTATTGGGCCAAAGCTTTATTTATCTGGCTGTGCAATGATATTATCAGCCTTAAACGTTATATACAGCAAATGTCTTCCTAAATCAACACAATAGGATAGCTTGCAGAGACCAGCTTGTTCTTCAAGAAGGAAATCCCACCTCTGTGTGTGTGTGTGTCCCTCCCCCTCTCTTGCACACACACACACACACACACACACACACACACACACACATCTCTTTTCGTTCTTCAGAATTGGGGGTATTTTATAGGATAGATTGGGGATTTGATCCCTTGCTTGGTTAGAAGAAGCCTTAGCAGTTCAGAAGATGTATAGGCGTCATTATTTAGCTATCACTGAGATTCCCATCGGGGGGTCTCTTGTCAGCAGGATCCAACTGCCTAGACCCACTCTGTTCTACATGATCTGGATTTCTCGAATTTGGATAGAAGGGAAAGCCGGGGTGGGGACTCTGATGTTCAACCTTCCACCGTGTTAATTGTTTTCTTTCCTCTCAATTACATTCATAAACCTATTTTCTGCATTGCATGTTATTTCTTTGTGCTTCAAAATTGAAACCACGTGCTGTCTTTCCCCCTCTGCACACACAATAAATGCACTGCGCCCTCCCCCAACCCATCACACTACTATTTACATCTTGGTTACTCACTCTGCGATCTGGCCCCAGAAGAAGAAATTGGCCACATGGAAGCAGGTGAGGCTTTGTCAAAGTGTCTCTTAAATCCGAATCTCGGGCCACAACCTCCAGAAAAGAATCCAGGTTTTACTTCCCTGTCCTAGGCAGGCCTCTGTCCCTGGCATGGGTGTCTGGAGCTTTCTCGGGGAGGTGGGGGGGGGGGAGTTAGCAGGGAGAACTTCCGAGAAGCAAGGCTGCCCAACGGTTTTGGATCTGGCCCACGGGCCACTCCACCTCTTGCTTCCCAGCCAGCTGGGGTCACAGCAGCAGTCACAGCGGACCGACCCGCTATTATTCCCTGGTCTAAGACCTTGGGCCCAGGAGGCCCTGAGCCCCATGCCGTTGTTCCCTAGGGAAAGATGTCCGATGATAAATAAATAAATAATAAACAAACAAACAAACTCGGAAGGGGAGGGGGAGTTGGAAAATGGATTCCCTGACAAGAAGAGATAATAAATGAGAGGCGCTTTCAGATAGATATCTCAGACGTGAAATTGCGCCCAGCTGGTTGTGTAAGCAAACAAATAGTTTCATGTTAGGAACTCTCAACTTGTGGCTTGATGAATAGAACACGACAGAGGTAAATGGGTCTTTAACTCATTTAGAAATAGGACTCTTTGGCTTCCCAAGCAAAAAGCCGAGTAATGCCACAGATCCTGAACAGGCCCTTTAACAAGAGTTTTATTGGTTCCCACTTGTGTCCCCCTGTCCCTCTCCCCCTCCCCATGCTTCTCACGGTCCCTACTTGCAGGGGATTTAGGTGATGTGCTCCGAGGAACAGGGGAGCATCCCAGACATGAGTCAGCCAGGGTAGGAAGAGAAGGGCTGCCTATGCATGGACAAAAGGAGAAAGAATATTTTCAAAAACAAACTTATTTAATTTTTTTTTTGCGCTGCCTTAAAGAGCTTGGCTTTGGGTTCCAGCTCCCCAGCGTCCCTAATACCAAGGCTGGGCTGTAAAGTCTCCAAGACCCTGTCCCACGCTGCTGCCAGAAGCTCCAACCCCTATTAAGGAGGGGCAGAGTCTAGAAGTGCAAGGTGAACAGGAAAGGATCCACATCTCTGTTCTGGGCGTTTTTTCACCCAGCCTGATGCCAAACCAGAATTGGTGTGGGAAGAACAGAGCATGTCAAAGGTCATACCTTCCCATTCTGTGTTGTCGTCTGAGCTGCAAAGGCACATCCTGGTTTCCCTAGCGATTTCTCCAAGTTTCAGCTAAGGTAATTTATTTAAATCTATTTTGAAGTCCCTGAAGTTCTTGGGTGCCCAGCAAGTGTTTGGGTTATAGAAGAGCATTAATCCTAGCTAAATAGGTAATTTGGAGATAGAAGTCATTTTACGTTGGTTGCCTTCAGTTTTGAGATGTATTTCCACTGACTCCGGGGAACACTTGTTTTCCCATGCTCGGTTAGCTGGTGTCCATTTTCCCAACTTTTGGGGTCCAGGTGCTCAGGCTACTCCTCCGGAGCCATACACTGACCTGACACTCACACCCTGCGTCCATGGCTCCCCCTGGCGCCTAGCAGGAAAGTGGCTCAACACTGAGGGCCCTCCAGCCGGCCACCCAGGAAGAAGGCGCTCAACCTCGCTTCGGATTCAGTCCCAGGACCACAGAAACTACTAGAGCCAGAGAAAACACAAGATGCACAACTCAGGCAGTCTGGCCACTACTGGAACCTGTTCCCCGCGCTGAGAGCCCAGAGGCTGCTGGCCTGGCCCCAAGTTGCACCCTCTAAGGCCCGCCAGGAAGCATAGGGTGCTTCCCGGGCTGTAGCAGGGCGCTTCCCTGTTGTTAAGAGGCTACAGCAGCAGTTTTTTGGCCTCTGTCTTGGTTCCTCAACATTACCTCAGGGTGAACAGGTGTGTGTGTGTGTGTGTGTGTGTGTGTGTGTGTGTGTGTGTGTGTGTGTGTGTGTGTTTTCTGTGTTCTATGCTCCGAAAGTGGGAAGCTTGCGGGTTCAAGTAGCTGTCCAGCCTAGCGTGGGTGCACAACTCCGGAGTCTTTTAGAGTCCTCCTCTATCTTAGGAAGAGACCTACATCTCTGACTCCAGAAGCACAACCTTCTCTCCTTATGTATTGCAGGTGGGAAGAAAAACTAGTGCCGGGAATTCCCAAACGGACCAGTGGGCATGCGTGCATCCCTGCTTCCTCTTTCCCCCTCCATGTTTCCTGGCTCCTGGAGGTACCCCTAGGGAGGCCTGCACTTCTTTCCACATCGTGGAATGGCTGGGAGTTGGGCCCAGGCTTGCAAAAGTCGCTGGGATTCCCCAGTACCCTGCTGACCCCGCCAGTCACCAGGAGTCAAATGACCGCTGACGCCCTGGAGTCCTGAGGAAGTGCATTGTGCATATGGGACCTGTGCTGTCCGCCTTTTTCTACACTAGGCGTCTTGCGCTTGGGCCTCCATATTGAAATTAATTGAAAAGTACATTTCTGAACTATGAAAAATGTTTATCTGTTTTCATCATAGGGATCACATTGTAATGAATATATTTACATCTCATTTCAAGAGAGCAGGAAAGATCAGTGAGCTCTCCTGGCAGCTCGGCTCCCCTCCCACTCAGGGCCCTAGCTGCAGTCCACCCTTGAACCCACACTCTGCCACTGACCTGTCTGTGAGGGTTCCCAGTACTTCCTGGGAGTTCCCTGTGCCTTGGGTGTCCAGACTGAAGGAAAGTGAATGTAGACCCAAAGGCTCCACACCCACCCAGCCTGCCTAGCTGCATAGATAGTCCTCTAGTGGCCTGGTTTGAGGCCACTGACCTACAGAGTGCCTTAGCAGATGCTGTGCTGCACCCAAATTACTAAAAACTGACAAGCAGGTGGGGCTCGCTTAAGAATTGTAGGGTCCTGGGAACTTACAGACAGCAAAATGAAAGCACAGGATTGCGGATGATTCCTGAAAGTGAGCTCTTGCCTCATCTAAGCCTGTCTGGGCCAGGGGGTGGGGGATGTATGTGAGAGAGAGGTTTTATTTTTAAAGATCTGGCTTTATTAATACGTTAAGGAAGCGTTCCCTTGGCAGTATGTGTTCTCACAGCTCCAACTCAGATCCCATAAAACATTCATACTCTGGAGGCTGTCACAGAGCTTGCCCCTCAGCGCATGCCCAGCTAGATGCCTCAAGAAGAGCTATCTCTCCTCCAAGGGTCACTAGGGTCCAAATGGCACGTTCAGGAAGAACCCAATCCAGCTCAGTTCCTGACTCAGTTCCTACTACTAGTTTCCAGCTTTGAAGTGCCATGGAGGAAGGGTTGGTAGGGAGTGGCAGTGGGTGGCTGCTGTCCATCCACCGCCACCTACCAGAGCACCAGTTCCACGCAAGAGCAAACCATAAGTAGGTAGATCTCCAGGGAGGCACAGGAGAGAGCAAAGTCAAAATCCCTGGTGCTGATGTCCCAGCTCCTGCCCAGAGGCACCGAGGGGCAAGACCTAGAGTCCATGGCCCATCCAGACTCAAAAGTTTTGAGGAGTTCTCCCCTCCACCTCGGCCAGGTGTGCTAGGTAAGCCTTTGCAAAGTCTCCCCAGCTCAGCAAGCTCCCTATCTTTGCAGTTAGAGTCTAGGTGAGCTGACATTGGGTCTCTCCTCAGTGACCTGTGAGGCCTACGGTGTCTGGAAATTGTGCCCCAAAGGCAAGGCAGCCTGCCCCATCCTCTGCCTTAGCTGTGCTCAGGGCTGCTGCCCTTGGAGTGGAATCACAAAGACGCCTGTCTGCCACCCAGGCTCCTGCCTTCCCCTCCGACACCATCCCACACAGCCTGGCCTTTTCATCTGCTTTACAAAAGTAATTCAGTGGTTGTTGTAAGAAAGAGACCAGCAGACTTAGTGCTGGGCCCTACAAGTCCCCTCTCCCTCTCAAAAGTCCAGATTCTAACAGTATTCAAGACAGAAATTGTTCAGGGGTTTCTCTTGCTCTGAGGGTACAGTTCAAGTAACCAGACACATGGGTTTTGCTAAATTCTTTTATTTTTGTTTAAATTTTCACTTCAATTTTAATTCTTGAAGAACAGCCTCGACAACATATATCGCACTCATTATAAGAAGCAAAGGGTTATATCAAAAATTATTAGTATAGAATCACAGGAAATCTGGTTTGGAACCAGAAAAAATACAAAACAGATAGAGATAGATAGACACAGGACATTTTTATAATTATTGGGAAAATGTTATTTCCCCTAATCTTGTTCCTTTTTCTTTATGCGCATACGATGTTTAAATTTTACAAAAAAATGAAAATAAAGACTAGTATTTTACAAAATGAATAACAATGTTCAGTGTGTGTGTTTCTACATAGGATTCAGTCCACTTCCATATGAGTTGTTTTCTGTACAGAATATATCCACATCCATCCACAATAAATCCTGGAAGGTCCATTAGAGTCCTTCTATTTTATTAAATTTCTCACGGTCCTCTCTTCGAAAAATTTGTTTTCATTTTCTCACCAGACACGAGGTGCTTTTCTTTCCTCTCCAATGTACTTACATTATACATCAGACCCTAAGTAAGTCTTTTTTCCTCCTAGTTCTCAGCTCAGACTGCATTCCTGCAGCGTAGCTGCTCTTGTCCCCAGCCCTCCTCCCCTCTGCCTGGCCTGCCTGGCCCATCATACCACATCCCCAAGGCTTTTGAGTCCTTGGTCTTGGTGAGTCCTCTTAGTCTCTAGGGGGTGGGGTCCAGGGGCGGGTGGAAACCCCCGGGTCTAGGAGCATTGGATGGACATGTAAGGCCAGTTGAAGCTGCTCCCCGACAGCAGCATGTCTCGGATGAGAGTTTCGATGGGGGTTTTACCTACCAAGCGGACGAAGAAGAGCTGCTCGATGACCGAGGAGGACACGGTGCGGAGAGAGGGTAACCGCAGCAGCAGCTTGCCAAAGCGGCTGGGCTGGTTGGGGTACTGGCTCCTCACATATTCCTCCAGTGCACACTGCGATTTTTCCTGCAGGCTTTCGATGTGGGCAGCATCCGACAGGCCACAGGCATCTGCCAGAGCAGCCACAGGAAGGAGAGACAGGGAAAGGGGACAGAAGGTTAGGTCAGTGAGCAGTAAGGGCACACGGCCATTAATGATTTTGAGGAGGAAAGGAAAAAGAAGTAGAAGAAAAAGAAAATAAATCCTTCCCTCAGTATGCCTCTTTGCTCCCTTCTCTGACATTCTCTTTCCCCATCCACCATACAAATAAAAATAAATCCACCTCCCCATGCCTAGGGGAACGTGAGAGAGACATACATACACACAGAAGTACAACCTCGCCAGCCCTTTGTTTTCCTCTTTCGCCTTTGGATTAAATAATGTACGATGGTGAATCCATGTTTGCTGTGGATAGCAACCTGTTCTCTCCTGTAGGGGAGAATCTTTCTGGTTGTGCTCATTAAAAGAAAGACATTTGCCCCTTTCCCTCCTGATTTTGGGGTACTTGGGACCCCCGAAGAAATGTGCAGCCTTGGAAGCAGTTTTAAGAGGCTCCTTTGAGTCTCCTCTCAAATTGAAATGACCCCAACCAGCAAGCTCAAGGAGAAGCTAGTTTGTGTAGTGAATACACGTGGCGGGAGGTAAGGGATCACAAGCTGTGAGAACCGAGAATCAGATCAAGCCCATGCTATAGCAATACAGGATTTGAGATCAACTATATATGCAAGCAAGGACTGCGCAACAAATCCTCAGTGAGAGGGGACACTTCTCTCTGCTCCTTAGATGAAGAAATGGAAAACCGGTCACATCTCTGTAAGCTACACAATAATCAGGAGCAATGGCTCAGTTATCCAGGCTGCAGAGAGGAAACATCGACAGTGAGCACACACAAAGCTAGGCTAGAGGCAGCTGGTACTTCTGCCTCAGAAGTGGGGGAGTGGGGAATTAGGGATGTATTTAGGGGGGAGATAGGTTTCCTGCAGCAGGACCTGAGGAAAAGGGACAAGGCACCTTCATGCAGTGATGGCAACTGGAAACCTTTGTGCTTATTTCAAACCAACCAAAGCCCCTTTTGGTCCTCTAAAAGTATTTCAAGAGAGCAGATTACCCTGTATCCACCAACCAAGTCCCAGCCAAGGAAGAGGAGCACGGAATTAGAGAAACAGGGGGGAACTTCCCCTTACTCCCTATGCCTTTTTTTAAATATTAATAATACATATTTTAAAATCAGGGAGATCACAGAGGAACCCTTAGCCAGTCGGGAGGTTGACTAGATATCAAAGACATAGTTTGCCGATATATAGATGGAGGAAGGGATTTATGTATGACACCACTGTAAAAGGACGCTGTGTAATGGGGAAGTGAGACCACCAAGAAAACAAACTGTTCAAAACCAAATCTGTGCCCGCTGTTTCCATGCTGTGCACCCTTATAGTTCAAGAGCTGGAGTCACAAAGCTCTCTACCACCTTCATCTACAAGGGCATGGCCTCAAGCAAATATATAAATAAAACTAGTGATAACTCAAGAACTTCGGAGGCAAGTCCCCTTTGACCTCAGCTCCAGACTGGGTTCCTCTCAGATGTCTAATTACTCTATCCAGCTGGTGCAGTACACCCACACTGGTCTGAGTTAGGAAGCCAGGGAGATTATTCTGGCCTGCACCGCCAGGACAGGAGCACTTGGGGCCTCACTGCTTAGAGAGGGGACTCTGAGATCTGCCCTTGGGCCTGCTTCCTAGCATAGCCTTGCTGAATGGCCATCAAACAGACTTGTATTTACATATATCATGCGTTGCATACATTTTCTGTCCCTCATGCCATGGCATAGTCTCAGCCACAGACAACACAATATGAGCAAGATCTACTGATACCCCAATAGATGTTTCCTTAAAGGTCCATATGACATGACCTCAGGTCAGTAAAACATTAGGGCCCCCAAGTTACAAGGTCACTTCCTCACTCCCACATAGGTGACTCCAAGAAGGAGAAGCCTGGACAGGGACACTAGGGTCCTGCACTGGCTGCTTCCACCTTTGAGATGGGATTTCTGTAGGTGGGTCTCCCTCGCAGGGACCAGTCGTCCAACAGGGGTCCTAGCTCTGGCCCAGTCTCACACACTCAGCAGCCCTTGACCCTGCAGCAGAATTCTCCCATCTGTGGACGGACAGTGTGTGTGCTTGAATCAATTGGTGGGTTATGGTGGCAAAGAGAGGTGAGCAGAGGGTGTAATTCAGTACATATTTGCCCTTGATGAGTTACATTCCAGATAAGAAAAGGAGACAGAATATACAAAATCCACGTCTCACTTTTTATATGGTAGTGTCAATGTGGGAACCTTCAATAATTCTTCTACAGTATATGGAAAAGAAATTATGTAAATAAATAACCATTACTGCTCAGGCCCTCCCGGCTTACCCTTTGTAGTGCAGAGAATGTATTTCATGTTGTGCATTCAGAAGAGTTTAGTGCTCAGGAAATATAGATGTAATCAGCTGCCATAACTAGAAATCAAAGTTATTATTGTGCTGAAAATGGATTTATTGTATTTATGTTAACTAGATGGCTCTTTTCGGAGTCAGTCTCATTTATTTGAAGGAATATTTAGGTATATGAATTAAAGAATTTTTTTTAAAAGCAAGTTCAGGTCATGACCTAGTCTTTGGATGCTGTCCAGAATATTAAGGATTAAACATACCATCCGGAGGCCAAATGTGAAAACCACCACGGGGGACCCCCATGCCAGCTTCAAATACTTGCCAAATCGAGCCACATTGGACAATATGTCTAAAACTGTCCTTTCCATCATTCTAAGTTTGCTTAAAAGTTGGATGACTTTGAGAAGGCTTCCCATGAATTCCCTTCTTCCCATGAATTCCCTTCTGGCTAGCAATCAAAACAAGTTTAGTCAAAAGTGGAAATGTTCTGTATGGAAGGGAGGTGGGTGAATTACTACTGACAGTTCTATTTCCATTTTCAGATATTCTGCCTGCGATTTCCCAACAAAATATTGTTATTGTTCACTTCTCAGCACTCTTTGCACCTTGAAGACATGGTTCAAAAACTTCGCTGGAAAACTTTTTTTCTTTTTAAAGAACTTTTCACAGGAATGCTTTAGGATGGAAAATTTATAAGTGAAGCCTGCATAATTCTGCAATGTTCCCTGAAGCCCGCACAATCCTAGGCCTCTCTCTGGGAACCCCTACAATCAGCAAAGTCGAAGGGGTTCAAAGAACTTCAGGGACATCAGGAAGGGGAAGTGAGACCTTTCCTGAGAAAACCTCTGTCCAGCTCCAAGTCACACGTCTGCTGTAAGACACTTTGCTGGGTGAGGTTTTAAGCCCCTAGCTTCTCTTCACTGGCTCCATTCCTGATGGATTTGGCTAAAGCCATGGGTAGGAGAGCGCCAGCAAGGCCTAGGCCTGCCAGAGTCAAAGGATCCCGCTCGCTGCTTCCCAGGCTCTTTGTCACTTTTGAAAAACACATTTCCATCAAGAAGACTTATTAAGACAAAATGCATTCAAACACCGAGGAACCTGTTCAATAAATCTTCCATTTGTTTTAAGTTTTGCACCTTGCAAAGACTAACCCGCCCCCCCTCACTAGCAGACCAAAGTAAAGGGGGTGGGAGCAGCCCAAGTCCATGGCTCTGGCCACCTTGCATACAAATGAGCTGCTCTTGTCTAAATAAATTATCTGCTGCTCTGATCGATATTAATACTACATTTGCCACATTACAATACTGTGCAAATTTAAGAGTCATTTTGATACAATGTAAATATGATTCTTCATGCATGGAAGTCAAGAAATAGTGATATATTATCCCATTGCTTACTGTTCAGCAAGGCTTTAGGAAAAAGATTTTTGCCATCTCTGCTCAAAGATGGTTTTAATTTGGCTTTGGAGGGCCTGGCTCTAGGATAGATTTATTAGAATGGTTTATTTGTTCTCCTAATGGAGGAATTAAAAACAACAGTACCAATAGCAGTGGTAAAATCGCAGCTAACCTTACTCATAGTGGGCAAGGCCCAGGGCCCATCTAAGCAGCTCTGCCCCCACCAGAGTCCTTTCGGGCTTTGTTTGTATTTCCGCTGTTACCTGCTGTCCCTGGTGTTTATAATGTTTCCCTCTTGCAGGTTCCAATAATAAAAGGCGGGTAGTGTTCTCACACGCTCAGACCAGAGCCCTTCAAAGGCAACGTTAATGCACTTTCCTGGAAGTTAATTTGAACCATCTATCATAAGAGAGATTGTTAACATGCGTGCTACCACCGCCTACATTTAATTTGATATTTTTAAGGCATCCTTTTAAATTTCCAATGTTCGTGTGTTTTGCATAGCTATGAAATTTATCTCCCGGCCCGCAATCCTCTCATGCTTGCGGGCTTTACAGTATTGCTTTTGTTTTTTATCATTCTTGTTTAGATCGAATCCGTTTTTTACGACCCTCAATAAGCCCAGCAACTGCAAACATGAATGGTTTCCGATAAGGGAAAATCAGGCAGCAATAAAGCGGGATTATTTATGATTTATTTGTGCGTATTCTTCTCTTTCCGCCTCTGTCTGTGTCTCACTGTCGGGAAACTCATCCAAGGAGAGTGCCACACAGAGTAGGAAGCCACCTTCCCACGTTCTCTTCCTTCTCTATCGTTCCTCCCCCAGAAACGCTGAGCTCTGGCGCGCACACACACACACACACACACACACACACACACACACACACACACACACACACACATATGCACGCACACACACACAGAGCACACACGCAGCCAGACTATCCACAGTGTACTGCAGCTCCCCTCCCCAGGCCGTCGCCTCGGTCTAAGGCCGCCCGCCCGGGGGTCCAGGCCATCAGGCCAGGCCGCCGGCCTCCCCGGAGCCTCCTCCGCTCCAGTAACGCTAAGCTCGCAAGATGGCAGCGGCGCGGCCCGCGACATCCACGTACAGGGGCTGCAGACCCTGGGCAGGCCTAAGGTGGGGTGAGGGCCGAGCCTCACAGCGACAGTGGCGGCGGCGCGGGAGATGCGGGAAGCGAGGCTCCCGCCGCACGGTGCCCGCGCCAGCTCCCGGCACAGCCTGCCCTCCCCGCGACCGCATCCTCACCTGACGTGAACAGCACGATGGCTTTGAGGCAGCTGTACTCGGCAGAGTCGACGTGCAGCGCCTTGAGCTTCTCCACCTGTTCCTGAAAGATGCGGATGTGGTCCATGAAGGCCACGACGCGGTCCGCGGACATGGGCGAAGCGTGGAGGCCCGCAGCGGCCAGCAGCGGCGCCACGTGCAGGGGCATGGAGCACTGGGCCGCGTTGAGCACGAACAGCTCGCTCCAGGTGAGGCGTAACAGAGACACCTGGTCGGTGATCTGCAGATCCGGGAAGAAGGGGATGTTGCGGGCCCACTCGACGGCGCTGAAGAGGAGGCGCGCGGCCAGCTCGCAGATGTTCTCGATGCCCATGATGTTGTTGGGCTGCATGCACTGGCTGCCATAACGAGACGTGGGGTAGGGCTCTGCGCGCAGCAGCAGCGAGATGTAGCCGGACAGGTAGCAGTGGCCATTGAGGGGGTCCCCGTTTGTGAGTGCGTACTGGCCTGGATTGGGCTGGGTTGGAGGCATTCTTCCTCGCTGAACCGCTGACAAAAAGAAAGAGAGAAAAGAGGCAATGTGCATCCAGGGGGCTTGTGAACATCGCTGAGCCGCAGCGCGCACCCAACGCAATGCAGTTCTTTCCGGCAGTCACACGCATCTTCTCCTGCTGGCTCTCACTCACAGACCACATTGCCAGGAGATCTGGGCAGATCTGGGGTGAAGCCCTCTGCCTTCACCGGCTCGATGTGTTCATCCATAGCCTGCACCCCTGGCTACTTCAGCCAGGAAAGAACTAGGCCTGACTTCAAGGCCCCTACCTCTGTCTGGCCAAGAAAGTACCACCCAACCCCCCAGCTACTAAGAAGCAACACACAGATAAATGAAACCCCATTCATCCTTCCAGAATGATACAAATCGAAGTTAAAAAAAAAAAAAAGTGAAACCCGAGAAAGGCTGTAGTACCAGGCACAAGCCTTAATGCATTCTTCACTTGCAAAGCAGCACCGTTCGGTGCATAAAATGTTCCCATAATCTCTAAAGTGCTACAGAATTATCTTTAAAAGAGATACAAGTTACATATCTTACTGACCACTTACAACTTCTGACCAGAGAGTAAGCATCCCACACCCCCTCCCATCTTCCCCGCTCCTGCTCGCCCCACACAAAGTTCTCACTATAAAAAGCAACAGAAATTTGAAATATTTCAAGAAAAAGTTGAACTTACAGTAGCCAAACATTATTGAAAAAAGTAGGAAATATAATTAATGTCTGTCCTGCGCGGTGCCACTGCAGCCAGCTTTTGCCCAGTGAATGCACGAGCTTGCAACTGCAAAAACACTGGATTCATTAACCATCTGAATGCAAAACGTAAGCATGCTGTGAGTTCTTAAAGCTGACCAAAGTTTTTTTTTTTTTTTTTATGTGTATGTTTTACTTCGACAGCGCCAGCATTTTAAATTGCCATGTAAACAAAGACAACTTTAGGGAAAGTTAGGGCTTCTGAACTCTCCCTCCCACCCACAACAAATTAGTAGAGATAGGTCCATGTCCACAGAGCTCTCCTATTTCAGGTTGGGCACTGTTTTCTTTGGTTCTAATTCCAAGGAGAGTTCCAGTGCAATTTACGTTCTTGAAACACAATGGTGAGAATACTTTTTCTAATTATAGTTTTGAACTTGGCAGTTATTTTTCAATTAAATGAGATCACAATTCAAAGTTGTTTTTCCCCCCCAGATGCCTACAGAATCTCCCTGGAGCTAGAATGAAGTCGTCATATTTGCCTTCTCCTTGAGATCTGAAGGAATTCAATTTATTTTCTTGTGACATATAAAATATAATTTTGAAGTCAATTACAAGAAGAAGTAATCTACATTTTGCAAAATTGACTGGTTCACTAATTTGACTATAAGATATCTTTAATGGTTGTCAGGAGATAAACTTTAACTATAAACCGCTAAATATATTTGTAAGAAAAGTGCTCCATCTCATGCCACATGAACATGAAGCATATCCAAATTCAACATCAAAAGTTGTGTTTAATAAAAAAAAAAACCCACACAACACATCGATTAAATGACGCAGAAGCCCGTGCCAGCTGCAGTCTGTGCATTAAAGCCAAATCAGAAGGCTCGGTAAATGCCGTTGTAAATTGTAATTTGTATGCAGTATTTAAGCAGAGGGTGGGGTTTGATGAAGAAATAAAATGAGTACCAAGCTCTAAAAATGACAATACTATGAAGACAGGGTTCAGTCTCAAACTTTCCTTTCAAAGTAGTGGGGTGAAAACAAGGCCACAGCTCGGGAGGAGGCGGCCCCAGATCCCAGAAGAGGAGAGGGAACCAGTGAACAGGCCAGAACCCCCTCCCCCTAATTAGACCTACAAGTGCAATAAATCTCACTCCTCTTTTTCCAAGCTAAGCTTCCTAAAGGATGACGGCAGCAATGAATCTGCGGCTCAGTGTCCTCCAGCCCCAGCCCTCTCCCATTCCAAATAAAGGGCAGGGTGAGGTGGAGGGGAAAGTGAAATGAAGAAAACAAAAACAAAAACATAAACAACCAACACGGAAAACAGTTTTCTGCGAGAAATAAGCACCCCTGCCCAAGTTCATGCCAACACAGCCCCAAGCATCCTCACACACAGGCGGGAGCGAGACACACGGAGCACATCCAACAGAGGAAGGGAGGGGATTTTTAAACCACAGCTCACGATCCCAGGGACACAATCCTGAGCAGGCAGCGGGAGGGGTGGAGGAGCCGGGGAGAGGAGCGCAGGCCGGGAGGGGGAGGCAGCGGCAGCGAGCTGGAAGGGGGGGGGGGACGCTGGGGGAGGAAGGCAGCGAGGATTGGGAAGCCCGGACCGGCTGGGACCACAGGAGCCCCATCCCACAGCCACAACCACCCGGGCGAGGGAGAAAGAAAGAGCAGGGAGGCGGGCGAAGCGCAGGGAGAGAAGCAGAGAAGAAATATTCACCTTCCCGCCTCATGCCCACTTTGAGGCACTTCTTGAGGCGGCAGTATTGGCACTGGTTGCGATGGTGCTGGTCGATGGGACAGTTCCTGTTGGCACGGCATGTGTAAGTTAAGTTCCTGCGGACGCTCCTCTTGAAGAAACTTTTGCAGCCCTCGCAGGTGAATTGGCCGTAGTGCTTGCCGCTCGACTTGTCCCCGCACACCACGCACTCGATGTGCTGCTGGCTCTGGCCCGAACCGGGCGGGCCCTGGCCCTTGTCCCCCGCCGTGCCGGGGGTGGCGGGCGCTCCGGGCTGGCCCGGGGTCTGCGGCGTGTGCGGCGCACCGGAGCCCGCTTGCTGCTGCTCGCCTCCGCCGCCGCCGCGGGCTGCCTGCGCTGCGGGGTTGGGGCCGCCGGGGTTGCCCCCGGCCACGTCGTCCTGCGGATCTCGCCAGCTGCTAACTACCATTGCCATATCTTTGGGCCCGGGGAGCGCTGGGGGGAGCCGAGCTGCTCGCCGAGGGCCGCGGGGCGCGCGGGCGCGCTGGGAGGGGAAGGGGAAGGGGAAGGGGGGAGGGGGAGGGGGCGGGGGGCCCACCGGGCGCCCCGGGGTCGCCGGAGCCGAGCCCGAGCCGGGCACCGGCCTCTGCCTGCGCCGCCGCCGCTGCCGCCGCCGTTACTGCCTCGACCGCCCCGCTGCTGCTGCGCGCCCGCCCGCCCTGCTGGCGTTTTGTTGTGGTTCCTGCTGTTTTCTTTCTCTCTTTTTGCAGCCCCCCCAGGCTCTCAGGCTCCCCCCCCAACACCCCTGCTCCCCTCGCCCGCTCCCCCCTCGCTCCGTTCCTGGGGGGGCCGCGCTCTTTCTCCCCCCTCCCCACCCCCCGGCGAGCGAGCTCCCTTCTCTCGCTTTTTTCTTCTTCCCCAAGTTGCAAAATCAGAAATGGCACAGGCGGCAGCCGGGAGCGGCGCGGGGCGCAGCGCCGGGGGCGGCGGGCATGGGCCACGGCGCGCGCACACACTCGCCCTCCGCCTCGCCCGCACCCCCGCGCACACACACACTCGCACACACACTCGCTCACCCGCGCCGGGCGCCCGCCCGCCCGCCCGCCGGCCGCTCGGGCTACGCGCAGCGCGCGGGCTGAGCCGACATAGAGGAAGCGGCGAGGGCGGCGGCGGCGGCGGCGGCCGCAGAGGAGGAGGTCGCGGCTGCAGGCGCCGCTGGAGGAGCCGCCTCGGCTGCTGCTGCTGCGAGCGCCGCTGGAGGAGCCGGGGCCCGGGCCGGAGTCCGAGCTGGAGTCGGGGCCGCAGCCCGAGCGCGAGCCGAGGCCGGGGCTGCCCGCGCCGCCGCCGCTGTCCCGGCGGGAGCCCTCGCCCGGCTTCAAGAGTGCGGGGAGCGGGGAGAGCCGAGCAGGATGCGGGGCGAAGATGCCGGCGACGATCAGGGAGCTCGGGTGTCGGGGGGCCAGGTCCAGGGCCGGACGCAGCCAGCCATTCAGGAAGGCAGCGCTGGAGAGCGGGAGGCAGCCGGCAAGGATGATCACACACTTTGCTCTTTTTGTTGTGCGGGTGGCGCCGGGTTCTCTCTGCCTTCTTCTTTCGGGAGGTGACGGAAGGGGGAGAAAAATACGAGATAATTCACGCCGGCGACGAATTCACAGCGAAATAGCAAAAAATAAAAATCAGAAGAAAATACTTGAGAAAAAAAGGAAAAAGAGAAAGCGAGAGAGACATCCAAAGTAGGTCGAATAAATAATCCTCTTCTTTTCCTCTTTCTTGCTTCTTCTGCTTCTTCTGCTATAACACACAGAGCTAGTTAAAAAAACCCTGGAGATCGCCCAAAAATGTTCTTTTTTTAGTATTTTAAATAAGTGCTCTTCAGCCGGGAACCAACACCCTCCCTCCAAAAAAAATCATATATGTATAAAATAACGATAAGAAGAATACGCAGGGGGTGCCTCCTCCTCCTTTTTTTTTTTTCAAGTTTAGTCTCTCTTCTGCAGGCAAGGAGTGAAAGAGAAAAGGAGGAGGGAGAGAAAGAGAAAGGGGGACAACTAGTAGACTGTGTAAGAAAATGAAAGGGGAGAGACAGGGCAAGAGGAGAGTGGGTGAGAGAGAGAGGAGGGAGAGGGGCAGAGGAGAGGAGAGGAGAGGAGAGGAGAGAGGAGAGGAGAGGAGAGGAGAGGAGGAGAGGGGAAGAGGAGAGGAGAGGAGGAGAGGAGGAGAGGAGAGGAGAGGGACCACAAAATTGAAGGCGTTTAAACGGGAGGACACTCAGAGCAATGTTTCCGAAAGGGGGATCTGCGCGAATGTCTGTATATAGTGAACTTTGACACTACTATTGAAACTGACACGTTTCTATGGAGATCGCTGCCTTATATGGAGCTCGTGTCAAGGAGCCAAGAGAAGGGCTGCTGGCAACTGATAATCAAAGGCGACTGACTGGTCAGAGCCCTGAATGGGGGGAGAGAAAATGGGAGGCTAAGGTTAGCCAAGCCTCCTGCACGCCATTGGCTGGAGGGCCCTTCCCCCTCCCCCCAGTACCTACAGTCTGGGATGTCGAGGGGAGGCGGAGAGCGGTGAGGGAGGGGTGTGCTTCTGACGAGCGCAATTTACATTGAGATCGCCCTGCGCTGCTATTTACTCTGGGACCTGATTAGTATGGGTCGTGTATGGTCACACACACACACACACACACACACACACACACACACACACACAGACACACACACCGGAGGGGGAAGGGATGATGAGGAAGAGAACGCGTTGCGATGGGGAAAAAAAATGAGAATGAGAAAGAAATTATTTCATGTCTTCTGAAAAGTTTTTAAAATTAGATTTTATGAGCGTAGAGTGTCACTGAAAACGTTAGGAAAAATTAATGAGAATGAAACCACCATTTTAATGATTTGTGAAGTATACTGGGTCTAGAATCTTCGTTCACATTCAACATAATCCTAGCCTGGGTCCTGCTAATTTTGTATTATTAAAAAAAGCCTCCTCATTTAAAAAATTTGAAGTATATCATAGTTTGGGGGGCGTAATTACGACAAAGCACACTCATAAAATTGCAGCTCCTGTCACAAATTCGATCCGAATCGATGGTTCCTATTCATCCCAAAGCTGATCTTAAAATAAACTTTCCAATCAATCCTGTTTTTCCTTCTTCATCATTTTTATCCCCAGGATGCTCCAACTCCAAACAATGCTTCAATAATTATTAATAAAGCATTAGTAAGTCCTCATATCGTCGTGGGGCGGCTGAGTGCCCACAACTCAGAGTCACAGGAAAAGAGCAAAGGAACGAGAAGACAGGAAGAGAGCGGGGCAGAGGGGGACCGGAGGAGGGAAGAGGAGGAGGAGGGAAGTCAGTGTCGTGTGTGTGTGTGTGTGTGTGTGTGTGTGTGTGTGTGTGTGTGTGTGTGTGTGTGTGCCTGTGTGGGGGTGCCGAGACCCCATTCCCGAAGGTGATTGGTCGCAGGAGGAGGGGCAGGCGGGAGGAGCGGGTCCCGCCGCGGGGCTTGCAGCAATCGCTAGGTCCGGCTGCCACCTAGCGGACGGGAGCCGCTCCCAGGCGACAGGCAGCCGGGTCCCTCCTCCCCTCCCCACAGGCAGCCAGAGCCTTTTCTCCAAACGAGGACAGCACTTTGAAAATTCTTTCAATGGATTTTTTTTTCCTTGAAAGATCGTACTGGGGGAAAACGAAAACGATACTTCTATTAGTTACATATTCTCCAATCCCACACTTGCACCCCCTCTGGTTTTAAGATTGCTCCCCTAGGCAGGCTCAGGCGGGCGCAGAGCAGCAGAGCGACAAAGCCGGCTGCCACCGCCCGGAGTGGGAGTCCCTCCTGCCAGCCCACCCCTCTGCTCGGGAGAGCGTAAAAGTTTGTCTCTGCGCCCCCAGGTAACGGTGGAAGTAAACGGCCACGCTGTGTGGAAGAGGTGAGGTTTGGTTTTTAACACAGGTTCCCACTGTAAATCTCATAGGGAGGGGTTTGGAAAGCTCTGCGTGCTTGGGGTACGCTTTACACTTCTTGGTCTCTGGGACCGATCGTTTAGTGGCCAGAGATAATTTTTTTAAAGAGCAGAATAAAGACTTTCTTATATGTGCCCCACAGCTCTCCTATCTGGAATAATGGAGCCTGCATCCTGTGTGCTGCGGCCCATTGTATGCAGCTGATGGAGAGGCGGTCAGGGGGTGACAGGAGCTCCTGGCCTTAGCCCCTCAGCCCCAATATTCGTGATCAAGTCTCCCGGTTAGTTTAAAGGTGAAATTGATATGATTAAAAATACCCCCCCCCCCACACACACAAAAGACAGAAAAAAAAAAGGAAGAAAGGAAGAGGGAGAGAGAGCAAGAGAGCGCTGTTTATATAGAAATTCTAAAATTTGCTCCCCAAACAATCAGAGACAGAGCCGTGAGCAGCTGAACGGAGGCTGGGGGGAGGGAAGAATCGCAGAAGAGTGGGAGAAGACGCAAAAGCAGGCGTCCGGGAACAGGAGGCCTGCTGGAAGCCGGGTCCACCCGTCCAGCCGCCCTGGGACTCTGGACTGTACACGGTGGGCACCAGAAGCGACACTCGGCCGACCCTGCCCGACCAGGCAAGTAACGCAGCGATAATCGTTTCTTTGGAACTTGGGGTCTGTTAACCTTCGATAACGTGGTTGGGCAGAAAGGCAATCTCCCCGGGCAGGCAGCCTGGAGATGTAGTCCCGGCGGCCCAGGTGGGACCGGGAGAACTTTCGCTTGGGCCTGGTCGGGGGCTACCATCGCCCATCCTTTCCGCTGCACTTCCTCGGAGGTGAGGACCCGGGCCAAATCCAAAACAGGCCCCCGCTATGAGCCGCCCCCAGCGGGGGCGGGAAAGGCTGTGTGGGCAGGGGACCCGAGGCTGCAGCAGGTTTGGAACCCGCGCGGTCAGCCCTCGGCGTGCGGAGCGGGAGCTGCGGTGGAGCCGGCCGGCCTGGGCACCTGCGCCCGGCCGCGCTGCAGCCGGGACCTCGGGAGCGGCGCTGAGCCGCCGGCCGCCAGCAAAGTAAGGCGATCGATGGCTGCCCGTTTGATGTGGGCGATGGTGTCAGCGGATTAAAGGGGACATCCGCGGTTCTCCCGAGCAGAGAACCCGCGGCGGCGGCGGCGGCAGCGGCGGCGGCGGCGGGAGAGCAACGAGGCAGCAAAGCCAGACTCCGCACGCTGGGCCAGGCGGGCTGGGGGCGGGGAGGGGTTCGCCTCCCAGGAGTGGGGACCGAGGTTGTGTGTGTGAAAGGAAGAGCTTCAATTAAAACCAACCGGAGCGCTCCCCCTCCCCGCCCCTCCTCCCCTGCACCGGGCAGGGGCGCGCGTTTGCGTCAGAGGGCGCGCAGGGCGGGCTCGCCGGGCGAGGGTGGGGGTGGGGAGCTGACACTCGGGACCGCGCCCGGGGGGCTGGGTGGGCTCTTGAATGAATCAGCCCTGCTTGGAAGGGCTAGTCGGGGGTCAAGTCCTGCAACAAAGCTGAAGGACCAGCAGAGACTCAGTGGGAGAGGTGTCGCCCACCCATCTTGGTCTCTCCTTCTCGCGTCCCCTCCCTGCCCCAAGCTTCCAAACTCACAAATAGGCCTCTGGGACCCAGTCTGACCCCTAGAGTGGAGGAAACCGGCCTCTCCAGGCCTTGGGTGAAGCCGCCAGCTCCTCTCCAACGAGATCGCAATTCTCAGCCTTAGCTCTAGGAGCAGGCATGGGAGGCTGTCTGTTGGGGGTGCCCACAGCAGGGCAAGCCTCAGGCTTTGGGGAAGGGGAGATGCTGGTGTTCCTTGGAGTCAAGTGTCCCCAGTCTCTTGAGAGGAGTTAGAATGAAGCAGTGACTTTCTGAGGAGGGCCTTGGCCACCTATGAGACCCAGTCTGCTCCAGCAGCACCCAGGACTCAGTGGTTTCGGATCCTGTGCTCCTCAGGCGGGCGCACACCCCCGGATCCCACTGGTGCTGGGGCTCACAGTGCGGCCTCCACCAAAATGGCTTCCGCAGAGGCCCCGGGCTGGTCAGCCCAGGGCTTGGGAAGGTCTGGCTTTGTTTCTTAAAGTCGTCATTTGACAACAGTCCAACTTGCCACAGCCGTCCCTGGTCCTAGTATCTGTGGTTGGAGAGGGCACCTAAGAGAAAATGCTCGTGTTTTGTCAAGGGCGCCGGAGTCCTCAAACTGTGAAATTCCGCGCACATAGCCAGACTCGCTCAACTGCTAAGCAGAAAACGCAGTTCAGATTTCCATCTTTCTCCCTTCCATTCTCTCTTTCAGATTTCTTCCTCTCTTCTCACCCACACTGTTGGCTCCACACCAGCCAGCACCCTGGGAAAGTTAAAAAGAGTTTGAAAATGGTTCCTGGACTAGCACCCACGGTGGACTTAGCCCCAGCACTCTAAGGGTCTTGTTAGTGTGGGGTCGAAGGCAGGGACATGGCGCTTCGCTTTCTCCAGGGTCACTCTTTTCTGGTTAGACAAGTCTCAGGACCCCATGGGCCTTGCAGGAAGGCCTCATCCATAGTCTTCTTTTTGTAATTTTTTTCTACACACAGGGTCTCCAGTGCAGTTCCACCAAGATTAAATGAGAAGGTGCCCTCTGCTTGGGTTAAGCTGTAAGTTTACTATATTCCTTATGCTCTTCTAGCATCATGGGTGGGTGCTAATCATCTTATTTAAAAGCCTTGATTTCCCAGCCAGGTGTCTAGTAAGTAACTGGTGTGTGTGTGTGTGTGTGGGGGCGGATGCAGAGTTTGTGGCTGCCCATGTAGTGGGAACAAGTGACCCAAGTCCCAAAGCCTGAGTCTAAGTGGCCTCTTTACCCCATTTACATAACCTCCATAGCTCTTTTACCAGGTAGGAATTAGGCCAGCCTATTCTTCACTAATCCTTTGTCTTTCACATTGGCAGTTTGCTTTCCAGAAAGACACCAGATCACATACATTTTAGGTTTTTGTTAAGTCACACTGAAAAAAAAAAAGTTTGTAGAGACATTTCATAAATCTAGCTCAAGAGCCAATGAGACCTACTAATGGCCACATATGTATAGAAAATTCTCTTGTACACCACTTTCACATGATTAAGTCGTTAAAACAGTATTATTCTGTTTAGAGAAACCACAGGACAGAAGTAACCTTTTTATCAAGCTCATGTAGAGTGACGAACATGTTTGCAAACCCCTTGAGAAAGGTCAGTTCCTTCGATCTTGATGTAGACCTTTCCTAAAGAGCTTGTTTTAAAGTTACCAAATCAAGTAGTCTCCCTTGGCATGAGATTAAAGCCAGGGAGAATACAGTTGAAGAAGATTATTTAACATGATATTGAACAGATATTTTGGAGGGAAACAATGGGAAGATGTCCAGGAATGCCCACCCAATGTTTTAAGATTACTAAAGCTAAAATAAATAAATATGCTCCAGCTAGATCAGAAATCTCTCCCTCATTCCCAAGCCTGACTACAGTCTTCATTATAGCTGCCCAACTGTAAAAAATTATGCCTCTGTAAACATGAAAGCCAGGGTGGAAAGTCCAGGCTAGGATTTGGGCTTCTACTGGCCTGAGTGGATGGACCTAGCTGCCCATGGGGTTCAATGAGCATTGGAACTAGTAGGCTTCCATACCCAATGGCACTCTGGTAGCCCAGGCATTTTTTCTTTGTCATCTTTGAGTTAAAACAAAACAAAAAGAAAAAAGAAAAAAAACCAAACAAAAAACCAAACCAAAACAAAAACAAAACAAACTCAGAGAAAGAACTTACCTTAGTAAGTGGTTTAGTTTTCTATCTCAAACCAAGACATTTATAAAACATATTTTGGGAAAGATAAGAGAGACATCTCAGTGTGCCTGGGCTTCCAGTTAGAGAGCCCAGGATTAGGAATCTGGGGGAGGGGGCCAGCAGGAGAGTAAGGCGAGAGCTGCCATTTAGATGCAGAGGAAAAGTGACAGTCATTTCTAGTCCATCAGTGAAGCCAGAGCCAAATACTTACCTTTTATAAAATCCAAGTCTAGACTAGCCAAGAAGAAATACTGCAAAAAAGAAAGAAGGTTTCCTTTTTATGTTAAAATACACATTCTTTTATTTTAAATGCCCGGCTTGGCTGAAGAATAACTGCATGGCTATTCTTCCCAGAGATAATGGGTTGGTTTAGATGAAAAGTTGAAGTTTTGAAATGAGTTTGAAGGTTGTTAGAGTATCCTGACAATACAATCAACTGTGCTATATAATCATTTCTCTTAATAGTTACCTGTCAGAGTACCTATTTCTTTGACTGCAGGATTAGCTCATCAGAAGTAGAGCTGAGTTGGACATTTCACTGACTAAAGACTGCTTAAACATGTTTAAATCTCTAATGCTATTTTCTTCACTGACTATGATATAAACTAGTGACTGAGGAGAAGCCCAGCAGATCTAGTGACTGCAGTCTTATTGCAATTATGTTTACCTACCAGAAAACTGATCAAAATAGTAAACCTAATAATTTCTTCCAAACTGTCAGTGGAAAGACATGTTTATTACAGTGTCCTCCATATTTGAGGGGGTAAGGGTTCAGGTCAAGTTTAAATGAAAAAGGATGAATACAGTACATCACTGATACAAACCATGCAGAACAGTAAATAATTATGTCCTATGTTAGGATATGTATATTTTATTTTCCCATGTCAGAGGTAGAAAATCTACGTAGCTCATCCACAGGAGGAGTTAATAAAGTATTCCAAATGCATGACCTAACAAAACTCAGAGTAGTTCTATGTTTTATTGTTAACCCCTTGCATGAAATCTTCTGAAGCTGAAAGGAGAAAGTAAGGGCTTTTGTGTTAGTTGATCCTAGGCTATTCTAGGGCTCAGGTTGGTGTGAAAGGGATGAGGAGGTCACTTGAAATCTCCTTTTATCTACTCTTATTTTCTCTCTGGATCAGCAACTTTGAATAGACATCATCTAATCGCTCTTAATGGAAAGAAAGTATGGGAGCAACAAAAATGCCTTTGCTCCAGGAGTGAATACACGCCTGCAGACAGCGAGCTGAGCTTGCAGAGGACTGCATCTCTGCACACACGAGCTTAGGGTGTTTTTGGTGGGGACATGGATGGATGTGTATATGTCTCATGTCTCACACACTGAAGGGGTTGCATGGATTCTGTTGCCCATTGTGTAGTTTTAATTCTCTACCACGTCGGGTGATACTTTTAGCTGGCTTTCCCTTAAGCTTTTTCTTATCCTCAGTTTCTGGCCACATTTAAGTATTATAAAAACACAAATAAGAACTCAGTTGTTAATCTTTTAGAAGAGACATCTTATTTTCTTTTTGTTTTCCACCAGAAGTCACCTGATAGAAGGGTCTCTCCTCAGAGGGTGGAGATGATGTGACAGGTGGGACAGACTGGTAACAAGTTCTTTACTTTCAATTTCTCTTGCTTCAAATTCAATTAGACAAAGCACAATAAATAAGTGGAAAATAAGAGCTGAACATAAAGTTCATTAAAAGTTTTTCTTCCTTTATATTTATATTTTCAACTCTTGGAGCTGGTAATTGATTACAAATTGTTTTAATACTAGAATTATTTTAGTAAAACTCAGGCTGACTAAAACAGTACTCAATGCATTTTCCTTTGGGTTTGCTACATTTCTTTTAAAAAGAAATACGAATAACTATCCAGAAAAGAACATGTGATTTTTTAGGGCTGAAAGCAAGAGGCTTTCCTCCCTAGGAAGCACCCCCTCCATGTTCTTCTAAGCAGAATTCTAAGCCTGGGACACTGCTATAAATTCCTCTAGGGGAATACTCCGTTACCAGGGCTACAAGTTCTCATGTCAAGCTGCCAGTCTCTCTGCTCCCTGACACAGATACCCTTGGCTGCAGAGACTGGGGGCTTCAGCTGCCCTCTACTATTGCCAGCCTCCTGAGGCTGCAGCTCAGAAGTTAGAAGCTGGGTGGGGGCAGATTAATCTCTCTTTAACTCTTCTTTCCCTCCCAGGATTTTGAACCCCAACTGATATACTTCCTTGGGTTTCCTGGTGAATAGAGCACTGGGGCAGCCTTGTCCACTAAAGATTAAATGAAGTAGAAGAATCTTAGCTGTGGGTACTTGCAAGTGCCGGCGGGGCGTCAAACCAACGTTTACCACATTGTTTCCACTCAATGTACACACATCCTGGACCGACTGGGTTTAACTTTAGGAAAGAAGGAAGAAAAAGATCTGGAAAGAAAAGAGAAACAGGGAAGAGGGAAACAACAAAGAACAGAAAGTTAAAGTTATGGAGAAATCGCGTTTTCAGGGGGAAGTGGCTTTATCCTCAGAGCCGCTGGCAGCAGGCAGAAGCCAGGCTTCCTGACCTTGTAGCCTTTTCTCTCCTGGAGCCACTTTGGGAATTGGAGGCTGCTTCCTCCAGATGAGGACTGAGAGCTCTTCTTGGGTGGGTGTTATTTGATTCACATTTATCTCTTTGGGACAGTAGGGGTGGTCCTGGGTGGATGTGAGGAGGGGCGTGATCCAGAACTCTTTGCTTCCTTTGTATTTTGATTTAAAATTTCAATGGAGGCTTTGGTAGCACAAACTGACGGCTTCCTCTGGTTTTTGCTCAGCAGAAGAAACAATGATTTCCTCTGTAGGTATTCAGCCTGATGGACACTGACCTTGAAGCTCAGACTGGATGGGAGGCACCCTCCCACATTGGTCCAGGAGCCATCCTGGCCCCCAAATATTAGCTGTTTACTCCCACCTGCTCCTTTAGTTTCTGGGTACAGTCCAGAGGGGGCAAAAGGCAAATCCCTTTGTGGCAAAGGCTTGTCCATGCAAATTTAACGCTGAATAAATTAACCTCAAACCAGCAAGTTGGGGTGTAGTAGTTTAGCAGGACTAATTGCAGACAATGTAGCTGAAATGACTTTTCCAATTAGCTGCTGGTTGGAGTTTAGTTGGGGGAACTGTCAGCTCCAACGATGGGTAATTGCTTTATTGCTCACAAAACTATCATCTATTTAGAACATATGTGCTAATTACTCTAGATGGGCGTCGACAAAGAGACCATAAATCTAATAGCACTTTAAAAAGTCTATGGTGCTTGTAAGCAACCCCAGTCCGTTCCCTTTCAGCCAGGCCCAGGTTAATGTGGTAGGTGAGGTGCCTTTCTGCAAGGCACAGGTTAGGGTGAGGGCGCCAACCAACCGTTCCCTGCTTGCATTCAGTGTGAAGGTGATAAATCACTGTCATCAAAACCAGACCCCTCTTTAACCGCACACCTTTTAAGTTTTTTTTCGTAAAAGATTGGTTCAGAAATCTTTTAATTGGATTATGTTGGGAAATTAATCTCCTTTAGCCTTGGCTTAATTTATTGTGCATAGTGTCACGAAGAAAACCTTGTGACTGCAGCAAGGGCCCTGTCCCTTTGTTTCTTTCCTCAGCGCTCCAAGGTCTCCCAGCTGTGGGAGACAGTGGTGTCTGAAGTGAAAAACGGTGGAAAGACACATCTGGCCGCAAGGCCACAGGAGTCCCAAGTCAGTTTCTTTGTCTTAAGTGCACCTTTCTGTTCGGGATTCTGTAGCTCCAAATTCCCTATCTCCACCGCACCGCTCCGCGCCTTTATCCACAAAGCGTTCTGGGTTTCTGGGGGTCTGCTACCAGGAAAGAGACTGCAGAGGCTGGAAGAGGAAAGGGGGCACGCGGTAGCAGACGGCCAGCCACACTCGCTAGTCTGTCCTCTCCATCACAACCTCCTCCTTCTGCATCTTCAGCTGGGAGCCAGCTAAGAACAGATATTCTCCACCTCTCTGAGCAAAAAACGCTCAGCTAGCTTTTGGCGTAGTCTTCCACTCAACTCTGGGAGACACTTCTTATTGACGTGCACAGCGCTTGAGATGGGCTAGGTCTGTTCCTAGCACCAGCGTATTGTTTAAGCTGCGACCTTCGGTTCAGCCTCCTCGCGGCGCGCGGAAAGCCCGGTCCATCCTTGCTGGGGCGGGAGCAGGAAGCCGAGGTAGAGCCGGGCCGGCCGCGCCTCAGCGGGAGATAACAACATCTGCCTGAAACGGGATACCTACTTTTGCAGCTCAATTTAGCTCTTAATAGCAGTCCTCTGAGGTGTGCTTAATTGATGGGGATAAAGGCGTAATGACTTGACTGGGAGACGCCAATGATCCTTTAATATACTTTTAAAAGAACAACAGCCACCCCAAACACCCGCGGGTCCTCGCTCTGTAGGGTGTGTGTGGGAGGGGGAGGTGAAGGGCAGAGGCTGGAAAAGTGCGCCGGTGCTGTTCCTACCTGGAGGCGCGGGTGAGCCCGGGCTGCTCGGACCGCGCACTTGGGAGCTGACCGGGCGCTCAGGTCGGTCTGGCCTAGTGTTGTTGTCTTGTAGCTGCTGGGAAGTAAGGGGAGCCGAGTGAGCGAGGGTTGACAAGTGGCTGGGCTGACTGGCAGGGAGAAAGCCAGAGGCGGGAAGATGCTGTCCCTTGCTCTGGATGGCCTCACACCTACCGAGCATCTCAGGCCAGGGCGACTGCGGGTCTAATGCCAGCAGTCACCAGACGGTCGAGTGTTGGTGCTCTGCAGGACCTCGCAAAGTTCCGCTGTCCGGACAGCCTTAGAAGGGCCCCAGGCGCTGGGACGGAGGAGCACGCGCCGTGTGAGAGTGCATGCGTGCGCAAACCGCCCCCAAATGCAGAGCTGGGGCACAGCAGCCCTGAGCACGTGGCGGTATTTAGGCCGGGTGTGCCAGAGCCCTGAGGCCGGGCACACAAGGATTTACCTGCTCTGGAGGCAGTCCCGAAGCCGGGTCAGAGGAACCCCAGCTTCCACTTAGGACCTGTGCTCACCGCCCTCTACTCAGCAGCTTGCCTTTCTTTGGGCTAATTTCTCTTTGCATAGTTCCAGATGAATCTCTGGGGTCAAAGGAATGTTTCCTAGGATGCAAGACAGAACTGAGGTTCACACAAGCATTAAAAGGACAGGGGGTGAAAAATCGGCTAGCCTTTTCTGTTTGCAAGGGGAGCCTCCCCAGGATATGGGCAGCAGTGTCTTTAGCTGGCTTTATTTTTATTTTTTATTTATTTATTTTATTTTTTTGCAAACCTCTTGTTGCACACTTAGGAGAGGAATAACCTTAATGCTTCAGGGTTCTCTCCATCTGGATTCAGAAGGAGGAACGACTGAAATCACTCTTCAAATTGATTGTCGTAAGAGATCGCAGGTGTTTAGACTGTAGCTATTGTCTACCTTAAGCACACATAACAGGGACCAAAAAATGCCAAGAGACTGATTTTCCCCAAACCGTCTTGTGCAGCGAGTACATATTTCAGGACTAGCAAATCTTCGAGGTCAAGAATTTGAAGACTTGCAATTAAGAACCCTAACTCCAGGTGTGTGTTTTCTTGGCGTGGTCCGTCTTCAGCGGTCGCTGTCCAACCTCATTTCTAGAAAATCAAGATTCACTGTAGCTTAGCGTTGAGCTCCGGACTCCTCCGCACCCGCAAGCTGGTCAGGATGGCGAGCTGGTTCCTAAGACCTAGTCCTGTCCCCAGGCTCTTGGAATTAGGAGTAAGGCCCCAAGACTAAATTCATGCCCTGGCTGATGACTCCTGTTCAGCTGTACCTTTCTCTCCCAAGATGAAGCAGGGGGCGGGGCGGGTTCTGGCTGCAGAACCCCTCACACCAGGGCATCCAGGGCTTTCTGGAAGGCCCAGTGCTTTTTGGGAGGCCAAGATCCTGACCTCCCTGCAGAGCAGCCTTGTCCACTGGAGCGGTGGATCAGTGCATCCTCGCTGCTGGCAAATCCAGGCCTCTTCCCATCACAGTCAAGGGCTCTTACTCTCCTGTGTCTCCTCATCCCTAAAAGGCAGGCCCTTGTGTGGGGGTGTGTGTGTGTGGGAGAGTTATTCGGTCTGAGGCTGGGCTTTTCCCACCCCGGCAGGAGAAGTGCAGACTTAAAAATGCCACTCTGCCAAGAGCTGCTTCCGCCAGCCAGCGAGATCCACAACCCGCCTCAGTCGCAGGGTCACCCACCCGGCGCTGGGGAGATCCTCGTGCTAGGCCTCCGTGGGACATCAAGAGGCCACGTTCTTGGTGGCACTGAAGGCCGCCAACGGGTGAGCCGGCACAGTGGCAAAGTCGGCAGCCTGATCAGGGGGATTCAGAAAGGAACCCCAGCCCGGCCGGGGGGTGGCGCACGCTCCCCAACCCCCCTGCGGGCGCCTGGGTCCTCACTGCCAGACACCTTGGGTCACCACTGCGAAGCGCCTGGGAATGGGGCTCGCGGGAGTGTGAGCTGCCCCAGCCCAGGCCCGTAATAGTCGAAGATTCGCGGTCGGCTGAAACTGCTTTTGCGAGTCATTGCTTGTGCGTTGGCCAGAGCTCTGAGTCTCGCAGTTCTCCGCGATTTGCAGTCTGGGGGCAGCCAGAACTTTTAGGTGTGTGTGTGTGTGTGTGTGTGTGTGTGTGTGTGTGTGTGTGTGTGTGTGTGTGTGTGTGTGTGTAATAGGTCTCAGGGCACGGTTGGAGAACCTCAAAACGCATTTTTAAAATTTATATTTTAAGGAAGATCCTGAGTTTAAGAAGCTCGAGAGGTAGTCAAAGTTAACAGCAGACACACACACACACACACACACACACACACACACACACGTATATATTTAATGTCCCCCTCCCGTGCATGCCTTGGCACTGTATGGAGGTCAGAGGACAACTTTCAGTGTTCCGTTCTCCTTCCACAGAGTTCGAACTCAGGTAGACAGGCTTGGTGGCAAATGACATTTCACCTGCCAAGCGGTCTATCTAGGGCGCTCCTTCTGTACTTAAAGGTAGGGTTAACACAGGGGAAAAAATGCAGTGCAGTTCAAGAGGTGGCAGATTTTAATCGTGTTTCCAGCGACCGCTTTGTAATCTCTCAGTTTAGGGAGATGGTCTGTGCTGCACACCAACGCACTGAATAGCAGCATCTTTCTTCAGACAGGGGTGGAGGGACGGAAAACACCACCACTGCCAACCGAAGTGTTGCAGGGACTGATTGCAGGGGCACTGGTGCCCCGGATGTTGCACTAGCAGGGCTGCAAGTGTGAGCAGGTAATGCGGAGAGAGTGACATTGTTAACAGAAACCACCTAATTAACAATGACTTCATTTGAGTGGAAGGATGAAGAAGCCTTTTAAATCAATCCAGATTTACAGGCCTAAGCGCAGCCAATTTATGAATATGGAGCCCAACTGGGGTCTGCTTTCTTTCAAAGATGTCATCTCGGAGGCAATAGCATAGGTGAAGTCATTTGGTTACACTGTGGAAACTTTTATAGTGCCTTCCTTGGGAATTTAATTCAGTGCTTCTTCATTTTATTAGGAACAGACCGACTCCATCAACTGGGCTCTCCCTGTTTGGAGGCAAGACTGCTTGAAGCAATTAGGCCCACAATTAGCATAGTTTTACTGACCCCAGCAGCAGCAGCACTCCTTAGAGTAGCCTTCTTCAAAGTCAGGGAAAACCTGGGGGAGAACATGCTCCCCAGGTGTTGGGGAGATAAGCATGCAAGCAGGGTGTCACCAGAGTACCAAGAGCTGGTGTGGTTGCTTCAGAAACTTTGGTGGGTTTTGGGCCCTTTCTGATCCCGACTTTGTTTAAAAACTTCTCTCCTTTGATTCTATTTTGTCAGAACTGCCTGTAAGAAAATGGATTTCTTCCATTGTCTTCTGTCCTGTGCGCACAGGATTGCTGGGGAAAATATCAGGGTCCAAGGGAGGAGGACACTGATTGACTTCGTGGAACTCTGTTAGATGACAAATTTCAGATGTGTGTGTGTGTGTGTGTGTGTGTGTGTGTGTGTGTGTGTGTGTGTATGTGTGTGTGTGTAAACCAAACTGACAAGGATCCAGGATTCAGGAGAGTGATTCGTGAGGACCAAGAGTTTATGGTCAGCCTGGGCAACAGTCTATGCAATGTGATGAGTTCAAGGCCTGGTTGGACTGCTCTGTTAGGAAAACAGAAACTGAACAATGTGTAAGGAGAGGCTAGAAGGTAAGTGTGGACTGATAATTCCCCCTCAATTCATAACTACTCTGCAGCCCTGCCACTGTCCGTTCAGCCAGTTGGTAGGCAACGACATCCTTAGTAAAATCAGCTGCCTGGAGTTCAAAGCAGTCGGAAAAAACAGTTTTGTTTTTGCCACTACCATGAGTGGTGAGTAGTTCTATAAACCTGAATATTGCTCCTTTTCTCGAGCTCTCTTTCCTAAATACACATTTCTCTGTAAGATTTCACTAGATTAAATTGCTGACAGTTCATCAGTAGCAGCAACAATGTAATTCCCCTAACCTTATTAAATCAATAAATACTAGATTCATGCATTGAATTAAAAGTGCATCAGCATGGCCAGGAGTTGTGACCACACGGCTATAGACCTTGAGATTGAAGATGCCACTCAAAACCAAATGCTTAGGGTTTATTCAATCCAATTTTCTGTTTTGGATCGGTGATTAAGAATTCTAGGGTTTCAACATTCCAGGAGCCCTTGTAGTGGTGTTTTTTTTTTTTCATTTTGATTTGTTTAGTTATTTGAAAATCTTCTCACTAACTCCTCATGTATAACCACAGAGATCATGCCTTCACGGAACAATAGTAATACCCTGTGACTTCATAGTTCTTGTTGTTACTTCTCCTCAGAACACATTAGCCTAGTAAGATATACTCATCTGCATAGATTTATACATAAAACATGAAAATTTAGATAATACGTTTTTGTTTGTTTGTTTTGGGGTGCTACATACCAAATCTAAGGTTTCACTTATACTGGTCTAGCAATCTGACACTGAGTGTATCTCCAGCCCATGCTTTTTGTATAACTATATACAGAGTATGAATGTATCATTGTACATTGATTATAACAATTTTGTTTTAAAAAGAAACCACATTTATTTCTCAACACTGTTAACTATTATAAACAAATTTATCACTTTAAAATGCTATTTATTTATATCATCTGTTTTGCTTGGTGAAATCCACACTATAAAAAGTAATTAAAAATTTCAACTCCTTAAACTTTACATAGCACTTAGAAAATTACATATATCTCTAACATTACATTTGATGCATAAACACTTCATATGGGGTTTCCTCGAAGTTGTAGATTTGTATGTAAATTTACAGTTAAACCCTACTGAAAAGGGGTCATGTTAAACATGTGAAAGTTGGATGGAATTACTCATCAGATATTTGACCATACTAATTAACAATGCAAATGACTTAAAGTGTGCATTCCCTATAGGTGTCATTTAGTATATTTGGTGCTGAATTCTAAAGATATAGTCATGGCCCGCAGGTTCACCACACTGTGGAAGAAAAATATTTATTTGACCAAACAGGCAATCAAGTGAAATCTATCCTCTTTAAATAAACTGGTTCTTCAGTGTTTTCCAGTTGGTGTAAGTTGTTGTCTGGGATGTCCCCCAGGGCTCTTTCTGCTGTTCCCTGATTTGGTATAGAAAGCAGCCCTGAATGATGGATTACTGTGTCATTGCAGCCAGTGAAGGATTAATTTGTTTCATTGATTTCTCTTTAGGCAGATTGCCAGAATTTGCTGCTTCCCACCTTACCTCAAGACTTCTAGAAGTAATAGACAGTAATAGTCTAAGACAAATCAGCCCCTTCTTGTAAAACAGAACAAGGAAACGAAGAGTCCTAGGAAAGCCAGGGTGAATATTCTTATTGGCACACAGAGGAGAACAATTAATAAGCTACTTTATTGGCTTTAGAAATACTTTTAATTGGAAAAATCCTGGAATTGATGGCATATAACAGAACATGTAGATTGTAAGTAAACATGTTTATTTTATAAATGTTTTATAATTTGTAGTTAACCTGTTTAGTTAACAGGAGAATGTGTATTAACCATGTGATTGGCAAATGCTTTTCTTTCTCTGCCAGATTTAGAAATTAAATAACATTACACAATTTTAAGTCAATTTACTTCATCAGATTTTTTTGGTAGAATAATTTGATCCAAAAATACTTTGGAAATTTTGGACAATGACAGCTGTATCAGAACATAGAAATACAATATTTAAAGAAAAAGAAACACAACATTTTATGATTAAAAAACCAGTGTCTCCTCATTAGAGAGAATTTGTAAAAATTAAAAATGACTTTTTTGTGTTTTTTCAACCCATTTTCCTCCAAGAAGTTAAATATGATTAAATTATTATGAAAGTCACTTATATTTACTTGGCTGTGTTTTAACATATGTACTGTAATTAATCATTGCCCTCCTTTTGTAAAATGAGATTCTAATTTTCCATTATTACAAAGTTGTGCATTTAAAACAAATCTCTAATCATATGTGGCTGTTTCCACACACTATATTATTGGAGAAAACAAACTTCTCTCACTGAAGGTCCAAACTGTTTCGTAGAGTCAAGCTGTTTTCTAGAAGTCTCTAGCCATCACACCGATCCCGACAAGAAGCTCTGTCAGCGCAGCATTCTAACAAAGATGGCAGGACAACACTCTGTTCCCCGTGCTCACATATACTTGGTGTCTCAGAAGTACTTTTCCAACTGCAGATGTTAAATAAGGAGGCTGGTTGTACAAATCTATTTGTTTCTCTTCTGTAGTGCTGAAAATTATATTGATTTAATGATCTCAAGTTATACTTTTTATGCAATTAGTTGTGTAGTAAAAACCAATATTGTCATGTGCTAATGTCTTTTTTCCTCTGTTGTGCTGAGGTGGTAGTCCATGCATCATCAGCAAATTTATACTTTTCCTGTGTGCTGCTGAGAGGAAAAAGGAACATCTGTTTCCATCACATATCTGCATCATAATGATAATTAATGAGCCATTATGGTAGTATACAGTCAATATATTTTGCTGAATGATCTATACTTTCTTGGTGGAAAATTTTAGATCTATCAGAAGCATTTGGATTTTGCAGGTAGTTCCACTTAGAAGTTGGGAGGGCCTTTGCGCACTTTAAGGTAAAGTATTGCAGTTGTGGCTTGTCTTAGTAACAGCAACCAGCATTAGGTTTTCAGATGGGACTCTCATGTGTTTCTCCCAAGCATATATTTAGAGTACAAATCACTGGGCATCATCTCTCTCAGTGTTCTTAAATGGGTTTATCAAGCTACCAATATAGCTTATTTTGTCTTTTATGCCTTTTGCGAACTTTTTGTTTTTATTCTATGGAAGAGTGGAACTACATAACATATTTCTTTTGTTTTCTTCCATTAAGGAAACATAATACTATCTACCCCGAAAATGTAATACTAAGGATGGAACTGTGGTTGTTGCACATGCTGAGCATATGCTTTAGTGAACTGCATCCCTACCCCCAATATTTACCTTTTAAGTTCAGCAGGAGAATGCTTGAAACCACACACAACTCTTTCCACTGGCCTTTAAAATCCCAGAGAAATGTTTTCATTTATTTTTGCTTTTGGTTGCAGATGCTTTGGTGGTTACATAAAAATGATTAAAAAGCATTTCATATGAAAAATGATTGTATGTGCATGTATGTTTATATGTATGTATATCCATTTACTCTAAACTTGGTTGAGAAACATTACCAGTAAAATTGAAGCCCTCTGGAATATGTTCTCATATGGTTTCTAAAGATATGACCTTGTTCTAAGTTTGGTCATTAATGTCTATTTGCCTTTAAAAAATATAGTTTAAATGTGACATCAGTGATTGTGCTTAAATAAGTGAATTAAAAATGTTGGACCTATGACTGCTATTTGAATGTCTATTCACTTCTGACTAGGCATTTCTCTGCTTTACCATCTTCGTCCATGAAGTTGGTTTCTACTGTTATTGTAGCTGTACTTAAACAGAAATTATGTGTTCTCTATATTATTAAAGAAAATGAAAAAGTAAAGATGGAGCTTGGAGAGGCTAGCTATCTTGACCAGACCATGTGTGAGTCAAAGAGCAAGAATCCCCAGCCCCTCTGACTTGTACCTCTTTTCCACTCCAGGGTGTGACGTCACACATTCTAGCGTGGGGCAGACTCCTCTTTAAGGAGACAGAGGGGTATAGAAAGGGAGGGGCTGGTCAGGTAAAAGAGGAAAGGTTCCCCCCCAAATATTTTAATACTTATTTAGGAAAAATGGTAGAGTTTTATCAATCTAGGAGCTTCCTTCCAGAATGAGAAGACCAGGTGTCTCCCAGAGCCTTCGAATTTCTTTTGTATTTTTCAAAAAACCTTCTTGGAAAGAATGATAGTTTAGATACTAAGAAGGTTTTCACTAGTCTCTTTACCTTCAGTTAATTTTCTGACCTCTTTAAAGTAATTGGAGCCTGAAAACACACATGTATATCTAGTTTTTGATGTATGCCATCAGTTAGGACTTTAATTACTTTTTCCTTTTTAGAGTCTGTGCTATGTTCACAGCAGAAATGACTTTCTATTTGAAAAGCACTTGGTTTTTGCTTATTTAGTATAAGAAAGTGAAAATGGCACGAGAGGAATGTCTTGCAGACAGGCTCTCAAAATCTCTTTGGAGAAAACCTTCTAAATGTAGCCATGTAGAACCACATGCATGGACTTTTTCTCTGAGGCTTTTACTCTAGCAAATTCAATTCATTTTTAGTTGAGATGACTAAACCTGATTCATAATGTTCACACAGGGTCATGATCCTCTTATGAACAAAACTACAGTTAAAGCTCATCTTTTCTCAGATTTGTTCTTTCAAAATCAAACAGCTCGTTTAATAAATTATTTGCTTCCTTCCATATGGACATATACTGGGGAACTTATAAAACTATGAATCATATTCTTTAAAAATGACTTTTATTTAGTCTTTGAGAATTTCATATAATATATTTTATTTTTAAATTTTTATTTATTCTTCTCCCATGTAATATATCCAGACCACAGCTTCTCTTGCCTCATTCCTCCTAGTCTCCCCCACCTCTCCTCTTCTCCAGATCTAGCCCCTATCTCCGCTCTATCACCCCAGAATAGAGCAGGCCTCCCAGAGACATCATCTGAACATAGCACAACAAGATACAATAAGACCAGGCACAAATCCTCACATCAAGGCTGGGCAAGGCAAATGGAAAATGGGAAAATGGTCCCAGGAGCAGGCAAAAGAAGCAGGGACATTCGCCCCCACTGTCAAGAGTCCCCCCAAACACCCAGCCAACAGCCATAACACATATGCAGGAGACTTCGTGCGGAACCATGCAGGCCCCATGCCGCTCCAGTCTCTTTGAGCCCCCATGAACCTACTCAGTTGACTCCATGGGCAGTGCTCTCCGAGTGTCCTCCACCCCTCTGTTTCTCACAAGTCCTCCCCGCGCTCTTCTGTGTGGTTCCCTGAGCCCCAGTCTGAGGGCAGGGACCCAGTGGAGAACTCTAACATGGGTTCTCTCTCTCTCTAGTTCTAGGCAGTGTGTCTCTGCATCCCCTCCAATCAGCTGCTGGGGGAAGCCTCTCCGATAGTGACTGGACGAGGAATGGACCTATGAGTATAGCAGAACATCATTAGGAGTCATTTCATTGATTTTTTAAAAAGTCATGTTTGGTTCTATCCTAGGTGTCTGGGCTGTTCATTCTCTAGTTTCTGGCCATTCAAACAATGTCAGGCATGGGCTCCATCTCATGCAGTGAACCTCAACTTAAATAAGACACTGGCTGGCCACTCCCACAAGTTCTTTGCTACCAATGCCCTAGCACAATTTGCAGACACGACAGATTGTAGGTAGAAGGTTTTTTGGCTGGTCTGGTCTCTCAATCCCTCCACTGAAAGCCTTTCCTGGTTAAAGAAGATGGACAGTTCAGGCTCAGTATCCTCTATTACTAGTTCTCTCTAGGGTCACCCCATAGATCCCAGGGAGTTTTCACTGCACTTGATTTCTACATCATCCCCCCACATGCCCTCCAATTCCAATTGTCTCTCCCCATATTCTCTCCCTCCACCACCACCTGGTCCCTCCTATTCCCATCCCCACTCTCCCTGAGTCCACCTGCAAATTGTTTCTACTTTCCCCTTTCAGGTAGATCCCTGTGTCCACCCTTGAGGCCCCTTGTTAATTAGCCTCTTTGGGTCTGTGGATTGTAGCATGAGTATAATTTAATTAACAGCTAATGCTGTTAATGCATACCATGTTTGTCTTTCTGGATCCAGGTTACCTCACTCAGGATGATTGTTTCTAATTCTATCCATTTGCCTGCAAATTTTATGATGTCATTTTTTTTAACAGTTGAGTAATACTCCATTGTGTAAATATACCACATTTTCTTTATCCATTCTTTGGTTGAGGGATACCTATGTTGTTTCCAGTTTCTGACTATTATAAATAAAGCCACCATGAACATAGTTGAGCAAATGTCCTTGTGGCAGAATGGGGCACCCTTTGGGTATATGCCCAATAGTGGTATAGCTAGATCTTGAGGTAGATCAATTTCCCATTTTCTGAGGATCCACCATATTGACTTTCATAGTGGCTGTACAAGTTTGCATTCCCACCAGCAGTAGAGGAGTGTTCCCCTTGTTCCACATCCTCTCAAGCATGAGCTGTCACTTGTGTTACTGATTTTAGCCATTTTGACAAGTGTAAAATGGAATCTCAGAGTAGTTTTGATTTCCATTTCCCTGATGGCTAAAGGTGTTGAACATTTTTTTTAAGTATTTCTCAGCCATTTGAGATTCTTCTGTTGAGAATTTTCTGTGTAGATCTGTACTCCATATTTTAATTGGATTATTTGGTTTTTTGATATCTAGTTTCTTGAGTTCTTTATATAATTTCAATATTAGTCCTTATCAGATGTGGAGTAGGTGAAGATCTTTTCCCAATCTGTAGGCTGCCATTTTGTCCTATTGATGGTGTCCTTTGCCTTTCTGTTTCATAAGGTCCCATTTATTAACTGTTGACCTTAGTGCCTGCACTATTGATATTCTGTTCAGGAAGTTGTCTACTGTGCCAATTAATTCAAGGCTATTCTCCACTTTCTCTCCTATCAGGTTTAGTGTATCTGGTTTTATGTTATGGTCTTTGATCCACTTAGACCTGAGTTTTGTGCAGGGTGATAAATATGGGCCTATTCACATTCTTCTACATACAAACATCCAGCACCATTTGTTGAAGATGCTTTCTTTTTTCCATTGTTTCTTTCTGCATTCTTTATCAAAACTCAAGTGTCCATAGGTGTGTGGATTTATGTTTGGGTCTTCAATTCAATTCTATTGATCAATATGTCTGCTTTTATGCCAAATACCATGTGGTTTTTATTACTATAGCTTTGTAGTAGAGCTTTAAGTCAAGGATGGTGATACGTCTGGAGGTTCTGTTATTGTTCAGAATTGTTCTAGATGTTCTGGTTTTTTTTTTTTGCTTTTCCAAAGGAAGTTGAGTATTGTCCTTTCAAGGTCTGTAAAGAACTGTATTGGAATTTTGATGGGGATTGTACTGAATCTGTAGATTGTTTTTCATAGAATGACCATTTTTACTATGTTACTCCTACTGATCGATGAGCATGGAAGATCTTTCTATCTTCTGATATCTTCTTCTATTTCTTTCTTCAATGTCTTAAAGTTTTTATTATATAAGTCTTTCAGTTGCTTGGCCAGAGTTACCCTAAGATATTTTATATTATCTGTGGCTGTTGTGAAGGGTGTTGTTTTCCTGATTTCTTCCTCAGCCCAATTACTGTTTGTATATAGGAAGGCTACTTTTTTTTTTTTTTTTTAAGTTAACCTTGATTCCATCCACTTTGATGAAGGTGTTTATCAGCTGTAGGAGTTCCTTGGTAGAGATTTTGGGGTTGCTTATATCATACAGTGTATTTTGAATCATATTAATTCCTCTCTCCCAACTCCTTCTAGATCCTCCCCCACATCCCTATCTACGCAACTTTATGTTTTTTCTCTCTTAAAAACAAAACAAACTGGAACAAACAATCCAAAAAAGCAAAACCATGAAATCCAATTTGACTGACTACTCCTCAGCTTGGGGCCTGCCCTGGAGTGCTGTTGATATACCCAGTGTCACACTGTTGAAGAAATTTGACTTTCACTTGTGGATAGCTTCTTGGCCAGAGGTGGGACATCATGCCCACCACCTCTCCTCCACACTGAGATTTTGTTCAGCTTGAGCTGCGTAGGTCTTATGCATTCTGTCACAGTCTCTGTGTCATGACACAAAAAGGCAGTTTCCTTGGAGTTATACCTTACCTCTGGCTCTCAAAATCTTTCTACTTGCCTCTTCCACACAAATCCTGAGCCTGGAGGGCAGGGGGATGATACAGGCATCTCATTTAGGGCTGAATATTCCAAAGTGTCTTATTCTCTGAGACATTTTCAGGTGTGGATCTCTGTGTTAATTATCATCTACTGTAATAAGAAGCTTCTATAATGAGAGTTGGGGAATCCAGTAGACTTGAAGGTATAGCAGTATGCCATTAAGATTCATTTTATCGCTGTTCCTTTAGCAGAATAATAGCAGCAGATTCCCCATTAATCATGTGTTTAGGGTGCTATAAATGTTTTCAGGATGGTTTCTTTATTTACATGTTTGTATGGTCTTTTTTTTTTTTTTTTTTTTTTTTGGAAGCCCAGGCTGCCTCACCCCTTCCCTCCAAAAGCTTGAGTTACAGGCAGGAAAGACTGTACCTAGTGTGTGACAGTTGTATTATAATAATAAAAGCAGGCAGAATACTTGTCTTTGAATATATTAGGTCAGAGTATCTTTTGGGGATTGGCCTGGAGAGACGGCTAGGTGCCTAAGAAGAGCACTGACTGCTCTTCCAGAAGATTTGGGTGGATCTCCTCACCCACACAATGGTGCACAGCTGTCCGTGGCTCCAGTTCCAGGGGATTTGGTTTCTGCTTTTGACCTCCTCACACCTATGGCACACAAATATACATGTAGGAAAAACACCAATACACATAAAATAAATGAAATATGTCTTAAAAAATATCTTATGGGTTCAGTAGATTCTGGTAGAAAAAAATGCCTCATCATATTAGGCTGGGGACTTGAACTCTGAGTCCATGATCTTTCTGTCCAGACACATTGGTCAAGGTTACTGCATACATTTTCTTTCATCTGGAAAGACTTTTTTTGGTGGGGTATATAATTGAGAATTTTTTTTAAAAATTAAAAAATGTCTAAATGCAATTTGTGGGGAATATTTTTAATGTAAGAAATTTTCTACACTGATTAAATTTTTCTCCTGTTGTTCCCATAGGTAGAAAAAAAAAACCCAAGAAATACAATACTCTTTGCAACATTTTTTTCAGGATTACTTAACACTTCTATGATCTTTTTATTTTATTAATTTTTGACACTCCCTAATCTCAATAGTATATTTGTATACTCCTTTTCTTCAGTTCTTAGTGACCTCATTTTAGTACAAGTTGAAATTTATTTTCAAACTAGATATATATTTTTCCATTGACCCAGTCAATATACAATTTGCTTCTGTGACCGTAGAGTTTGTCATTGGGTGAAAGAGTTAGAGTTTTATTAATTAAATGTTAGACTTGCATATTGTAAAATTTTTTTCATGTCTTGTTTTGATGTCTTTAGGATCCTTCTTTTATTTGATTTTTAGAGAATTAATTTATATTTTGTTATAATTAAGGTATACAGAATTGATAAAGACACAGTCCTTATCTTCAGAAAGATAGTAATGATCTCGAGTTTTGCCCAAAATTCAACAGATTGTATTTTTATTAAAATGTTAATCTGGTTTTATTAATATTACTATATTAAACAGAAAAAGAAAATACATCTCATTTTCTTTATGTTTTAGGTTTTTTGTTTGTTTGTTTTTTTTCTTGAGACAGGATTTCATGTAGCTGAATATGCCTCAGTCTCCCTAGGTAGCTTAGGATGACTTGAACATTTGAACAGCTGGCCTGATACCATTAACTAGGTCAAAATCTCATTGGCTGGATAGGTCCTAGGGAAGAATCAAATACCGTCATTAAGTTAAACGGACATAGTAATAAATGAACTCCCATGACTTATAACACCCATAGATGAGTGTCTCTCTCAACCCTCGTCTGGGAAGACTCTCTTTGAAGTAGATGGTGATGAATAAACCCACAATCAGTTAACACACAGAGACTAAAAGACCGTGGAGTTGCTTAGGTCTACATCACTCCCGACCCCCGAGGTTCTCTCAGAAGATAGGGCAAAAAGAGCCAGAGCTGGTAGCTGTCCATAGTGAAACAGTATTTTCTGGATATGACAGTGCAGTGCGTACATGAGCTCCCAGTAGCTGGGACCTCATGCACAAGGCTTGCACAAGATCAAGACAGTAAAAATCCCAGTGCGGATGAGGGAGAATCATAGCTTTCATGCTGTGTATCCTGAGTCGTGTATGATATTTTCTGTCTCCATCTCAGTTTTACATTTTTCTCAATATTTTAAATATATATTGTTTGACAGACAGTGATGGCGCACGCCTTTAATCCCAGCACTTGGGAGGCAGAGGCAGGCAAATCCCTGTGAGTTCAAGGCCAGCCTGGTCTACAAATGAGTTCCAGGACAGCCAAGAATTTTACACAGACAAACCTTGTCTCAAAAAATCAATACTCCTCCCAAAAAATGTTTAAATTAAACTTGCCAATTTAATTACTTTTGATAAATAAAAACATTAAGTGATGTTTTTACTTATAAAAACAATTGAATTAATAATGATTGTAAATTAAATGATAAAATTATTATTAATAATCATTTAGAAAAACATGAACCTATTTCTTGCTAACCTAAACAGCATAAGGCCCTTATCCAGGAAATAGGTTCATGATTTTTTAAAGTATAACTAGCAGCTTATTTAATTTAAAGTTAGGACACAATGACTACAAAAGTAAGATTGGCTTTTATAAATACTTAAAGACTGTATCTGCTCTCAAACACACATGAGCTTTGATACCAGATATGAACTTTGATACCAGATATGGAACTTTTAGAGAATTATTTTTTTTTGCTCACCAGTTTATTAAATAATATTAAAAATAATATTTAGTTCTCTTGAAAGAGTTGTTTTTTTTTGTTTCACTTTCCATAGACTTCAAAAGGTTGACAAAATACCAACATTTTCCTATAACAATTGCAGCCTTCCTTGGCTTGTGTAGTGGGTAGCTGTCCCAGCTTTGACCTTGAAGTACCACCCCTAGTGAGGCAGCAGGTAACCGCAACACCTACCTATGACCTGCCCCTGGGGCGTGGCCTTTTTGGGCCCTTAAGACCTGGGATGCGTATGTGCTGGCTTCTCTTGGCTCCTCATGATCCTGGATGCTGGATTGCAGACCAAGTCAGAGTTCTCCAGAGAGCCACATTGGACTGCACCTCACCTCTCCCGGATCCTGTAACTGACCCCTTTAATGGTTGTAAGTTGTCCCAAAATAAACCTCTTTTCACCACCAGTTAATCTACATGGAATTGCCTTGTTAATTGCCACTTTAGGCTTGTGTTATTTATTTTTTTCTTTCTAAAAATGTAGATATGTGAGTATAGCAGAATTTATTTAGGAATCATTTCATTGATTTCTTTTGAGAGGCTTTCTCCAGCAGCAGATGGGAGCAGATGCAGAAACCCACAGTCAGACATTATGTGGAGAGACAGTCTAAATTGGAGGTCCCCATCAGGTCCCTCCCCTTACAGGTTGGAGAACCCTGTGGAAGATGGAGAGGAAAGATTGTAGGAGTCAGAGGGGATGGAGGACTCCAGGAGAACACCGCCCTCTTAATCAACTAAGCAGGGCTCACACAGCCTCACAGAAACTGAAGTGGGCAAGCGCAGGGTGTATGGGTCTGCACCACATCCTCTGCATATATGTCACGGCTGTCAGCTTGGTGTTTTTGCGGAAGCAGGTGTATCTCTAATTCTTTTGCCTGCTCTTGGGACTCTTTCCCTCCTATTGGGTGGCCTTGTCCAGCATCGATATGAGGGTTTTTGCCCTGTCTTATTGTATCCTCTTTGGTCGTGTTTGGTTGGTGTCTCTTGGAGGCCTGCTCTTTTCTGAAGGGAAGTGGAGGGAGAGTGCATCTGGGGGAGAGGAGAGATGTGTGTGGTGGAGCTGGGAGGAGTGGAGGGAGGGGAAACTGTGGTTGGAATATATTGCATAAGAGAAGAATCTATCTTTATTTAAGAAGGAAAAACAGACAAAAATGTAGATATAGACATCTTTCAATTTTGAAGTTTTGTGATTAGTGTGGAAGAATAATTTCTGTTTTGATTAGTGCGTTTTCATGATATCACAAGAGTCGCTTGAATTTTGATGATCTATTGGGTTTTTCTTTTGCATATTTCTGAACTTAAAATTTTGAATTCCTTTTTAAAATTAGCTATTATTATTGCTGTTGTTGCAGTGCTGGGAACCCATTTCTGGGGACTTGTGTATATCAGTCAAATGCTCTACCACTGAGCTTTAGTTCCTACCACTGTTAATTTTTGAGATATATATTTTCTAAGACTCATATTTATAAAGAGACAAATGAAGAAATCAGTATACCTGGCAGAAATTTAATGTAGAGTTAGCCATATTACATGGTTCTGATGCCATTTTGAGTCATGAAGGTAGCATGTTGACCTGGCTGACCCTTTTAACCTGACAGACTAGAGGTGGTATGGACTTCTGAAAGTACTACCAAGTAATAAGCCTGTGCTAAAGCCCAGAGTCACTAAGATCTTGTTGCTGTTTCAGTCCTAACATTAGTCCTAACATTCAGTCCTAAAGTTGATGTGTTTGGAGAAATTATTTAAAAATTGTGAAGGACTTGTGTAGGTCTACAGAGGAACTAGGCAAAGGCAGTGCTTTTATAAACTGTATGATGGTGGCATGACCTCATCACATGCTGGAAGCTGTGTCCAAGTCTATTGTGAGAACTAGTTAAAAACCTCAGTGTAGTGACACAGTTTTGTCACAGAGTGCCTCCCTGGCAGACTTACATCCTTGGATTTGAACCTCAAAACCCACCACCAACCCCCTCCACCTTAATTAATAGACTTTCCTTTTCTATAAATAAAGCATTATTGCAACACCATTGTATGCCAGGCACATTTCGTATATTCTTTAATTCAATTCATTTTAAAATTTAATTCATGTAAAATAAAAACTTCCTATTTTTGCTGGTAAAGAATTTGAACTTGGGAGCTGGCAAGATGGTTCAGGCATTAAGAGTATGAACTTCTCCTGCAGAGGACCTGTGTTTGCTTTCCAGTATCCACATGAAGTGCTTTTTGACAACCACTTGTAACTTCAGCTGTAGGGACTCCAATGCCTTTTCCTGCCATTGATAGGCACCTGCATTCAAGTGCATCCCCCTGCCACATACACATGATTACAAATAAATCGTAGAAAAAGAATTTGAGGCTTAGACATTATTTGCCCAAGTCGAAGAGATAATGAACACTACAACAAGGATTCCAGATAAAATATGTATCAACCTGGAACCCATTTCTGGTTGATAATGTCATTATTTTTATCAAGTAATTAATTATGTTATCTTTTTTGTTTTAAAACTTTTTATTGATTCTTTGTGGATTTCACATTATGTATCCCAATCCCACTCATTTCCTAGTCCCCTTGCATCTGCCCTCTGCCCTTACAATTTCCCTCCCCTCCAAAAACCCCCACAAAATTTAAAAGAACAACCCTGCCTGCCCTTTACCAGCTGCAACACACAGGAAAGTGGGCCATACACCTAGCCTGGGCAGAATGCTGTCACCTAAGGAGGTGAGAGCAGGAGAGCTGGCCCTGCTCCTCGCAGCCTGCTGCATTGGGTGAGCTAGCCAGGGCAGTACTGGAGAGCTTGACGATGAGGGGACGTGGGAGGGCTGACCAACCAGCTACCACCCAGGCTCAGAGCTAGGGCTGTGGGTTAGCCCACCCTCATTATGAACTGAAGGAGCATATGAAGGGGCCAAACATACAGACCCAAAGCTGCAGGATCTCCACAATGCAGGAGAGGAGTTCAATACTGCAGCAGAAGCTAGAAGACCTGACCCAGACCAACGACTCATAGCAACGACCACTTACAAGTAAAGATGTATGGACTGAAAGGTACACTGTGTGACTCAATGGGCCGTACTATAGCTTCCACACTGAGAATTATTTGTTTGGTTGGTTTTTGGTTGTTCTTTTAAACTTTGTTTTGTTTTGGGGGGAGATTGTAAGGGCAGAGGGCCGATATAAGGGGACCTGGAGATGAGTGGGATCAGGTTGTATAATGTAAAATCCACTAACCAACCAAACAACCAATTTGTGTCGCCCATGTACTCACTGGAGCATGGTCAAACCCCCCAGTGCCAGCCTCTTAAAGAAAACAAAGTTCTTCCCCACTCACACCCCTGCCAAAGGCCATCAACAGTGAAGAGCTACACTTCATCATCTTTATCACAATGCCTTTCCAACATAACATTTTTATTGATTATTTGTGAGTTTCACATAATGTACCCCATCACATTCACTTCCCTGTCTTTCCAGTCAACCCCAACCCTTATGAACTCCCCCCCCAAAAGAAGAAAAGAACAAAAAAGAAAGAAAAAAAAAACCAAGTCCAATTTGTGTTGCCCACTCACTGGAGTATGGTCAAACTCTCAGTGGGCAGCCTCTTAGAGAAAACTGAGTCCTTCCCCTCCCACACCCCTGCTAGAAGAGCTTCAGGATTCTTGCCACGATTTTTAAGAGTTCTCTTCAATGGCTTCCTATCTAGTCTCTCTCTCTCTCTCTCTCTCTCTCTCTCTCTCTCTCTCTCTCTCTCTCTCTCTCTCTCTCTGGTGAGGGTGAGGGAGAGAGGTTGTCATAGATGTCTTCTATGTCTCATTCTCAACTGTGAGTCTTCAGTCATCAATACCTCTGCAAAAGAAGCTGCCTTGCCCTTTACAGTCAGTGGTAGCACAGATCATGGACTTCCATATGGTTTCTGGTGGCATAATGGACCACAGACATCAACATGGCCTCAAGCATCAGCATGGACCATGGACTTCAGCCTGCTCTCTGGTGGCAGTACAGAACACAGATATCAACATGGCCCTGGGCTATAGCATGGACCATGGACTTCAGCCTGCTCTCTGGTGGCAGTACAGAACACAGACACCCACATGGGCCTTGGCTGCAGCATGGACCATGGGTATCCACAAGAACCTTGGACATTAACACGGCCTGGGGTGACAGCACAGACCACAGATACCAACATGGCCTCCGGGGACAGTATGAACTATGGGGGTCTTTTGAGGAGGCCCAGTTCAGAAAATGAGTCATTCTCTATCTTGGACATCCTGTTGCTGTTCAGAGCCAGGGTGATCATGCAGCTGGGCAGTGTGTTTGGGTCAGAACCTGAAAGAGCTCCAGGCTGGTGCACACCATCCTGTCTTCCCTACTTGGCAAGGACACGTTCCTCCATCCATTGCAGCCTTCTCCCACACCCGTCACCATCTCATCTCTAGTTCTGCCTCTCTGCACCACACACATGTTGTTCTGTTCCTTCATCTTTCCCTCCTCTCCATTGCATACTGCAGTTGTGATGTTGCAACTGCAGTGTGTCACACAGTATATATTTTTCGCCCAAACAGCTTTATATACAAATATTTGTTGTACCAAGTCATTGGTCTGGCTCAAGGTTTCTAGTTTCTGAAGTACCACAAATACTGGATCACTGCTGAGACTTGCCTTGGATATCCTGCTGTTGTCCAGAGTCAGGGTGTTGTTGTGGGTAGGCAGGGTGTCCCTGGCAGGTTCTGTGCGAGCTCCTGGGCTCCTGAATACTGCACACCTCCATGCTCTCCATGCGTAACCACAGTGGCAGGCATGTCAGTAATGACATGTTTCCGAGGGAGCTCTAGGCCACCACACTCTACCCTGACCTCAGTGCCTACCACCCGAGGATCAACAGGCACAGCTGTTAAGCTTGTAGGCTGTAGGCAGCACTGGTGACCCACACTTTCTGTCTCTCAGCAGGTAAGCGAAGGCTGCAGCCACAGAGGCTCCTTGCTGGGAGCTGGTCAGTGAGCCTAGGGTCGGCCCTATTCAGTAATGCCACTTTCTTTGTCCGCAGTGGCTGCACTTTCCCATATCACTCCATGTCCTTCACTGCTGTCGGCCATCTTTCCTTGCAATTTCGTGAGTCTGCTTTTTATAAGCACCTTCCCATCAGACCTACCTGTTCATAGTTGTTCTGGAGAAACTGTGGGCTCTTCAGACTCCTTTTTATTGCTCTGACTCCTCTATGGCAGCTCACAGCTGATGGTGAGGGCAGGAGAGGGCACAGGCTTGGTGGTGGCATTTCTCATCTGTGCACCGTGTCCTACATGGCCACTGCAGGTCGTCAGCTGTGGCCTGATGTGGTCTTTCTTCAATAGCTTTAAGAGCAGCAGTGGTATCTCCGGGGTGCAGGGGGGTTGGTGGTGGCCCGAGCTCCCTGGTGGCCCGAGCTGACTGGCCCGACTAGGTACCAACATCCTCTTTTGTCCGGTGCAGCCTTGCTCCCGTACCCACAGTGCCACCGCGCCTCTTGTTCCTCTTCTCTCCACCGCACACACTGCTCTGTTCCGCCTGCCTAGGGTTTTCATTCCTATTTCTATACCTTGACTTTCAGGGAGTAAAAGCACAGTTTTGCCTAAAAAGTATAGTATCTTTCTCATGCTGCTAAAGTTACACAGACCTGGTGACCTAAACAGCAGTGATTATTTTTGTCCACAGTACCGAAGTACAGGGTCAGGGTGTCAGCTGGTTGGCTTAGTCTAAGGCTAAAACAGAGAATTGATTCTTGGCTTTGCTCCTTCCTGAAGACTGTTTGGCAATCTTTGGTGTTTTTGGCTTGTAGATGTGTTACTCTGGTCTCTGCCTTCATCTTCATATGCTTTCTCTTCACATGCTGTCTGTCTCTGTCTAGATGTCCTTGTTTATAAGCATATAAGTGATATTGGAATAGAAGCCACTCTATGAATTCATCTGAATTTGATCGTTTGCAAAGACTCTATTTCCAGATAAGGTCATGTTCACTGGAACTAGAGGTTAGGGCATCATCATCTGAGAGGATAAAATTCAATCCATTAACAGTAACTTGTGAGATAGTATACTTGAAAACTCATTAGTAGTGGTTTTATATATAAGTTTGAAGTTTGTCAAAGCATTGTTATAACTATATGGGTGTATGCCAATTGATGAGTCACATATGAATATTTGTTTTTGAGACAGGGCTTGTCCATTCTTACAAAAACTCTATACACACATAATTAAAAGGAATTTTCCATTTGGGCTGACAATTTCCCCAGGAGCCGTAGACTAACAAAAAGCCCAACACCAGGTATGAATGTTGAATTGTTGGCCACTGTTGAATTGTTGACCTCTTTTGAATTGTTGGCCACTGTTGTCCAAAAGACTCCTAAAACATTATAGGCTATTGCTGTTGCCCCTGGCTACCCCCAAAGGCAGAAAGTAAGCCCCTATTGCTGAACACATCAAATACTTCAGACACAGGACCAGAGGATCCAAGCTGCCTGCAATCTGAAAGTCTCTTCCCTGAGGACCAGCTTGTATGGTATCAGAAAGTGCCACACATACTTCCAAAGGAGGAAAGCAAACAACGGTCCTATCCACACCCAGATATGACATGTATGAACTGTAACAATGACCCGAATTGCATGTTAACACTGAGAGTGCAGTAGGAGCAGGCACATCTTGTTGATAACCAACAGCTCTCTAATTGGACTTAAGGCCCACTCGACAGGAGAGGAACCCAGCCAACTTTTCAGGGCTAGTGAAGTCATGGGTCTTGGAGGAGAACTTACAACCGCCACTTTTCTAAACCAGCACAATCCCTAACTACATTCTAAATATTTGTCCTTATACTCATAGGTAAGTGTAGTTCTAGCCCCACATCAAGGAAACTTCTCTTTGAAACATATGGAGACCATTACAGAAAACCACAAGCAATCAAAATACAGAGTTGTGGAGCTTAGTCTCAATTGATAACATCTACAATGCAACTCTTACATTTAGTATTTTTACTATATCTTTAACCAGAAAAGCATGACACATGGCTCAAAGATAGACATTATTAATACTTCTGAATCATCATATAATACTTGTCAAGTTCTTGACACATTTTTTCACTGAAGATTATGTTACACATGTTTTATAAAATAAGTTAGATCCCACAGTACTCTAAATATACATCTGAACGGAAGGTCCATTGGGTAGCTAACCCGGTGGTCATTGGTTGTGTCACTGTATTTTATCGTTAGGTTGAGCTAGCCTTGTCTTGTGTGACACAGCTCTTTGCCACCAGTCTTGTCCCTCCTATGTTCAGGCTGCTGCCAAGGCATTTTCAATGATCACGTTGTTCTCCTGGCTCTTCTCTGTGAGCACAGAGGTCTAGCTTGCTTGTCTATTGGGCACTTCCACAGTTCTTCTCATGCCATCTTCTCCCTTCCCCAAAGGTCCCTGATGTTTCAGAACACTATGTAGTCTTTTTCACTGCCCCAGCTTCTCACCTCTTCCTGCACAGATGACCTTTGTCCCACTTCTTCCTCTTTCCGGCTAGTGCTTTCTTAGTATTTGTCTCAAGTGGTATTTCCCTCAGAAGACTTGTAAGCCAGATTTGCTTTCTTTTCATATCTGTAGTATTATGTATAAAACTTATCTTAGAACAGATTACAGAATGATATAGAATCCTGTTTTCATTCTTACTAGACTTTAAAAATAACATGGTTAATTTATTCTTTGAGAATTTAATACCAAATGTATACAATATTTTGATCATACAGACTCTTTTGTTCAGTGCTCTGCCAGGTATTGTAGAAATTGGAAACCAAAGGGAGAACCGTCTTTAGAGTTTGTAGCCTAGAAGAGGACTACCAATGATTTTAATGATTTGGAGGATGATGGAGAGGGACATTATGAATACTTTGTTGATAAAGAGAATATACCTGAAAAACCTTTAAACATGTAATTGTAACTGAACATGTTTTTACAGTGCTTTACAGCTAACAGTTTATTTATTTGCAGGTGGCCATGGATTTGCATCACAGGTTGCAGCAGAGGGTTTGGATGCTCTTCGCCTGTGCCTTCAAGAAGAACCCCGGGCTTCGTTTATGCTCACTGCTAGGTTCTAGTATGACACCCCAATTTTCCACTGAACTCTTCCTGCTCACGCTGAGAAGCTTGGATATGATTTGGCCTCTTGTTTTTGTAAGTAGCTATACATAGCTAATACATTTTTTCAAAGTACATTTTTTATTGGTTTTTAAACTGTATATTTTAACGTTATGGGTTGTCCTTAAGAGTCACAGGTGCCACTCTTTTGATCAAAGGCTTGTCTTTCTAAGATTCTCCTCCATGGTTACAGTAGTAAAATACATAGAATATATTCGCTTACTACAGACGACAGCTATTTCAAACTTTTCAGAACACAGAAGGGCAGCACCCTAACGGGACATTTGCCCTCACTTGTACTAATGACAGAGACTTGGCATTGGTTCATTGATTTTTTCAAAGTTTCTTTTTTGAGACAAATGTTTACTGCTACTGTTCTGAAGTTGTAAAGTAAGCTCTCTTGTTCACAGAATTCTCAAACAGTGCTGTGCTTTTAGCACTGTGATTTTGAGTTGTATTTGTTAACTGCTTCTTAAGGATTTTTAAAAGTTTTTCACTTGAATATATTTATGTAATATAGAGGTATAACATTAATTTTACTTGCAATGTTTTTCAGTAATGTCTTATCCTCTCCCCAACCCTTATGAAGCAGTTAACTAGAAACTAGTAAAATTCCACTTCAAGAACTGGTAGAAGCACTTTATTACACAACTTCTGTATTAAAGAGAATAAATACAGTAGCTAAAAATTAAAGTATTTTTTCTTCATGAAAAGTGGGAATATTTTTCAGAATTCTGGGAAATGTCACAGTAATTTTGGCTGTAGTCATTTTGCATTTAATGCTATTGAGAATATTGCTAACATTAACAAAAATATTCTGTAATTTTCCCAGTTATTGCTGCTGGTGATGAGGGATGTGAAGTTGGCATGCATCCATGCTTTGAGCATTACCATTAGACACATCTGATTCTACATGTCAGAAACAGTCTTTTTTAAGGCAGCTGAGAACATTTTCATCTGGGGGTAGAGGTTAGGGTTGATTATTCCACATCTGTATCAATGCTATCTTAGAGTATAATAAATGTACCAGAGTAAGCACAACTGTAATTTTTCATGTCTTAGACAAATTTTAAACATTTCTGTGATTTTCTGTTTATTAGAATGTAGTGGTTTAGAAACAAAGGTGACTTTTATTCTATATTAATTATTTTATCTTTTTTTTCCTGTGACATTGGCAATATTCATTTTACAGATAATAAGCTGTTGTTGAGGAAGCAGCTTTGACAATAGAAGTAACCAACTAGCAGGTCCATGTCCACTGTTGAAATCAGCTGGAGACTCATCGCTGCTGACAGTGAGTCAGAACTGTATTCATACATGAGAAATACCATGAATAGTACTCTGTTCAATGAGACACTGTTGGGATGTTGAAGTATGGTACTTCATTAGTTGAGTATAAACAATAAAAATAAGACTGAAAAAGAAGTGGGGTCTGGGCAGATGCCTAGTGGTTAAACTAAAACTATTTGGGGCACAAACCTGAGACCTCACAGCAAAGCCAGGTGTGGTGATGTGTCTGTAACCACAGTACTAATATCGAATGGGGGTTCACTGGTCAGTGGCTAGTCAAAATGGCAAGCCTCAGGATTACTAAGAGAACTTATCTCAAAAAATAAGTTGAAGGGATGGCAAAGTGGTTAAGAGCTCTGACTGATCTCCCAGAGGACCCACGTTCGATTCCCAGTACCCACACAGGAGCCAACAACTGTCTGTAACTCTAGTCACAGGGGATCCAATGCCTTCGTCTGCTCTCTATGGACACTGCACATACATTGTGCACAGACATATGTCCAGGCAAACACTCAGACACATAAAGATAAGTGAAATTGCAAAAAATTAAAAAAAAAATTAGATGGAGGGTGATTGAGGCCTGCTATCAACCTTTGGACCTTGCAAAATGGGTTTTACACACACACACACACACACACACACACACACACACACACACACACACATGCACACAGACACACACATTTTAAAAAATGTTATTGCTTAAAAGTTTTTTAGATGATTAGGCTCAATATTTTTGTTATTAATTTCATTGTATTGTTTATATCAAGTCCACTGTGAATCTTTACACTGCGCCTTAGGGGTTCAGTTGCTGTGAAGAGACACCATGACCAAAGCAAGGTTTACAAAGGAAAACATTTAATTTGGGTGGCTTATACTTTCAGAGGTTTAGTCTAGTATCTTCATGGAGGGAAATATGGTAGCATGCAGGCAGACATGGTGCTAGAGAAGGAGCCAAGAGTTCTAGAGGCAACAGGAAGTGACTTTGAACATAGGAGACCACAAAGTCCACCCCTTAGTGACACCCTTCCTTCAATGAGGCCACATCTACTCCAACAAGACCACATGTTTTAATAGTGCCACTCCCTTTAGGGGCCATTTTCTTTCAAACCACAGCACATTGGAACTAGATTCTGGGAATATTGTAATACAACAAAAGGTAAATTTAACTTATAAATTTGAGTTTATAATGGCTAGAATAACTCCTTTATGGCTATGGTAATTAAGTATCATTATCTTCTTAGATCTAGGTTAATTGTTTCCTGTCCCTTATTCTGTCCCTACAGCCATCATATGGTAGTAACACTTCATCCGAGGTTATGGATGAGGAGCTATGATGCCAAGATTTTAACTATATAAGATCAATGGCTGGTACAAGATCCAAACTCTGAACTACTACCCTACAAATCCCTTCTTATAAGTGCTGTATTGAACTGCACGAAGCTTTTATGTAAACAAAATGGGATGGTTTCAGTCCTTAAGCCCAGTCTAGAAAGTCAAAATGATTAATTGTAGCATAAAAGTGTGTCTAGCCCAAACTTCTTCTGTTGTGACCTTATTTGGACATAAATTTTGATATTTTTCAGCATACTAGGTACTATATTTAGCATTTTATATTTATATAATCATGTGTATATGTCTCATGAATTCTTTTTAATATATTATAAAATAAGTCCTGCTATATAGTCCAGGCTGCCCTCAGACTCAGGATCTTTTGCCTCAATTTGTTTATCTCAGAGATTCCAGGCATATACCACCATACCCACCCTACCCTGAATTCTTTTCTTTTTTAAAATTTTCTTTTGTTTTCTTCAGATTATAACACAATTGCATCATTTTTGCCTTCCCCTTTCTCCTTCCAAACCCTTTCATATAATCCTCCTTCCTCTTTTTCAAATTCAGGGCCTCTTTTTCCATTAATTGTTGTCACACACACACACACACACACACACACACACATTCATATTCTTTTCTGTTTTTGTTGTTTTTGTTTTGTTTCTTTTTCTGAGACAGGGTTTCTCTGTGTAGCCCTGACTGTCCTGGAACTCACACTGTAGACCAGGCTGGTCTTGAACTCACAGAGATTCATCTGTTTCTGCCTCCCATGTGCTGGGATTAAAGGTGTATGTCACCACCAACTGGCCTACATCCATATTCTTAAATACATAAATGCGGCTCGCTCAGTCTGTATAATGCCATCGGCATGTGTGTATTCAGAGTTGCCCAGTTGCTATGGGTGAACTGGAGTGCTCTCACTGAGGAAGACTCTGTCTCCTGCTCTCAGCATTCCTTAGCTGCCTGTAGTTCTTTGCCTAGGGTTGAGGCCTTGTGGTCTTTCTTGTGTCTACTTTCGTATATCTACTGTTGTTCTTATTTGTGTTTAGGTAGTCATGTTGGTGAGATTTTATGTGTGTGGCTTCTGACACCAGTAGGAGATGCAACCTCACAGCAAATTCCCTGATTCTGACTCTTACAATCTTTGGGCTCCCTTTTCCACATTGACCCCTGAGTCTTAGGTGGGGAGTTATTCTGTAGATGTATCTGTTGAGACTGGACTTCACAGCGCTGCCTCTGATTGGTTGTGGTTTTCTGTAGTTGTCTCCATCTGTTGAAAAGAGAAGTTTTATTTATGAGAGGTGAGGACTACACTTATCTGTGGATATAATGATAAATGTTTAGAATGTAGTTAGGGATTATGCTAGTTTAGTAAAGTGGCAGTTGTAGGTCTCTCTAAAACCAATGACTTCACTAGGTCTGGTAGCTGGCTAGGTTTCCTGTACCAGTCATGACTTACCTCTTGTCGAGTGGGTCTTCAGTCCAGTGAGAGAGCTGTTGGTTACCAACAAGGTGTGCCTACCACTACTGCACCCTTCGGGTGATCATACCATGCTGATTATTTTTGTGGTTCATAGGCATCATAACTGGTTATGGGTAGGACTATTGATTTCATGTCAGTTTCTGGCTGGAATTCTTCAAATAGAACCTTAATGGTACTCCCTTGGTATATTTAAGAGTGTCTTAAATATCTGCTCTACTCTTCAAGTAGTAGAACTGGTAGTTAATTCTTAAGTTTTCTAGAGGCTGACATTAGGATTATGGAATATACATTTAAATATGAGACAGGCCATCTAAAATAGTAGTTAATTGGTCATCTAGCAGGTACATCATGAAATATGTATTGTTTGACTATTGTCTTAGTTTGGATTACTATTATTATGATAAAACAGCATGGCCAAAAGCAATTGGGGAAGCACAGTTTTCTTGGGCTTACACTTACACATTGTGGATTCTAATAGTCTATCATTGAAGAAACTCAGGACAGAACCTCAAACAGGGTCTTAACCTGGAGGCAGGAGTTGATGCTGAGGCCATGGAGGGGTGCTGCTTACTGGCTTGTTCCCCATGGCTTTCTCAGCTTCTTTTCTTACAGAACCCAGGGCCACCACCAGCCCAGGGATGGCCACACCCACAATGGGCTGGGTCCTCCCACATCAATCACTAATTAAGAAAATCCTCTACAGGCTTGCCTACAGTCCAATATTTTTTTTTTTCAGGTTGATTTGTTTATTTAATTTTTTTCATTTTATATACCACCCACTGTTCCCTTTCTCTCCCCTTCTCCAACCCCCCTCCACCTCCCCATCCCACCCTCACCCACTCCTCATAGGCGTTAAAGTCTCCCTTGGGTATTTAACATAGGCTGGCATACCAAGTTGGGGCAGGCTCAAGCCCCTCCCTGCTGCATCAAGGCTGAGTAAAACATGGAACCCTAGGGAATGGGCTCTAAAAAAGCCTGTTCATGTACTCTGGATGAGTCCTGGTCCGGTTGCCAGGGGACTCACAAACAGATCAAGCCACACATCTGTCACCCTCATTCAAGGGGCCTAGTGTGGTCCCATGCAGGCTCCCCAGCTGTGAGTCCAGAGTCCTTGGGCTCCCACTAGCTTGGGTCAGTTTGTCTCTGTGGTTTTTCCCATCATGATCTTGTCCCTCTTGCTCCTATAATTCCTCCTCCCTCTTTTCAACTGAATGAACTCCAGGAGCTTGGTCAAGTGCTTGGCTGTGGTTCTCTCTGCATCTGCTTCCATCAGTTGCTAGATGTAGGTTCTATGATGACATTTAGGATAGTCACTGATCTGAGTACAGGGGAAGGCTAGTTCAGGCACCCTCTCCACCATTGCTGAGTCTTAGCTGGGGCCTTCCTTGTGGGGTCCTGGGGATTTCCCTAGCACCAGGTTTCTCCCTAACCCCGCAATGGCTCACTCTGTCAAGACATCTCTTTCATTGTTCACCCACTTGTCCCCCCTCGAACTCGGCCATCTCAAGCTCTCATGTTCCTACTCCCCAAACCCTCCCCTCTACTTCCCCTCCCCAGTTTACCCAGGAGATCTTAACCCTTTCCTCTTCCTGGGGTGATCCATGTGTGTTCCTCTCAGGTCCTCCTCTTAGCTTCTCAGGGGTTGTGGGTTGTAGACTGGCTATCCTTTGTTTTGTGTCTAATATTCACTTATGAGTGAGTACATACCATGTTTGTCTTTCTGGGTCTGGGTTACCTCACTCAGGATGATTTTTTTCTAGTTCCATCCATTTGCCTACAAATTACATGATGGCATTTTTTTTTACTGCCGCGTAATACTCCATTGTGTAAATGTACCATATTTTCTTTATCCATTCTTCAGTTGAGGGGCATCTAGGTTGTTTCCAGGTTCTGGTTATTACAAATAGTGCTGCTATGAACACAGTCGAGCAAACGCCCTTGTGGTGTGGTTGAGCATCTTTTGGGTATATGCCCAAGAGTGGTATTGCTGGGTCTTGAGGTAGGTTGATTCCCAATTTTCTGAGATACCACCATACTGATTTCCAGAATGGCTGTACAAGTTTTTGCTCTCATCAGCAATGAAAGAATTTTCCCTGTTATCCACATCCTGTCCAACATAAGCTGTCATTAGTGTTTTTGATCTTTGCCATTCTGATAGATACAAGATGGTATCTCAGAGTCATTTTCATTTTTATTTCCCTGATATTGAACACTTCCTTAAATATCTTTCAGCCATTTGAGATTCTTTTGTTAAGAACTCTCTGTTTAAATCTGCACCCCATTTTTGAATTGGATTATTCAATATTTTGATGTCTAGTTTCTTGATTTCTTTATATATTTTGGAGATCATCCCTCTGTCAGATATGGGGTTGGTAAAAATCTTTTCCCATTTTGTGGTATAGCCCAGTCTTCTAGAGGTATTTTCTTAATTGGGTTTTCCTCCTTGAAGATGACTCTAGACTAAGTCAGGTTGACATAAAATTAGCCAGCACAATTATTGCCAACAAAGAGTGCATAATTGTTTAGAAATTATGGAAACCTGTGTTTCTGTAATATTCATTTTATTTCATGTGTGGTTATGAAGATTGCATCCTGGGCCTTGTACATGCTAGGATAGTGCTATCCCTGAGATATGGCCTTTCTGTGATTTTTCGTATTTAAGGTATTTTGATGACTTTTCTTGTTTACAAAATATATGGATTCTGTCTCTTGTAGTCTTCTACTATCAAGCCTCTGCAGATTGCTCCAGCCTCATTCATGACAACCATTTATTTTATCATCCAATATCATGGGTAGTCCTTGCATACTAGCTAATTCCAGGAAAACTCAGTATCTCCTAGTCATGCTACAATGACAATCTGCTTTGCAGTCTTGTCTCTGTTCATATTTTTGTCTTGACCATCGTAGTATTTTTACTTTGCTTATCTTGTAATTGGTAACTTTTCATCTGAGATTTAGTTTTCTTGGTGACTGAGCTCTATCACCGAGATTTCCAGTTCAAGAGTCTGTTGTAGAAATTATAGTTTATTGCTCTTAGTTGTATCCCTCTTTCTGGCTGGACTAGATTTTTTTTTAAGGGTAAGCACAAAAGTCACATTTTTAATGGCTTTTTGAATTTCCATTTTTGGTGTGATCTATGGCATAGGGTGTCCAATGAACAGCTATTGAGTTAAAGTATGGCTATTGTCTCTTGAAAAAGAAGGATTATCAGCAGCTGTGATGAAGTCTGTAATGTGGATTCCAAACTAAGCTGTGAAGGTTCTTTTCAGAGAACCATCCTTTTCAAGGTCTCACCACACTCATACTAGCATCTTGGGCTCAATGCACAGAACTTTGCAGTTTTGAGCAACTATTTGTGATTGGAAAATGACCAACAAATTTAAGTAGCTAATTTTCTTAATAGATATTAGATTTTAAGTTTTGTAGACCTTAACACTATTGTTTTTCTGAATAAGATCTCAAAATGCTTGGGAATTAATCAGTTCAAGTTGGGAAAGGACATTTCTGTTTGGAAATTAAGGAAGGGAAATTAAAGGATGTCCCATTTATTATCACATTTAAAGTTTCATTTACTTTAAAGCTGCCATCCTGATATCATGCAGTCTGGATTAAAATAATTACTATGTCTAGAATTACTAAACTGACAGTTTTGCATGATTCAATAGTTTTACATTTAAACCACCATTTTACCACATTATTTTGTTAGTGATATGTGAAACTTTACATTAGCTTTGTATTTTGTCTTTTGTACAATTTTATAATTATATAAATGTTTACCAATTAATAGTTAAATATTCCTTTTAGTATCTGGTTATGTTATAATTTTGACTGAGGAAGGAATGCACAGTAATGATATTAAAAAAAAACTTAAGTTTTCTGATATAAACTGTATCACAATAAATGACTTATATACTTTAGAATATATAGAATTATAGCATGCTATAGATATATAGAATTAACTTAATGAAATATACAGAACTGAAATAAACTTTTCTGAATTACATATTCACAAAATAATTTAAAAATAAGTGGGGAAATGGTTTGGAAATAAGATTTTCCTTGTTCAAGCAACAAACACTAAGACAATTTTGTAGGAATGCATTAAGTGCTTTGGCCATTCAACTCACATATCTTTTAGCCTAATAATAGCTAAAAACTTTTAAGTAAATATATGTGATCTAATTTGTGTTATTAAGAAACAGTGAACAAAAATGGCAATAAAAGATATAATGAAATATAGTACTAAGAGGAAAAAAATCTTACTGGGCCCATTATTCATTCAATTTTTGGCAGCCTTTATGATTACAAATCACTTGATTGGCTAACTAGACATTCTTAGAATGAATTATGAATCAGATTCATTTTTCCTGCTTGATTGTTGGTACATGCTGTAATTCTACTTTGCAGTATATCAAATTTTCTAACAGAATAAGATATACAATCAACTCTTTATTTCAGGAAAACTAAATTGTCTTCAAAAAAATGAAGTACAGTTTTGAACAATTTTAACAACAGTATAATTTCTGCTTTTGTATTTCAAAACGGATTCATGATGATGAACTTATTTTTTCAGATAAAAATCATTAGGATGATTTGTTAATATTCATACACTTTCTATAAAATGATATCAGTTCTATAAGTCATTTGGGCGGTTGCCTGTACCCAGGCTGTAAAAATAAGTTATTTTCCTTTCTTAATACCAAAAAAAAAAAAAAAATGCACAGAGGAAGAACGAGGCTTAAAAAATACTTTTGCTAAAGGAAGTGTAGTTTTCCTTAAATGTCTAATTTGTAAAGAGGCCATGATGTTGCAAATTTAAAAAGAGGGAATATTCTAATGGTTAATAGGGAGGTCTCTTTCTGAGTAGGGCAATGGATCCCCAGTGACCTGAATATTGAATAAAACTGAACCAACAGTCAATTCAAATACACCTGCACTCTTGACTTTTAAAAATTCTTTATACAGAAGGATGCTGGCAGGTGAGTGGCAGAAAATTTCTTGACAGCAGTCGTATTGTGTTTTTAATCTCATGCACCCAAACAGCCAAAGACAAAGAATGTATGAGCTTCATCCACTTGAGATAGTTATAGTTTTCCTTGTTAAGAATTTCAGAAAAGAAACTCACTAAAGAGATTCATGGCTGGGAATATAGTTCAGTCATAGGACATTTCCCTGACATGAGTGAAGCCCTGGATTCATTATTTAGCAATGAAAAAAATTAAATGAACATGATATTGGTGTCACACATAGCTATATAAATAAATTAAAGTCTGTTTTATGTTCTGTTCTGTGTAAAGTGTGAGATAGAGGGTGGATGTCATCTTCTGGCATGTGGACAGTTGAAAGTGTCTTTTCCCCAGGGAATTTGCCCAGTACATTTGTTGAAAATGAGTTGACCATAAATGTAACAATTTATTTCTGTGCTTTCACGTCTGATTCAGTGATTTATATGTTTCTTCCTACCAATATCACAGTATGTTAATAGCTATAGTTTTATAATAGGGCCATTTAAAAAATTAGATCGCTTCTCACTGTGTAGTCCTGGCTGGCTTGGGGTTCTGGACCGTTCTATGTAGACCAGACTTGGCCTCATACTTCCCAAGAGCTGGGATTACAGATATATGCTATAATGATTGCTTATGTCAGGGTCTGAAATTGAGAAATATAAGCTCCTACTTTGTTATTATTTTTCAAAATTATTTTGGCATCCTAGGTCTTTTTCAATTCCATATAAAATTTTAGGAATATCTTACTATCTTCTGTCAAAAGCCTGCTTAAATTCTGGTAGGAATCATGTTGAGTATCTGAATCAACCAGGGGAGAATGGCCACCTTGACACATGCAGCTTTTTCTTCCATGTATTGAATATTTGAACTCACTTGTCTATTTGTCTAGCATGACCTCCTGTCTTTTGAAGGTAATCTGTCTTTTTTTTCTACCCCTTTGGTTCCTTTTAAAGCCTTTCTTTTTGCTTTTTGCTTTAGACAAGTTCACACTGATATGTCTGGGTATGGATGGATTTCTTTTTATTTATATTGTTTAGAAGTTTATGGCTTCTAAAATATGTGAATTGGTATCTTTTACTGGTTCTGAAAATTTTATCTCTTCAAACACTATATCATCTTTTTCATCTATCTATCTATCTATCTATCTATCTATCTATCTATCTATCTATCATCTATCTATCTATCTATCTATCTATCTATCTATCTATCTATCTATCATCTATCTATCTATCATCTATCTACATATCCATCCATCTATTTATTCATCTCTACTTATCCAAATCTATTGATAGTATCAGTTGTATGTATACCATTTATATACCAATAAAAGGAAAATACTACAAATGTTTCAGTACTAGCTAGCATTACTGTCTTTTTTTCTTTCAATGTTGGGTTCAAATGCAGGGCCTTGAGCTACTACTGGACTGCTCCCTTAGTCCAGTAACATAGCACGCATGAATTGTTTCATATGGATTCTGGATGCTTTTAAATCTGTGATTTTCCCCAAAATAAACATTTTCTCAGTTATACTGTTTGACATAAGCAAGAAAGAATAGCATAGTTTCATATATTTAAGTTTTTCCTTATTGGATCCTGTAGATACTAGTTGTCAATTTGTGGGAATGTAACCACTTTATTGTGGTGATTATTTCAATTATGAATTTGCTTCTATAAGTCAGTATGGATGCCCCTCTACATACACTCTATTTTTAAAAATTACTTGTTTTTATGTGTATGTGTGTGTTTCTGAGTGTACGTATGTGCACATGCACATGCAGCGATAGGAGGTCAGCAGAGGTAGCTTATTTCCTGGAACTGGTGTTACAGATGGTTGTGAACTACCATGTAGGTGCTGGGAATTGAACCTGGGTCATCTGTAAGAGCAGCAAGCACTCTTAACCCTTGAGCCATCCCTCCAGCCTCTCTATACACAATTTAAACAAACTTTTCTAAGCTATAATAGCTTTTCTAAGTTATTGCAACAAATTGAATGTGCCTCCTAACATTTGTGTGTTGGTACTCAACCTCTAGTCTTTGTGTTAAGAGGTAGAATACTTGGGAGTTGACTAGGTCATGAGGGTCCTGCCTTCGTGAATGGATTAGTGTCATTATCTAGGAAATTGGTTGGTACCAAGAGAATAAGACTGTTATAAAAGTGAGTCTGGGTAAGCATGGTGGTGCCTACCTTTAGTCTCAGTACTCAGGAGGCAGAGGCAGGAGGATCTCTGTGAGTTAAAGGCCAGGCTAGTCTACAGAGCCAACTCCAGTACAACAACATGAAGTGAGTTTGGCTTCCTTTTGTCCCGTCCCTGTCTTGAGCTCTCTCATTCTTCTCTTCCACGGCTGTTAGATGACCACAGCCTTCCCCCTGTCCAGGGCAGGTCTCCGCTTCATTTGTTGCAACTCCAGACTTGTAAGAAATGTTTCTTTTCTTTCAAAAGTACCCAGACCTTGACGTTCTCTTGTAGGACACAAAATGCTCTACAACAGTCATTTTCCAATGCTAATATATCGTTCTCAAAGTCATCTCAACAGCGAACTCAACTCCTTTTCTTACAGACAGTGCATGTCCATCAGCTGACGTGGCAGCAGTGTGACCAGCACGGGTAGAGCAAGACCGCTTCACAGCTGGAAGCCACCGTAAGAAGCCCCTGGCTTCTAGGTGGTCTTAACTGTAAGTTACCATTGATAAACTGTGTTAGCGCTTCCTCCCGTAATCTTCCTGGAACCGAGAATAACTGTCTATAATATTTTTCTCACCCTTCTCTGCTTGCTGGCCCTAGGTTGTTTTCTGCAGTTTCTTCTGCTCGATCCCCCACTTCATTCATTTTCTTTCTCTGGGTTTAATCTGCAGCTAAAGAAATATATTGAGTTTTAAATTTTGGTGATTATATTTTCCATTTCTAGAAATTTCATTTGGATCTTTTTCAAATTGCTTTTTCACTTTTATAGTTTTCTATCCTTGTGTGGCATTTAAAATGATAGTAAGCATAGTTTTATACGATAACTCTAGCATTTGGGCTCTTTCAGTTGTCTTTTATTTATGACCGTCTGAATCCCTGATGCTGCATGTCTTTGGAAGCTTATTTTTCTCAAGGCCCTTGCAACACTACCTGATGCATTTTGAAGGCTGATAGTAAAGAGCTTCTTCATTTACTTATTTATTTACTTACTTATTTATTTATTTAAATTTTTATTTTTTGGTTTTTCGAGACAGGGTTTCTCTGTGTAGCTTTGCGCCTTTCCTGGATCTCGCTCTCTAGACCACACTGGCCTCGAACTCACAAAGATCTGCCTGCCTCTGCCTCCCGAGTGCTGGGATAAAAGGCATGTGCCACCACCGCCTGACTAGTAAAGAGCTTCTTTTGGGAAGAATTTGCATTTGCTTTTGCTGGCACTTTGGTTATTAGCCAGCATCCTAACTTAGCACCTAGGTGATGAGAACCTGGCCAGCAAATGCCTATGAATGCTAAGACAAAGGTCACTATTGTTCTCTCTCTTAAAAGAATTTCCTCTTCTAGCCCCCATGGAACTGGACTGGGCCCTCTGGATAAGTGAGACAGTTGATGAACTTGAACTGTTTAGGAGGCCCCCAGGCAGTGGGACCGGGACCTGTCCTTGGTGCATGAGCTGGCTTTTTGGAACCTAGGGCCTATGCTGAGACACTTTGCTCAGCCTTGGTGCAGGGAGGAGGGGACTGCACCTGCCTCAACGAACCTACCAGGCTGGGCTGACTCCCCAGGGGAAACCTTGCCTTGGAGGAGGTGGGAATGGGGGGTGGATTGGGGGGAAGGTTGAGGGGTGGGAGGAGGAGGAGAGGAGAATCCATGGCTGATATGTAAAATTAAATTAATTATAAAATAAAAATATTTATAAAAAATTGAATAAAATCTTTAAAAAAGTTTACAAAAAATTTCCCTCTTCTTGTTTCTGAACAGCCTTTGTTTAAACCCTATGGAAATAGGTATAGGATGTGGGGCAGGCTCAGTCTAGTTCTAATCTTTCAGTTTTATTTGTCAGTTAGTATTATTGTGGTGTGTACATGATGATATGTGTGTGGGGTGGGGTGGGGAGGTGGTCACACACAGTGCTTGTGCTGAAGTTAGAGGGCTATCTGTGGAACTGGTTCTCTCTTTCCCCCTTCCCGGGGCTCTGGCGGCAGAACTCAGGATGCTAGTCTAGGTATTTAGTCTTTCGAAGTCCAGCTTAATGTGAAGAGGATTTCCTCTTCGTCCTTTCGTTTTAGTTGAGCTTTGACTTCTAAATGCCTTTTATTCTGTGTTGCAGGATTGAGGCTTAAAGTTGTCAATGGGAAAACGTATTTAAGGAAAAGTTGGTTGATGTATTTGGTGTTCTGTTTGTTAGAGAAGTGAGTAATGAGTTTTGTTGCTTCATCTAGCATTCTGATCATAGTTCCTCATTATCTTGAAAGTTCACTTCTTTAAGTGGTTGTATTTAAAAGTAATTCTTCATTTCCAGGAATCTGGGAGCAAGCTTGTCTGATATACTGAAGGTCCTAGGTTGGACCTGCATCACCATACAGATGACATTAGTATGATTTCAATAGGAGGATGGATTAACTAGTGAGTTTCAACTTCTCCAGGGGACATTTGATAATGTCTAGACACATTTTTAGTTGTTGGAACTGGGGTAGGAATCCACTGTTCTTTGGTTGGGCAGAGACTAATAATGTTTTTTTTCCTTTTATTTTATTTTACAATACCATTCAGTTCTACATATCAGCCACAGATTCCCTTGTTCTCCCCCCTCCTCCCCCCTCCCCTTCCCCCCAGCCCACCCCCCATTCCCACCTCCTCCAGGGCAAAGCCTCCCCTGAGGACTTAGATCAACCTGGTAGACTCAGTCCAGGCAGGTCCAGTCGAGATTAACAATGTTAAACATACCATACAGTCAGCCATCCACAGTGGAAGAATTATTTGCCCTCCAATCTTAATAAGGCCTAGTTCTAAATAACCCAACTTCCATTCTTAAAATAAAACTTCAAGAAGAGGGTTCATAATTTCAAAATTTGGAAAGATTAATGAATTATCATACTTTTACAAATTTTATTTTCTACTAAGCAATTTATATCAAAATATCTTATTCAAATTACCGAAAATTTTCTAAGCAAGCTTTCTTTCTTTCTTTCTTTCTTTCTTTCTTTCTTTCTTTCTTTCTTTCTTTCTTTCTTTCTTTCTTTCTTTCTTTCTTTCTCTCTCTCTCTCTCTCTCTCTCTCTCTCTCTCTCTCTCTCTCTCTCTCTCTTTCTTTCTTTCTTCATGGCCATTGCTGCTAAGGCCACATTTTTCACGTACTGTTTTGTTTATTTACTCACATGGATGTCCTATTCTGATGCTTATGATCAGAACTAGGGTGAGAGGAGTGCCATGCCAGCTTCAGGCACCAAACTCATGAGGAGTGAATTTCAAAATTTAAGCAAAGACAGAATTGCCGAGAGTGCTTTGCTATATGAGGGCCTTAGGCAAAAAGAAAACCCAGTACTATCGCCTATTAAAAATTTTAATATTTTAATGCATCATAGATTTTTGCCTTGATTTTGATTGACTAAAATGCCACATTAAAATATTTATGTGTGAGCTGGGTATGGTATTATGACATTAACCCCAGCAGTTGGGTGGCTGAGGCAGGAGGATTGCTGTGAATTAAGGGCTTACCTGGCCTTCAGAGTGCTATCTGAAAAGCTCAAACAGTGTTTTAGTTGTGACTGCTGCTTTGTATATCCTAGTTCATGTTTCTATAGCTGTGATAAGCTCAGTGACCAGAAGCAACTTGGGGAGGAGAGGGCTCATTTCAACTTACAGCAAACAGTCCATCATGCAGGGAAGTCAGGGTGGGGATTCAAGGAGTGAACTTGGAGCAAGAGCTGAAACAGAGGCCACGGAGGAATGTTGCTTACTGGCTTGCTCCTCATGGCTCACTCAGCTTATGTTTTTATACAATATAGGACCACCTGCCTAGTGGTGGCACTGTGCTAGACATTCTCACATCAGCCATCAATCAAGAAAATGACATGCAAATTTTCCTATAGGCAATCTAATGGGGAAATTTCTAACTGAGGTTGCTTCCTCCCAGATGGCTCTTGCTTATGTCAAGTTGACAAGACAAAACCAAACCAGGACATCCGGAGACCTTTATAGGTTCATACTGAGGTGAACGTCTTGTTTTCCTCATTGTAGTCCTGGCCCTGATTCTGGGCAAGCAGTTTTGCAGAGTGGCTCATACAGGACAAGGAGATTAGGGAAGATATAGACTTTATTTTTAGGGAAGGATTGATGTTAGGTCTAGTATCTTAATCTAGGACTAAGGGAAGTTTTGAGGGACAATGGTGTTCATTTTCAATTACTTTTAGTCATACCCTGAGCACAAATTTTTGTTCAGGAGATCCAAGGTAAAGTAGGAAGGCCTCCATAGGGTACCATCCATTCCAATAAGAAACTGAGTTGGTAATTTCAGCTAGAGAGGGCAGGTGTGTCATTAGAGAGGAAGCATCACCATCAGGATTAGGACCATAGTTATCAGGATCAGAGTTATGATTTCTATGGATAAAGAGCAAGAGATCATGGCTTTATATATACCTTGGAGGAGAAAAGGGTTGTGAGTGCCCATTCATTCTGACCAAGGTTCCTAAGCAGCAAGGGAAACCTCAGAGACCTTGTGGGAGCTGTTTGTCACTCAGGAGGAGCCAGGCTTAGGAGGCAGGATAGAAACCACCTGATGAGCATTTATTAGCCTTTCCTACCATGCTCCTCCACTTAAGTGTGACGAATACTAAGAGCTTTGGTACTTTTTACTTCACTGAAGATGAACTCTGGAACTCAGTTTCAAAGGGAGGGCAGATCCTGGAGAAGGAGGGTGGAAACATTGGTGGCTGCTCATGTGGGGCTAGAGGAACCTGAGACAGGGGAGTAAAGTGAAGCATTTGTCTGTAAGCCATTGAAAACTCATTTTCTTCTACTGAACCAGAAATATGTGTGTCCTGAGGAGCATCTGTGCATGCAGGATGGAGTCGAAACTGTCTTCCTGTGCTGGTGGTCCTATGGTCCCTGCTCCAGAATCTCTCAATTCTAATTGAATCATAATATTTTTATTGCATTTTCCACTGGGTAAAAATGTATATTTTTGTAGGTTTTTAAAATTTTTTGAAAGGAAGAAAGTTTGCTTTTCAGTTTGTGTATTTATAGAATAGGTTCATGCTTTAGACTCTAGCATTTTACCTGAATTATGAAAGGTCACTTTTGAATTAAGACTGAAAAATTTTGTTAGACTATCACTATTTGTGCTATGAAGGAACACTGGGGGATTTAATGTAATTTCCAGTGTTGGAATGTCAGAGAAGTAAATAGATGCTAGGATTTCATGAGAAGCCAACCCCAGAGCCACTGGGTGAAACATTAGAGTCACAGAGGATGGATGTCTTTGCAAGATGCTCTTGAAATACAAAGAAAGAGACAAAAAGATCCAGAAGCAGCTATATGAAGCACAGGCTTTAGCACTCCAGAAGTAATGCTCGGTAGAGGTGCTTCCTTTGTCCAAAGACACCCAATGAGGATGGTTCCTCGTTTTCTTTCTCATGACAGATTTATCCCATATCCACAAATATTATTTTTGCATATTTATTAACTCAGAGATGGTACCAGTAATGATTTTAAAGTGTTCAGAATAGACTGACTACATAGGAATTTATTAAGTTAATTGACCTCCTTGAATGCATTTATAGTTATGAGGCATGATCTAGGAGCCAGTGATCTTGTTTATTTATTTATTTTATTCATAGTATTGTTGCCAAAAAACCTCATGGGTTCTCTGGTCTGCCTATAAATACGTTGCTTTATTATGTATATGTCTCTTTTTATTCTTTGTTTTGTTAAAACAGATTTATCCTCTTGTATATTAGTATTGCTTTAAGGTTTAAGGTTGTCATGGTTATTATGGACTATTAAAATTTCTTCATTATTCCATTACAAAAAGAGATTTTTTCTTAGTAATTCTGTTTTTCTTTAAACTCTTTTTTGTTGTTGAAAATATAGTTTATTTTTATACTGTATATTCTGGTCATGGTTTCTCCTCTCTCATCTCCTCCCAGATCCTCCCCCTCCTTCTCATTTCAACAGCCCATCTTCTTTCTTTATCTCTTAAGAAAACAAACAGATGAATAAAAGAGAATCAAACAAGGAGAAAACAAAAAGAAACAAAGAATATGTGAAATGCACCTCCCCCCTACACACCATAAAAATACAAAATCAAAAACCATATCATAGAAGCAAAAGACCAGTAAGATTAAAAAAAAAAAAGCCCAAAACAAAGCATCATGAGACAAAACATCTCCAAAACTTCTTTGAACTGGTTTTATGTTGGCCATCTACTTTTGGGCATGGTGTCTGCCCTTAACTGTGGTTTGCGTACCCAGTAAGACTCCATTAGAGGAAATTGCATTTTCTTTTGTGAGTGGTTGTCAATTGGAGATGCTTCTGAATTAAGGAGGGGAGCTCATGTCTGTTCCCTGCTCAGCACAGGGACCCCCACTAGCCTGGACTTCTGCAGGTTCTGTGCATCTGTCACAAGTCTCTGTGAGTGTGTGTGTGTGTGTGTGTGTGTGTGTGTGTGTGTGTGTGTGTGTGTATGCGCGCGCGCTTCAGTCCTATTATGTCTGTAAGGCATGTTTCCTTGATATCTTCCGTCCTCTCTGGCTCTTACCGTCTTTCTCCCTCCCCTTTAGCACAGTCCCCTGAGCACTGAGGAGAGGGGTTGATAAAGCCATTGATTTAGGACTGAGTGTTCCAAGGCCTCTCACTCTCCGCACATTGTCCATTTGTTGGACTCTATATTAGTTCCCATCTACTGCAGAAGGAAGCATCTCCATAGATGGCTGAATGAGATGCTGACCTATGGGTACAGAAGAATATTATTAGGAGTCATTTTATTGCTATATCTATTTAGCAGAACAACAGTACTTTCTTTTTTTCCCGAGTTCCATGTCTATCTAATTTCAAGTTCTTGGCCACCTGAGTGGTGTCAGACATGGGTTCCATGTCATGGTGTGGGCCTTAGTTCCCAATCAGATGGTGGTTGGTTACGCCTGGAGCATTTGTGCCTCTATTTCACAAGCATATCGTGCAGACGGGTCACCATTGTTAATCCAAGGATTTATAGTTGGGTTGGTGTTTATCTTTGTTTTCTGGTAGCATGCAGAGTACTTTCCAGTACCATAAACAATAGTCAGTAGGGATGAAGGTGCGAGACAGGCACCAGCTCAACTTCTCCCTGTTCCCTGAGCTACGTAAGTAAGTTAATTAAAATAACTGTAACTAGATTTAATATGTGTTAACAGGACTGATGCTTATATAAACCCACAGAGGTAAAGGATGCACAGAATGCACAAGACTTGCACAAGGTCAAGCCAGACAAAGCCACACTGGAGAGAAGGGGAAGTAGAACAAAGCCCCACCCTACCACAGTGCTGTCTGCAGCTGAAGCCTGCTGCAGAGGATATGTGTTTTCTCCAGCGGAGTGTCCTGGGTTCATCAGCTACACTCGGGGCAGGCCCCAGGCTCAGGAGCCATTGGCCAACATAAAACACATTCTTTTTGGGTCTCCGTGTGTGTGTGTGTTTTCTGTTCCTGTTTTGTTATTTTTTAGTTTCTGTTTTTATTTTGTTTTGTTTTCTGAGGTAAGGAAAGAACATGAAGATGGATAGGTAGGGAGATGGAGGAGGATCTGTGAGGAGTTGGGACAGGGGGAAGAATACTACCAAAATACATTGTATGGAAAAAAAAAACAGAAAAAAATGGGAAAAAATCTTAACATGCTAAAAATGTTTATAAAGTAAAAACAATTGCGTGTGTTTAATCTTTTAAAAAGAGTGTTTAAAATGTTAGCTAATGTCAGCTGGCAAGATGGCTCAGTGGGTAAAGGCACTTGCCATGAAAGTCTGAAAATCTGAGTTAGATCCCAGGAGTTCATGGTGAAAGGAAAGAACTCACTCACGAAATTTACACCATGACATGTGCGCAAACAAACAGGAAAGGAGCCAAAGAAAAAACACAAGGAACACACACAGATAAAGAGACACGCGTTTACACATACAAAACCTATAAAAAAATGTAGGAACTGTAAGGTTAAAAAATGCCCAGACAACTTTGGAGGGGAAAATAAAACCCTCCAAAAATACCATCGAGTTCATTTTGTGTTGGCTGACTGCTCCTGGGCATAGGGCCTGGCCCTAAGTGTGGTTCTAGTGAGACTCTACTGGAGAGAACTAACTTTCCCTGGTGATTAGTTGTCAATTGGAGATAGCTTACAGGTCAGGGATGGAGCTTGCGTCCATTTCTCTCAGAGCTGACTCCATCCGCCTTGGACCTGTGTTGTCCCTGTGCACGCTGCCACAGTCTCTGTGAGTTCATGTGTGCATCAGTCCTGTTTTGTCTAGAAGACCTTGTTTCCTTGGTGTTCTCCATCTCCACCTCCTCTTCTGCAAAGTTCCCTGAGCACCAAGGGGAGGGTGTGTAGCTGGGTTGGTGCTCACCTTTCTCTGGTAGTGTGCAGAGGAGAATCTTCTCCTACCATGAATAGAGTCAGTAGGGTGGGCTCTAGTTACTCCCTAGCTCGGCTTCTCCATGTTCAGTGAATTATACAGGTGTTGTCTTCAGCAACAGGGCCTTATCACCAGTTTGTGGAGAGCAACCACAATCCTCGGCAATAACCTGAGTTGTTTAGGGGTTTCCCTGGGACCCCTTTGGCTAACAACTCAATTAGATGTAACGCATTCCTGGCAGTGGAGGTTTCACTTGGTGGTGAGAGATGTCTAGCTGGGACAGTGTCTCCCTGTTATTTGGTGATTCCATTTATATTTCCTTTACATTTGCATGTATTTTAAAAAGCTTCTACTGTGGCGTGTTTCCATATGACCCCTTCGTGGCCCTGGTTTACTTATCCTTCCTCACGTTTCCTCTTACTCCTCTTCCCCTCCCCATCTCTGATTTTCTTCTTCCACTCTCTTTCGTCCCATGCATCCATAATATACGTTCTATTTCCCTTTCCTGGGGATCCTTCCCTCCCCCCAGTCTTTACTCTGTAACTAACTTTTGTGATTATATGGATCAAAGATTTAACAAATTACTTCCACATGTAACTGGAATATTTGTCTTTTTGGATCTGGGTTACCTCACTCAGGTTGATTTTTTCCCCCTAGGTCTATCCAGTTACCTGAAGATTTGACAATTTTGATTTTTTAAATAGCTGAGTGATATTCCAATGTAAAATGCACCACATTTTCATTATCTATTCATCTGTTGCTGGACATCTAGGTTATTTCCAATTTCTGGCTATTATGAATAGAGCTGCAAAAAACATGGTTGAGCAGGTGTCACTGCAAGGCCATAGAGTCCATTTTTAATTGCATTGTTTTTTAGTTCTTTATATATTTTACATATTAGCTCTCCATTAGATGTGTAGTTGGTAATAGTCTTTTTCCATTCTGTAGCCTGCTACCTTGTGTGAATGAGGGTGTTCTTTGCCGTGTTGTAGAGTTTCAGTTTCTTGAGATTCTGTTTATTAATTGTGCTTAGTGTCTGTGCTGTTGGTGTTCTGTTCAGAAAGTCTTTTCCTCTGCCAATGAGTTCAAGACTGTGTTCCACTTTCTCTCCTATCAGATTCATTGTACCTGGCTTTATGTTGAGGTCTTTGATGCATTTGGAGTTGAAGAAAGTAGAAAGCCTTGTTTTGTTCCTGATTTTAGTGGAATTGCTTTGTGTTTCTCTCCATTTAATTTGATGTTGGCTGTCAGCTTGCTGTATATAACTTTCATTATGTTTAGCTATGTTATTTGTATTCCTGATCTCTCCAAGATGTTTTCATGAAGGGGTGTTGGATTTTTGTCAAAGGCTTTTTTGGCACCTAATGAGACAATCTCGTGGTTTTTTTTTTTTTTCCAGTTTATTTATGTGATGGATTACACTGACAGATTTTTGTATGTTGAACAATCCCTGCATCTCTGGGATGTAGCTCACTTTATCATGGTGGATGATCTTTTTGATGTGTTCTTTGATTCCATTTATAATATTTTATTGAGTATTTTTGCATCAATGTTCATGAAGGAAATTGGTCTGTTACTCTTTTTCTTTGTTGCATCTTTGTTTGGGTATCAGGGTGACTGTGGCCTCATAAAATTTGGCTATGCTTTTCTGTTTCTGTTTTGTTGAATAATTTGAAGAGTATTGGCATTAGCTCTTCTTTGAAAGTCTGTATTAAAACCACCTGGCCCTGGAGTGTTTTTGGTTGGGAGAATCTTAATAACTAGTTCTATTTCCTTAGAGGTTAGAGGTCTATTTACAGTGTTTATATGATCTTGATTTCACTTTGGTATGTGATATCTATTAAGAAATTTGTCCATTTCTTTTAGATTTTCCCTTTTGTAGAGTACATGTTTTTGAAGTAATGATTCTCTGGATTTTTTTTTTTTGGTTTTTTGAGACAGGGTTTCTCTGTGTAGCTTTGCGCCTTTCCTGGAACTCACTTGGTAGCCCAGGCTGGCCTCGAACTCACAGAGATCTGCCTGCCTCTGCCTCCTGAGTGCTGGGGCGCCACCACCACCCGGCGATTCTCTGGATTTTTTAAGTGTTTGTTTTTTTTATTTTATGTACTTCTCTTCATTTCTGATTTTTGTTAATTTGGATATTTTCTCTCTGCATTTTAGTTAGTTTGGACAAGAGTTTGTCTATTTTGTTGATTTTTTTTCAAACAAACAACTCTTTGTTTCATTGATTCTTTGTATTGTTCTCTTTGTTTCAATTTTATTGATTTTAGCCCTCAGTTTTCCTGTCATCTACTCCTCCTAGATGAGTTTGCTTCTTTTTGTTCTAGAGCTTTTAGGTGTGTTGTTGGGTTGCTAATGTGAGGTTTCTCAACTTTTTTGTGCAGGCACTACTGCTATGAACCTTACTCTCAGCACTGATATCATTGGGTGTGCTGTGCTTTCATTTTCATTGAATTCTAGGAAGCCTTTAATTTCTTTCTTTCTTTATTCTGTGACCCAGTGGTGATTCAGTTGAGAATTGTTCAGTTCCTATTAGTTTGTAGGTTTTTTGTGGTTTATGAGGTTATCGAACTCCAACTTTAATCCATGGTGATCCAATAAGATAAAGGACGTTATTCCATTTTTTTTTTTTTTGGTATCTGTGACCAAGTATATGGTCAATTTTGGAGAAGGTTCCATGAGGTGCTGAGAAGAAGGTATATTTTGTTTGGTGAAATATTCTGTAGATCTATCTGTTAGGTCTAATTGAGTCATAATGTCTGTTAGCTCCAGTATTTCTCGGTTTAGTTTCTGTATGGATGACCTGTCCATTGATGAGAATAGGGTGCTGAAGTCTCCCACTATTAATGTATATTGTTCTATGTGTAATTTAAGCTTCAGCAATGTTTCTTTTACAAATGTGCATGTTCTTGTATTTGAGGCATTGTTGTTCATAATTGAGACATCTTCTTGGTGGATTTTTCCTCTGATGAGTATGAAATATCCTTCTCCATCTCTTTTGATTAAATTTTGATTTGAAGTCTATTTTGTTGGGTAGTAGGATAGCTACATCAGCTTGCCTCTTAAGTCCATTTGATTGGAAAGTCTTTTTCCAACCCTTTACTCTGAGGTAGTGTTTGTCTTTGATGTTGAGGTGTGTTTCTTGCATGCAGCAGAAGGACTGATACTGTTTTCATATCCATTCTGTTAGCCTGTGTCTTTTTACTAGCTAATTGAGCCCATTGATATTGAGAGAGATTAATGCCAAGTGATTGTTATTTTGATGTTGTTGTTGTTGGTAGTGTGTGTGTGTGTGTGTGTGTGTGTGTGTGTGTGTGTGTGTGCGCGCGCGCTTCCCTTCTTTGGGTTTTGCTGATGTGAGATGACCTATTGCCCATGTTTTTGTGGGTATAGTTAACTTCCTTGGATTGGGGTTTTCTGTCTAGTACCTTCTGTAGGGCTGGATTTGTAGGTAAATATTATTTATATTTGATTTTGTCAAGAAATATGTTGTTTCCTTCATCTATGGTTTTGCTAGGTATAGTAGTCTTGGCTGGCATCTGTGATCTCTTGGAGTCTGCAAGGAGTGTGTCCTGGCCCTCTGGCTTTTAGAATCTCCATTGAGAAGTGGATGCAATTATGATAGGTCTGTCTTTATATGTTACTTGGCCTTTTTCCTTTGCAGTTTTTAATATTCTTTCTTTATTCTGCATGTTTAGTATTTTGATTATTATGTGGTGTGGGGACTTTTTTTTTTCTGATCCAGTTGATTTGGTATTCTGTAAGCTTCTTGTACCTTTATAGGCATGTCCTTCTTTAAGTTGGAAAATTTTTCTTCTGTGCTTTTGTTGGATATATTTTCTGGGCTTTTGAACTTAGATTCTTCTTCTATTCCTATTACTCCTAGGTTTGGTTTTTTTCATAGTGTCCTAGATTTCCTGGATATTTTGTGTCAGGAATTTTTTAGATTTAACATTTTCTTTGATGAATCTATTTTCTCTATCATATCTTCAATGCCTTAGATTCTCTCTTTTATTTCTTGTATTCTGTTGGTGATGCTTGCATCTGTAGATACTATTTGTTTACCCAGACTTTCCATTTCCAGAATTCCCTCAGTTTGTGTTTTATTTCCTCTATTTTCATTTTCATGTCTTAAATAGTTTTATTCATTTCCTTCAATTATTTGTTTGTTTTCGCTGCTTTCTTTAAGGGATTTACTCATTTCCTCCATTTGTTTGTTTGTATTTTGCTATCTTTAACGAGTTAATTAATTTCCTCCAGTTGTTTGTTTTGTTTTCCTGGATTTATTTATTTCTTCTTTATGGGCCTCTATCATTTTTGTGTGGTTGGTTCTAAGGTATTTTTTCTTCTGTTTCAGATATATTGGGATATTCAAGGCTTGCTGTGGTAGAATGACTAGGCTCTGGTGGAGACATATTACCCTGGCTGTTATTGATTGTGTTTTATGCTGGCATCTAGGTACCTGAATTTGGGGTGATTATGGATCTAGTTGCAGATTTCTGGGTTTTTCTTTAGTGGGTGGCTGTTTTGTTCATTGGTTCATTGGTTTCTGTCCCCTCTCTAGATTTTCAGAGATTGTGGTGACTGTGTGTCGCCTGTTTTCCTGACCTGTCCAGTTGGTGTGTTCACAGTGATTGCTTGCTGGTGTCTGAGGCTGGGACACCAGGAGGAGTGGGGTGAGGGAGATCAGAAGAGATTGGTCTGTGGGATCTACGGGAGGCATGGAGAAGGGGAAAGGGAGGCTGTGGTGGTGTTCTGTGCAGCACTAGGGTGAAAGAAGCCCATTTTTAATAGAAAGAAAAACAACAGTAGGAGTGGGAGTCTCTGACTCTTGCCTGTGCTTGGGTCCCTTTTTCTCCTACTGGATTGCCTCACCCAGCCTCAATATGAGGTTTTGTATCTGGTCTTATTGTATCTTATTATGCTGTGCTCAGCTGACATCCTTGGGAGGCCCACTCCTTTCTGAGGGGAAATAGAGGAGCAGTGGATCTGGGGGAGGTGGGGATACTGGGAAGAGTGGAGGAGGAGAAACTGCAGTTGGGATATACTGTATGAGAGAAGAATTTAAAAAAAAAAAGCTTGTTGGTAGGGATTACACTGATTTAGTAAAGGGCAGTTGGTAGGTTCTCCTCCAAGTTCCATGACTTCATTAGCACCAAGCAAGTGGTTAGATTCCAGTACCAGGCATGATATCCCTTTTGCTGAGTGAGTCTTAAGTTAATTAGGTGTTGGTTACTGCTAATATATTAATTCCCTTACTGCACTATTAGGGTTATCATGCCATGCTGGTGATTTTGTGGGATCATGGGGATCATGGATGGGTAGAACTGTTGTTTATTTTCCTCTTTTGGAAGACTTCATGGCTCCTTGTGGTATCATGAACAGTATTCTTCAAGGAGGAGGCGTTCAGGTCAGTTCTGGCAAAGGGGACCCTGGACCCTGTTTCTGAAGTGAATGGTGTCTTCAGCTACAGGGACTCACCTTCTACCTATCAATTAGTAAATAGTTTTGATAAACTGTATATGTATATTACTTTGATAAAATTTGATATGCTGAGCCTTGTGAGAAATTCAGATAATAAATTTATTTACTTACTATTTATCCTTATTTTTCAGTAAATAACTCTTTGAAATGTGTTCATTCAGTCTTATTTATTGCATTTATGGGTATTTGGGTGGGTAATGTTCACATGTGTGTATGTGTGTATGTGCATGTGCAAGTGCTCATGTATGTGTGTATGTGTACATGAAGGTGAAACACTCATGCATGTGTATGTGAATGAAGGTGAAGAAGTGCTTATGTATGTGTGTGCATGAAGGTCAAATGTTCATGCATGTGTGTGCACATTGCCATCTTCCTCAATCACTTCCTACCAGCTCTTCTTGATCCAGCATCTGTCACTGAACTCAGAGATCACAGATTTAGCTGGCCAGCGAGACCCAGGGCTCCTCCTGTCTCTGCTTCCCCATTTCTGGGATTACAGATACACTGTGATGCCTGGCTCTTTATGTGGGTCCTGGAAATCGGAACATAGATCTTCATGCTTGTATGGCGAGCGCTTTGCTGACTGGCTGTCTAGGAACTCCTTATTTAGCCACGCTTAAAATAACTTCACAGGATAAAAAGGAAATCTAGCTATATTGTGCTTATTAATACTTTGTGAGAATTAGTTAACTAATCCATTTTAAAAGAAGGAAAAAATGATCAAAGCTGCAGCTGTGAGGGGTCAGTTTGGACATGCTAGAGATAATTGATATTTAATCAAGTAATTTCCAGGTAAGTACATAATATATAGTCTAACTAAAACAGTGGAGTTTTGAAAATGTAAAAAGCTAGAAAGGTTGTGTGATTTTGCTGCATAATAACGACTTATTAAGATGTAGGGCAATGTAGCAGTTGAGATTGACTTTTCATATCTTATATATTTTTATATGTATTAGTGTTTTGCCTCCATGTTTACCATGTGCATGCCTGGTGCTCTCAGCCAGAAGAGACTGTCAAGTGACCCCTGAACCTGAGGTTATGTAAGATGTGAGCTGCCATGACAGATCCTCCAAAAGGGCAGCACATGCTCTTAACCATCCAGCCAACTCTCAGGCCCCGAGATTCACTTTTAATACTCATGTTGAAAATTGTTGCTTTTTCTCTCTTCCATGCAAGAAGCCATAACTTATACCACTTGGCAGTCAGCTGATTACTGTCATATTTTGTGTGTTAATTCTTCGGTGAACTATACAGCAAATTAAATGATTGATGATTCCTGCATAATCCAAGGCTGATTTCAACTAGTCAAAATGTTGCAGTGTTGGCTTAATTATAAGAAAAGTCTGTGGCCCATGGTTTCTGTGACAACTCATGGTCAGGTGACTTGGATATGTCTTGCCAAGCTGTTCCTGAGAAATAAATACACTGTTTGTAAACAAAATTGCTAAGCCTTCTCTCACAAGATTTGAGTTTACAAAGTATGAGACAGCTGGGCCAAGGGTCAAAGGTGAAAGGTAGGAAGCCATTTGGGGCCTATTCTCTTGCAGAGCCTCTGGCTGCCTTTCAGACTGCGCTCTTGGAAACAGTTCACACAAAGGCCTTCTGCCAACAGACTACTGACAGTTGGCTTAGGCAGGATCCTGTCACAGAATCCTCTCCTTTGCTTTTCTCTCTGTGTCTTGGCTTTGGAAATTTATAAAAATACAAGGAGTATTATACAAACCACATATGTAAATGAGATAACCAAATGAACTTGGGTATTATATAAAATAAGTTTCGATTGACTTTTCTTTTAGAAACTGAGGTCCAGAAATTGGATTTATGAAGATATATGATTGAAAAATTGATGGAAAAAAGACATTTTGGAAAAATAGTAAATATATTAAAACAATAAAGAAGATTAAAAATAATGGCAAAACATTCTTGGGTCAATTGTAAGTTCTTAAAGCTGGAGTATCCCTGTGCTCACATAGGCTATTAGAGGAAGTTGAACAGTCTACTGAGACATGTTAATTTATTAGTTTTAAATTTTTAAGTTATTTTATTTATTTAGTTATTATTATATGGTTATTAAGAGCTCATTTATTAGTATATGTTATGGTTTGACTGATACGATTTTGTGTGTCTTCAGAAGGAAGAAGGGAAATTAGGGTTCCTCAGAGGTTCCCTTCCTTTAGATGTCTTTAATGCTGTTGTTATTTTTGTTTTGGGTAGGAATTCATTCCAAGAGTAGGAAAAACAAACAAACCCAACTGAGCCCTGTATCGTCCTTCTTCAGCGTTAATACTTGTCTCACAGGGCCTTCTTTAGTTACTGGCTATTCCACTGGCCCTCCTGGTCTATTCTGTAGATTTCTACAGTTACAACTTCTGTTTTGGTCAGTTTTGGCATAGTTTCACCCATGGATCTGTGACCATGTGTTAATAATGACTGGCAATACTGGATAAAGGTGTGTTTTTGACCAAGTACCCTAGGCTAGTTAGATCCTCTTGTTTCAATACAGAATGCTGGGGTCAAAGGTGTGAACTTCTGGCTGTACATTTCTAAAGGAGAAAATGATGAGGTAAAAGACAGTGAGATGGTGGCAAAGGATCCATGTCTGAATACAAACTATGAGCCATTAACCACTTTAACTGTGAATATGTTTCTTTAGAATGTTAGCAATTAATTACAAAGAGATCACCTGGCTGAATGCAAAATAAGCACATTTCATTAGGAAATTTAGTTTACTTGTTAGGGTGGAACCAAGGCATGCAGTTTGCATCATAACCAGTGAGATGCCCCCGGCTTTTATTTAATCTGTACCACTGAGGCAGGCATGGGTGAGCTGGCCTTTCCAGTGGGCTTCATTTTTCTTTTTTATCTGAACACGGTTTCCCCTCACTCCTTCCAGTTGGTCCCTACCTCCTCTCCCATCTAGATCTGCTCGGTTTCATTTTCACATATTGACAACATTCAGTTACTGGAAAACAAGTTCCTTAAAAATACAAACATCATTGAAGTTTTAATGAGGTCAAGCACAACAGATGCAACAGCAGTTCTGTTGAATGGGGATTCTCCTCATTCATTCAAAACGAAGAGAATATACAGGCTTTGGGGACAGTATAAAATGATGGTTCTAGGGTTGGAGAGACTGTTCAGTAAAGAGCACTGGCTGCTCTTGCAGAGGACAGAAGTTTGATTCCCAGCATGGCAGCTCACAACCGTCTGTAACTACAATTCCAAGGAGCTGACATCCTCTTCTGACCTCCATGGGCATCAGATATACAAGTGGTGTCCATACATATATGCAGGCAAAGTATCCATACACATAAAATAAAAATAAAAATTTTAATAAATAAAATAATGCTTCTACAAATTCCAAGTTTTTAAAAAATGATTTTTATATTTTTACAAAAAGAACAATGGAAATTATAAAGTAAGTGTTTGGAAGTGTCACAATGCTTCATAACTAATCAGATGGGGTGATAATACTTAGAAATGTTTTATATCTTATGTCTTCTAATTACCCATTAACCAAGGACCAAATCAATAATATGATTTTCCAATATTGTATACTGCTTTCTCATAAATTTAAAGAGTGCAGCTATGTCTAATCATGATAAAAATATAATCATTGATAGAAATAAACACAATGAAAGCACAATTCTTACTATTGGTTGAATGCAATTCAAAATAGAAAGCAATGAAGAAGAAAATACACTGTGTGTATATGTGTGTATACAAGCTATCTATCCTGGATTTGTAATGCTAAAGATTATTCATTTCTCAATAATATAAATGACAGTTGGTAAAGCTGTTGTTACTACTGCTAGATGAAATACAAAGAAAGATATAAAATTTCCCGACATCACGGCACCCGATATCAAAGGCACCAAAATTACTGGTACTGATGCTGACACTGATGAGGCCAAACGGCATCTTACACACTCTAGGGGAAAGTCAAGATATCTTGGCCAGTAACTTGAGCTTCTAGCAACCACCTTCTGGTTCTTGTCGTTTGGGCCGTAGCTAGGATAACCACCTTCTGGTTCCTGTCGTTTGGGCCGTAGCCTCAGCAGCCTAGTGTTGCCTCACTCTGGAGGCAACAGAAACAGGATCAATGGTAACGAACTTCACAATGAAGATGAGGAAAAGAGAGGCAGGACTACAGAGGAAATGTAAACTGCATCCATGAACTATTTCACACCTTAAGGTACCCATTTATTTTCTCACAGCACTTACTCACCAACTAAGAAAAATGGCAAAAGGACTGAATTGAATAGAAAGAAAAAAAAGTATTTAGAATGCAGTTAGAAATTACATTGGTTTAGGAAAATGGCAGCAGGAGGTTCCTTTCTCAGGTCTATGATCTCTGGTGGCCAGGTTTACAGTCCCAGGCATGAAGTCCTCCCTGTTAAGGGGGCTTTAAATCCAGTTGCTCAGCTGTTGGTTATTCCCCAAGAAAAGGTTTCACTGCTGCAGCATGGTGTATGTATATCTCGCCAATCCGGTAATTGTTGTGGTTCACGGCTTTACATCTGGTTAGACTGATTGCTCCTCTCCTGTGGCAGCTTGCATAGCATTTTCCCACTGTGTGCAAAGTGTGTGGTGTCTTCTGCAAAGGGAGGCATTCTGGGAGGCATCCAGGGGAAACAACAATCTATACTGTTTTGTGAATCTCTTGGACAACCCTTACCAACAACACGAAGCAAGGTTTTGCATGCCTAGAACTGGGGGCTTGTTAAAGGGTCCATGGCTCTTGTGGGGGGCACTATCACCCTAAGTGGCATAACTTCATTCAGATTATTTGTGTATACACATACACTTGTATATTACATATCGATTTTAAGTAAATATAAAGCAATATTTCCTGTAGCTTTTTCAACTTTCATTGATATTCTATATCTCTCCTCCCATCTACTCCCCCCTCAGTATTTCCTTTCCTAGCACGAAGCCGCCCCCCAGTTTCCCACTCCCCCTCATAGCACCTGTGTCCCACTACTCTCCTCTCTATCGTTCCTGCCCTGCCCTCCTTGCTGCACCATGGTCGCTTTTAATGGTTTCTACAGTCACTCCAAGTTATATATCCACACCTGAAGATTGGGAGCTAGGAACCACAAATGAGAGACCATATGGTGCTCATCTTCCTGGGCCTGGGTGACGTGTTCCGCTTCCTTCCTTTTACCTGTGAATTTCATTCTTCTTTACAGCTTTGTAATATTCCACAGTGTCTATGTACCACATTTTCATTATCCATTCTTCAGCTCAAGGACATTTAGGCTGTTTCCATTTCCTACCTATTGTGAATACAGCCCCTGTGCACATCACATCGCGGAGGAAGTATGTTGAGCCTTTGGACATACACTAAGGAGTAGTACAGCTACATCACAGGGTAGATTAATTAATTAATTTTAGTTTTGAGTTTTGAGAATTCACTATACTGATTTCCGGAGTGCCCAGACCAGTCTGCAGTCCTGCCAATAGTGAATGAGGGTCCCTTACCCCACAGTAGATGTATATCTTAATGTTTTTTATTTTAATGGTTTATACAATACTATCATATCATACATTTACTTTACTTAAACATATCTGACCAACAAGAAAAGAAGAAAAATCAAAATAAACATGTGTTCTGAAATGCACGTGAGTTGTGAATCTGTTGCTTCTCTTGGCTCCTTTGCATGCCTGGTCACAGGGTTTAGAGATCTGCGTTTGTTTTTGTCAGTTCTCATGACTGAGCCTCAAGGCAGCTCGGTGAGCACTCCGCCACCTCGGTACACCTCAGTCAGAAACGGAGTTTTAGAAGAGGATGTGAAATACAAGATCAATTAATTCTGCCGCTTCTCCAAGAAAAAGGATGATAGAAAGCATACCTATTTTCAACATGCTGTTGCCTTAATCTTCTTTATATTTTATTTATTTATTTGTTCATCTGTTTACTTTCTTGGGATTGAATGAAAAGCACTGTACGTTCTAACCTAACATTCTACCACAGAGCTACACTTGCCCAATTCCTCCTGCTGACTCTAGTTCCTAATCCTTGAGAAATGGACCATTTGACTACAGTGACTTTTTGATTGTGGTAATTTTTATCAGTCAGGCAGTGTATGATGTTCTATTTTAAACCCACTTTGGCTTGGCAATTTTCAGTACTAGCCTATGTGGTGACGACTCCAGATTGTGTGTGTGTGTGTGTGTGTGTGTGTGTGTGTGTGTGTGTGTGTGTGTGTGTCCAGCAAGCTCCGAGGACCCTCTTGTTTCTGCTCACCTCCCCGCCCCAGTTCTGGGGTTCTAGACTTGCACTGCTGTACTTGGCTTTTTAATGTGCGTGCTGGAGGTCTGAACTCATGTGTTCAGCAGAGGCTTACTGATTGATCCATGGCCTCAGGTGTGTTCTAGGAAACCTGAAGAACTGCCATACTGTTGGTAAATGATCAGCTTAGATATGGATCTCCTTCAAACCAACCCGCTTTTTCCACTGCTGCCCCCTGTGTGTGGGAAATGCTCTGCTTCTGACACAGTTGATGCCCACTGCAGATCTGAGGACTAAATGAACAACTACTTCATGGAGGTGTCATTGTCCCCATCCTAAAGACAGAGAAACTGATCTACACATGAAAAAAAAGTTCTCTCTCTCTCTCTCTCTCTCTCTCTCTCTCTCTCTCTCTCTCTCTCTCTCTCTCTCTCTTGGTTTTTCGAGACAAGGTTTCTCAAGACAGGGTTTCTTTGTGTAGCTTTTCACCTTTCCTGGAACTCATTCTGTAGACCAGGCTGGCCTCGAACTCACAAGATCTGCCTGCCTCTGCCTCCCTAGTGCTGGGATTAAAGGTGTGTGGCACCACTGCCAGGCAAAAAATGTACCTTCTTAGAATTAAAATTTAGGTTTACCTTCTATTCTGAAATTATAAGATCTTTGGAAAATATCTATCAATATTTTTGAAATTTAGTTTTCTTATGTGACAACAGGGATCTTACTGCCTGAAAGGTTATTTGGAGGGTTTGAGGGAAACTGACTTGAGAATGTTTTCAAATTGATGTGACATGTCGTGCAGTGCAGGATAGCAGTATTAAAATTCACAACCACTTGTGAGACCCTCAGCTTAAAGACACTAGGGCAGGCTTGCCCAGTGCTCTTCACTGCTCCACACAGCCTTAGAGACACCAGGTCTGCTTACCACCTAATTTGTATGTATTACTAATATTTATTATAAAAGAAATTTCGTGCATGCACTTTTTAAGAACTAGTATAAAATAGAAGGTTTCTCTACTCCTTTCGGGTGCCCTGAGTATTATTTATCCCCCTTCTCCTCCCTCGCTTCTACCCTCCCCACTTATATCTCTTCTTGTTTTTTCCCTTTCTCCCTTCATAGCGTCTGCTTCCTATCTATCCCTCCTTGGATGTCTTCGTCCTCTGCCCTCTGTGGTCTTCTACTTTCTTGTACTCTGTAGTTCGTATCCTCTCATCTAAGGGTTTGGAGCTGGATCTAGACTTTCTGGGTCTATGTTACATTGCTCATTGTAATACTTTCTGGTTCTATCTGTTTACCTGAAAATTTCATAATTTCAGTTTTCTTTACAGCCAAAATAAATATAATGTATATGAACCACATTTTTATTATCCATCCATCAGTTGGTAGGCATCTAGGCTGCTTCAATTCCCTAGCTATTGTGAATAGAGCAGCTATGAACATGAAGAAAAACATGTTATCTATGTAATAAGATAGAGTCCTCTACTTATATGTCCAGGAGCCAGCCCAGTCATATGGTAGGTATATTTTTAATTTCTACACTAAGTTTCAGAGTGGTTATACCAATTTACCCTCCCACCAGCAGTGAGTGAGGATTCCTCCTCCTCTACATCCTCACCAGCATTTGTTTTTATAAAATCTTAGCTATTATGATCATAAAATTAAATCTCAAAGTTGTTTTTACATGTGTTTCCTCTGGTTGCTAAGGATGTTGAACATGCTTTTAGGTATTTCTAATCAATTTTTATTTCTTCTTTTGAGAACTGTCTCGTCAGACTATGGGCTCAGCAAGATATCCCCAACAGCTCAATAGTTGTGTGAACAATAGCTGTGTGATTAGACTTCAGGCCCTCTCTGTGGGAGGGAATTCATTACCTGTACTGCAAATCTAGCTTAGAACCCATGGTTGGAGAGGTCATAGACCTGGAGGAGAACCTACTACAACCATTTTTCTAAACTGATATAACCTTCAACTGCCTCCTTATAACTGAAGGATACACTTACCCTTGTACTTATAGATAAGTGCTGCTCTCACTCCTCAGTATCAGACAGAGGCCATCTCAGAACCACACGGTCAATGTGCATAGAATACATGACTATGGAGTGTGCATCCCCAAAGATGTCTGTAATACAACTTTCTTACCCCCAGAACCAGGAGTCCTGTAGAAGAGTGGGTGGCAATATTAGGAGAGCCAGAGGACTAAGAGAACTGCTGCAAAGTAGTGCCTTCTGGACACGATAAGGATGTTGTACCAATGCACTCCCAGCATTATTGGTACCTGTCCAAGACCTGCACAAAGCCACACCAGTCAGTGTCCCAGCATGGGTGGGAAAAGGAAATACAAAGCTCCACTCTTAGTTGAAGAGGTACAGGCAGTTGGTGGTTGCTGAGGGAAGGAGAGTCAATTTTCTTCAGGGATCAACCTCCTGATATGCTGTTCCTGCCAAAGTGGTCATCTCTACACCCAAGAACATCTGGACAATGATAAGAATGTGTGCATGTGTGTGTGTGTTTTGCTGACATGTATAGAGTAAGAAGTAAGGTCATGCATTTGAGAGGGAGATGTGAGGAAGACACGAGAGGAGCTGGAGGGGAAGGGAGGTGGGTAGATATGATGCAAATGCTTTGTACCCATGTATGGAGTTTTCAAATACATTAGTTCATTATTTTAAATAGACTAGGCATAATTTCCTTTGTAAAATGACAACTTATTAAGAGTGCTAAAGGATGGATTTTATTATTTATTTATATGCTTGGAAATATTTTTATAAATGCTGTGTAAAACAAACAGTAAGAACAAATGCTTGTTTCCATGAGCACCAGCCTAAAAGTTAAATCTATGCATGTGGTATGTTATAGAAGGTCTTTAAGTAATAAATCTAACAATCTAAGACTATAATTTGACCATTTATAAATCATTCAACTTTGTAGATTATGAACAATGATACATAATAGGTCACTTACACATTCTCATTCTTCCTGATTTAACCTGGGTTTCCCACAGAATACAAAATACGAGTCTTGATAACTCATCTACCTTATTCATTTCTTCTGAAAAGAATATTAATAACCTTGATTAGTTATGGCATTTATGTTTTATTTTGTGAACAGCTGGTTGTTAAGTTATTTGGTTATTATTGTCAGTAACATTCTGAGTGTAGAAGAGAAGTTCTTACTCTCTTCAAATTCATTTTCTTTTCTCATGAGATTTTTGAGAATATTCTGCAATTGCATAGTTGATTTTTTTTGTCTGAAATATCTAATACAGTATGCTTTGAAACAATAGGGTTGTGCCCTCAGGCCTACTAAAAACAATTAAGTTGATTACCAATCTACTACTAAGGATAATATGAAAATAGATGTAACTAAATAAATGAAAAGCAAAAAGATTGGGATCACAGGGCTTTCAGGAGGACTCTTGTTGCTTGATGGTAATTTTCTTTCAGAACCAGTCTCTTCAGAGGGAGAAAGCTGTTCCTTTCTTTGCTCTAAGCTACGGTCTCTTTGAAATTGGATTTTGTATTCTCAAATCTCTACTCTGTAATGCTACCACAAATACACTTTCGCACCTGGATAGGACTTAAGGCCCACTTCATGAGATGCAAGCCATGCCAGACACTGCTCAGGTGACCAATAACCTGAGACTAGATAGGCCAAGGACCTAGGAGAAAACTAAAGGGACTGTTCTGCTAAAGGAACTTAGCAATAAAATGACTCCTAATGACATTCTGCTGTACTCATAGATCAGTGCGTCACTCAGCCATCATCAGAGAAGTGTTCCCCTGCAGTAGACAGGAACAAACACAGAGACCCACAACTGGACAGTGTGTAGAGAGTGAGAGACCTTGGAACACTCAGACCTAAATGGGATGTCTCCATCAAATCATTGCCCTCATGGCTCAGGGAACCCTGTGCAAGAGGAGGTAGAAGGATATAAGAGCCAGAGGGAATGGAAAACACCAAGGAAACAAGGCCTTCTAGACAGACACACATCTGAACTCACAGAAACCGTGGCAACATGCACAGGGCTTGCTTGGGTCTGGACCTAATGGGGTTCCAGTCTGATGGGGAGTGGACACAGTCCTCCATCCCTAGCCCAGAAGCTGTCTCTAATGGGTAACTTTCCACAAAGGGAAAAAAACCCCTCAGTTTCTCCAGCAGAGTCTCACTGGGTATGCAAACCATGCTGAAGGGCAGGCTCCATGGCCAGCAGTGTGCGCCAAACACGAAACTAACTGAATGCTTTGGGCATTTCTTTTTACAGGGCTTTTGCTTGTGTATTGTGGTTTCTGATTTTGTTTTTATTTGAGTATGGGAATGTGTGTATCTGTACCTGTATGTGTTTCTTGTGCTTTTTCTTTGGTTCTTCTTCTTTTTTTTATTATTTGTTTGTTTGTTTTTATATTCTGATTTTGTTTTGTTTTTATTTTATTTTTATTATTATTTTTTAGATGCTTGCTTGTTTTCTAATGAGAGAGAGAAAAAGGGAGGTGGATTTGAGTGGGTGAAGAGGTAGGAAGGATCTGGGAGGAATCAGGGGAAGGGAGACCATAATCAGAATATATTGTATGAAAAATCTATTTAAAAAATTTAGCAAGAAGATATTGAGCAATTGCTCAGACCCTGTCACATGTAAAGTAAAATCTTCCAGAATACAGTTAACCTAAAAGAAATTATTCCTCTCTCCCACATTACATCCCAATCACAGTTTCCGCTCTCTCTACTCCTCTTAGTCAACCCCGTGCCCTCTTCCCCATATCCATTGCTCCTCCATTTCCCTTAAAAAAAATAGCAGGCCTCCCAGGGATATCAACTGAACCCGGCATAGCAAAATATAGTAAGACTGGGCATAAATTCTCATATCAGGGCTGAGAGGCAACCCAGTGGGATGAAAAAGTTCCCAAGAGCAGGAGAAAGAGTCAGAACCCTCACTGGTGGCAGTCCCACAAGAACACCCAGCTGCACAGCCATAACACACACGCCGAGGATCTATCTCAGACCCACACAAGGGCCATGATCGTTACTTCAGTCTCTGTGAGCCCTGCTTAGCTGATTCGGTAGGCCGTGTTCTCATGGTGTGCTTCACTTCCTCCTTCTCTTCTTCGTGGTCCCCAAGGTCTTACTAGTGTTTGGCTGTGTGTCTCTGCATCGCTCCGGTCAGCTGCCTTATGACACCCTGAGGACAGTCGGGCTAAGCTGTGAGCACAGCAGAATATCACTAGGAATCATTTTGTTGACTTTTCTATGTTTTAGCTTTTGCCAGTCGTGTTTGGTTCTATCCGTGGTCTCTGGGCCCTCCAGCTCCTGGGTCCTGGCCATCCAGGCACTGCCAGGCCTGGGCTCCCTCTCCTGGCATGGGCCGCATTGGTTGGGCACTCCCACAAATTCTGCAACACCATTACCTTGGCACATTTTGCACACAGGACAGATTGTAGGTCAGAGATTTTGTGGATGGGTTGATGTCCCAGTCCCACTTCTGGAAGCCTTGCCTGGTTATAGAACACAGCCAGTTCAAGCTTCACATCTCCCATTACTAGGACCTTTGCTAGGGTTACCCTTGTAGATTCCAGGGGGTTTCTACTGCACTGGGTTTTCACATGATCTCTCAAATGACCCTCAATTCCAGTCCTCTCTACTTAAAAAAATATTTTTGTTTATTTTTCTTTTACATACATTGGTGTTTTGGTATGGGTGTCTGGTCCCCTGGAACTACTTACAGACGTTTGTGAGCTGCTGTGTGGGTGCTGGGAAATGAACCCGGGTCCTCTGAAAGAGCTGTCAGTGCTCTTAACCACTGAGCCATCTCTCCAGTCCCCCCTGCCCCCCACCCCATCTCTACTTTTTTTTTTTTTGTATTTTGAGACAGGGTTTCTCTGTGTATAGATCTGACTGTCCTGGAACTCGCTCTGTAGACCAGGCTGGCCTCGAACTCACAGAGATCCGCCTGCCTCTGCCTCCCGGGTACTGCGATTAAAGGCATGCACCACTGCTGCCGGCCTCGTCTCTACTTCTTAATGGAAACTTTGGAAGCTGAAAGTGCCTGGAGTGGTGTTATTATATTTTTTAACCTTTTTGTTCACTTCTGTGAAATACTGTATGCATGTGTGCACATATGTTTGTGTGAAGTATATATACTTGTGATTACACATTTTGCTTTAATGTAGAAAAATACTGCCACAGGCATATAAAGATCCCAGAGAGAACTTCGTCCATCCATTTATTTGTTCCAGGCACCAGTTAATTTTCTTTGCTCAAATATTTGAACATATTAAGACTGAAAATAGCTGTCAGATTTGTGAATACACACTTATTAACTTTTCTCATGCTGTGTTCATGTCTCATGCTGTTCAGCATATCTTTGCAATTTTTATTTAAGTTTATAACCTTAAAAAACAGATAAAAGGGGTAAACAGGTTATGCGAAGAGATAAAAGTACAATATGTCCTTCCTTTGGGGGAGCAAAATGCATACATTAGGAATATGCTTTAATCATTTTATTTAGTTATTTCAACATAGAGTTCTCAGATTAACTCTTTATTGAATGTTTAATATTTGGTATGAGATATTCAGTATTGGATGCCACTAGAAACACCAACTGAAAACACAGGTTTCATATTAATCAATATGCTAGGGACCAGACATGTTTTAAAGTTCCCTTTTTTCCCTCAAATTTTGGAATATTTGAATTTAATGAGAAATCCTGAGAATGGGACCCAAGCCTACACATGAAATCAATCCATTCCATGTCCACTCTGTGCAGATAGGTATTTACGCAATAGTTCTGGTGTCCCTGAGAGTTTTCTTGGCCATGCCCTGGCTCAGACAGACAGGAAGGAAGCAAGAGCTTTAATTCTCAATTCTTTGCCTTTCATTTGACTCCAGCTCTCAGGGTCCGCCCGAGTGAGGCCATCTACCTTGTCCTTACTGGGTCTCCCGTTCCTATCCTGACCTCCAGAGACACCACCAGACACACCAGAAACAAGGGTTAATTTCCCTTCCTGGGATCCACTCACATAAAATCAGTCATCACATTAATTTGAGTTTTACATGTGTCTTGTGGAGGCAGTGGGAATCAGGAATAGCTCAGTAAGAGATAATCACTGTCATTTCCTGCCATTTGGATTATCATCCAAAATAATTTACTACAAGGTCAGTCAGATCAGATCATAGGCAGCCATGTCTCTCTCCTCTCGTGTGGACATGTGGTCACATGCATTGGTGCATCTAAAAACTGTGTGGATAAGTAGAAACAATTCTTTTACCATCTTTGGTACTGTGATAACTTGGGAAGAACAGTGAATAAGCAGGGGGAGAGGGAAGGAGGGGGAGGGAGGGAAGGAGGGGGAGGGAGGGAAGGAGGGGTAGAGGAGGAGAAGACAGGAGATGTTAGTAGTGTATTTGCTACTCTTTCATGCCCAGATCACCTGTATTTTTATAAAATTACATGTACATGTATGTAAGAGCTGTGTGTAAGTTTTAGATGTTGTAAGTCAAATACAAGTAAACATGCAACTTGCCTGGAGAATCAATCTTCCGTTGGTTTTTTTTTTTTTTTTTTGGATATCCATCAGAAAACACCTTGATGATTTTGAGTACTGATTGCAAGGCCAATTTAAGTCACAACTGTGTGCCACCAAGTTTCTTCCTTTGAAAACCGGATCCGGGTCATCAGATAACTGCATTAGCTCTCTTCTCTCTCATTTGTGTCTTTCTAGACATGTACTTGGGAGTGCTGTGTGATAGGAAAAGAAATTTGGTTTTCCAGTGTGCTGCATTTTAACATTTTTACACAAAAGAATGATTACTCTAAATAACTTTTTGAACCTACAATTGAAAGATGAAACAAAACTCATTAAACGTTCAAAAAGAATTGGTAGTGAACTCAGAGACCCTATAGTTCATCCTGTATGCCCGAGGAAACTCTATTAAAAGAAAAAGAAAAACAAAACAAAACAAAACAACCCAGAAGGCTAGTATAAACTGGTATCAGGGTGACATGAAGGCTCGGAGAGTGAGGCACTTGTGGACAGGCCTGAGAGTCTGGTTCCATTTCTGGACACATGTTGTGGAAGAATAAAACCAGCTTCTGTAAAATGTCCTCTGACCGCCACATACTGGCTGTGGCACGTGTGGCCCCTCCCCTACTAAATAAATAATAAATAAGTGGAAAAATGAAAAGATAAACTGGCATCAGAACATTTAAAATGCACTTGGTGTCTAGTCCTAGTTCTGGTATTTCAATAGACTTAATAGCCCCAGCTTGTCCGTATGATACGTTCATGCTTGTCTCTGGGTGTTTTGCTTGAATGGTAGCAATGACACATTTTGGAAATATCTTCTTTGGACCTTTGGAAGGTCGTTGTGAAACTCATGTAAGCTAAGAATTATGGAAGCTTCTGTTTTACAGTCAGTTCTGCTTTCCTGGTGGGTGATTTAGGTATTTCTCAAGACTCTTGACAGACCAGGCAAACCTCTGGCTGTTACAGGGGCATAAACCAGGTTCTGTTTTGCTTAAAGGATCTTATTAAAAGATTTAAGGACTTTGTATTTTCAAAAAGTTACTTAAACACTTAAATGGGGGAAATAATTCTAGTAAACAAAGTAAAATACTTAATTTAATTTAAATATTTAATTTATAATTAATATTGGAAAAATTAAAGAGGGATAGACTCAGACATTGAAAGAGCAAAGATTAACAAATACTAGAAACGTTAGCACGTTGAACCTTTAGATTTATGTGTGCTTTTGTTGTTGTAAGGAAATGTGAGCAGGTCCACATCCCCTTCTCCCTGCTTCATGTCTCCAGAGCTTCTCCACCACGAACTCAGCACAGCCTCATCCTCCCCGTCCACAGACTGCCAAACCTCTTCTGTCAATCTGTGCTCTGCTAACCACATGTGGCTATTTAAGCTCAGTTAAAATGAAGTGTATTCCATTCCTGGGAGCAACGCCACAGAACAACGGCTCTACATATGTGTGCAGCTGGTAGACAGCTCAGGTGAGATGCTGGGCATCTGTACCCTGCAGAAATTCTGACACCCTCTTCTCAGGGTCTAAGCTCTCTACAGATTGTATCCCACCACCCATGCTGTGGAGCTCTCGGTTCCACTGAGCATTATGCTTTGCAGATTGATTGGCACCGATTCATGTGTGCTGTGGGATGTTCTGTAGGTCCTGTGGGAGCCCATTCTCAGGTTCTTTGTGGCGTTACCCAGCAGGTCCGTATAGAGGATGATTAGGACCATGGGCCTGAGTGCAGGTGTATGAGATGGTCTGCACTTGGCTGTGCTGGGGGATGGTCTGTATGCTCTGATTGGTTAATAAATAAAACCTGATCGGCCGTGGCTAGGCAGGAAAGATAGGTGGGACTAACAGAGAGGAGATATAAAAGGACAGAAAGGCAGAAGGAGACGCTGCAGCCGCCGCAATGACCAGAGACGCTGCAGCCGCCGCCATGACCAGCAGCATATGAAGACGCTAGTAAGCCACCAGCCACGTGGCAAGGTATAGATGTATGGAAATGGATCAATTTAAGATAAAAGCACAGTTAGCAAGATAAGGACAGTTAGCAGGAAGCCTGCCACGGTCATGCGGTTTAAAAGCAATATAAGTGTCTGTGTTTACTTGGTTGGGTCTGAGCGGCTGTGGGACTGGCGGGTGACAGAGATTTGTCCAGACTGTGGGCAAGGCGGAAAAATCAAGCTACACATGTGTATCCTTCCTTCAGTATTCCATTGTGTAAGTATCACTGCAACGTATTTATTCACTGATGTGTGGACACTAATTCATTTTTAGTGGCAGTGAGCACTTTTATCTTCACTCCTTTCCACTTTAAGTGTGAAAGATGTGCCCCTTGGTTGTGATCACTATCAGACGTAAAAGGACGTGGCCAACGCTTTTCCAAAGTAGCATCGTTGCTTTATACGTTAATCGTCCATGCACAATTTCCGTGTGTGTTTGCTGGGATTTAATATTAGTGGACTATAGTGTCAAGTTTTATTTATTTTTAGTATGAATTTATGTCATAGTGAGAATGGACTACATTTCTTGTGTTTACTTGGATTTCCTTTGGTGAATTGCCTATCCATACTCTTTTAAAAATTACATTCATTTCCCCTATTCTCTCTCTCTCTCTCTCTGTCTCTCTGTCTCTCTCTCTGTCTCTCTCTCTCTCTCTCTCTGTGTCTCTCTCTCTATGTCTCTCTCTCTGTGTCTCTGTCTCTGTCTCTGTCTCTGTCTCTGTCTCTGTCTCTGTCTCTGTCTCTGTCTCTGTCTCTCTCTCTCTCTGTATACACTTGGGTGCACATGCAGACAAGCTGCAGGGCCAGACCTCTTTTTTCACCACGGAGGCTGGGGATTCCACTGAGGCCGTCAGCTCTGCCTGCAGCGCCTTCCTCACGGAGCCTTCTCCCTGGTACCATGTTTTTAAATTGCTTGTTCTTTTTGATGTGAGGATTTTTTGTTTTTTGAGACCGGGTTTCTCTGTGTAGCCCAGGTTGTCCTGGAACTTGATTTGTAGACTAGGCTGGTCTTGAACTCATAGAGATCTGCCTGCCTCTACCTCCTTAAGGATTATTTTAAAGATATTATTGTTGGTTATATGTACTTAAATTGATCTTATTTCATGTTTTTTTTTTAAAATTTTGTTTGTGTAATGCATAAAAGTTTAAAGCTTTTACCTTGTTAAATGCCCTCTTTAAAGGCTTGATATTTTTTGGGTCTGGTTTAAGAATGCATTTCCTATTTTGATGTCATTTGTTTTCTAGATTTGATTTTTTTTTTTGAGATTGATTTTTTCCACAAATATCTTAGTCATATTTTTGGTAAACACATTCTTAGGTACATTACTGTGGGAGCCCGTTCTGGGGTTCCTCGTGGCTTTACCCAGCAGGTCCGAATAGAGGATGATCAGGACCACGGGCCTGAGTGCAGGTGTCTGAGATGGCCTGCACTTGGCTGTGCTGGGGGAGGAGGTCTTTTGCTCCACCCCTTGGCGTCTCTATAAAAACCCTGGACCAGAGACAGTCCGGGCCCGTTGGAATAGGTTCCAGGCCCTCTCGAGGCTATCCTTTATTTTCTATCTGTTTATCTCCACAACATTCTCCGCTATAAATCCTTCTATCTAATATTTCCTGCTGATCGCACTCAAGAAAACTCTGGGAAGCTGTGGGGGTGGTGGGTAAACGCCCCACAGAATGGCGCCGTGAACAGGGACTAAAGAAAAAAAGGGACCAAAGAAAAAAAGGGACTAAAGAAAAAAGGGACAAAAAAAAGGGGGACTAAAGACAAATGAACAGGGACTAAAGATAAAGGAAAATAATAGTTTTAATACAGAGTTTTTGGTGAAAGTGCTGAGTCAGCCCTGCCAGTGGAAAGGCATGCCGGTGTTATGGAATATATATATTTTTATATATATTTTTTGGTGAGGCAGGGGTTTTATCCTCGAGAGAAAAGGAAAGCGGACTGGAAGGATGTCCGATGCTGCAGCGAAATTCTCTTCTGTCAAAATTTTCTATCTTCTATCCCTTTCTCAATTTCTATCTGTGATAAGTATAAGGTATAGGGTAGTAATATAGTTTAGGAAAAACTTAAAAGTGTAAGATTGTGTAGGAAAAAATAAGTAAGGCAACTAGACAGAAAAACTCTTCAATTTTCTAACTTTGGGGGCTTTGGAAGCAAACTGGGCTTTACAGGTAGTAAAAAAGCTCTTCTTTGAGCTTATGGGGAAGAAAAAGTTTCCCATGGAAGCTTTTGACCTGGGGACAGCTGAAATGCTAAGTCCAAGCGGCAGGAGAAAGTAATTTCTCCCTGAGGCAAAAATGGGGGTGTAAGAAGTCAAAGTTTAAAGTTGGGAAGTTTTGGGAAAAGTTGGTCTTTCTCCTGGGGAAAAAAATCTTTCTCTTAAACTATAAAGCTTTTCTTGGAAAATTTGGGGGAAAAATCTCTCTAAAAAACCTTAATCTTTCTCAAAAGCTCTCTTAAACTTAAAAACTAAATTTGTCCTTCTGGGAGATGACAAAAATTAGAATCACCTGAAGTATGGGGACCACCTGTGATTAGCTCTAAGGGAAAACAACAAACCTCTTAAGACAGCAAAACCTCTAAGTTCTCTTTCAAGCTTTAAAAATCCTCCATGCAATGCAGGAGGCAGGAACAAGTTTCTAAAAACCTCTTCTAAGCTGTCTCTTCAAGCTGGTAAAAGACAGTGGGTCAGAGTCCCCTGAGGGAAACGCTTGGGGAGAGTAAGGGTGAAAAGCTACAGAGAGCCCAAAAGGGCAGGAAACTTTACCTGAGAAAAGCAAAAAGCCAAGCTTTTCAGTTACAGCTGAGCTGAGGCATCAAGGGTTTTGTTTCTGAGTGAGCGGTTCAGAATGAAAAGGTGCTCCTAATCGTCCTAAAGCAAAGATCCCCTGAAGCAATGCAAACTGTTAGCATTGAATCCTCGCTTCTGACCAAAAACCCAGAGGTGACTGGCCAGCGTCTCTGAGTTGGAGTGCATTTCGGGGATACTGGGGTTCCTGCAGTTGTAAACTTCCTGGAGCACACAGCTGAGGCAGGAAGGTGCAGGACCCGGGGGAAGATTGCTAATGAACAAACAAAGCAAAAGCCGGTGGGAACGGCACAGTTGTCCACTTTCCTACAAGTCCCGGGTTGATAGGTCCACAGCTGCAAAAAGAAATCTGAGAAAAGCCTTCCTATCAGAGAAAGGACCTTTCTGGGAAAACAGTAAAGATGAACTGTGTCTGAAGCAGTTGTGCTGCTGAGTCAGAATGCTGTCTGGGGAAAGAGCCCAGCCAGGGCAGAACAGAACTATCCAGGAGTAAAGCTTTCTTTTCTGTCAGAGAAAGCATCTCTTTGAGAAAGCTTTGTTTCAACTGACTCCCGATGAGATGAGGGAGTGTAGCCCTAAGGGGTGATTGCCTCTGGCATAAGCTCTGTCCTTGAGCACCCAGACAAGCAAAAGCAACCCACTGGGGGACTGGGCCAGGTGAAGGCTTGATGAGGCAAAGCACCTGTCCTAATGGGAGTTTAGAAATAGCAAAGACCTCCCTTGTTAAATTTTTCAGTCTGTACGCAAACCACACAGACCCTGAAAACAGAAACGGACAAAAAAAAAAACCCCTACCTTCAGTAGCAGGGAAAGCCGCCGCTCTAGTGTCGGAAACTGTTTCTGGGGTAGAGGGGATAAACTGAGACCAAACTGGGAACTGTCTGGGAGAAAGACTCTGAAGAAACAGAGGGGACAGATTCCTCCCCAGAAAATGCATGACCTGACAAAGCTGCTAGAGTTTGAGGCAGATTCGGGGGGAGAAAAAAAGCCCCTCCCTCCAAAGGCAGCTAGCAGAGGAACAGAGCCGCAGACAGATAGCTGAAGCTCTGCATCTGTGGGGGAAGGAACAAGTGAAATAAGATAGATCAGTGGGAGAAAATGTCTCTGAAGGAGCTATGGAAAAGCTCTGTTGTACATGATCTTGTTTTTCACTGACTGGCTAAGACAAACACAAGCCCCGAGGAAAGTTGCTATCAGAAATGCCAGCCTCAATGCGTGCTAACGAGGCAGGTGCGGTTCTGATTCGGGGGCCAGTGTCTGATGAAGTTGAAACACCTGTTAAAGCCAGCAGAGGAGAATAGAAACCTCCCAATGTGCCATAGCTGAAAATGTAAAATGCTTGTTCAAATCTCCCGTTGCAAAAGCCAAAAAACTTTGCTCAAACCTCCCGGGCAAGAATTTGTAAGCAAGTCTGGTAAAAGAGAACCAGTTGACTCTCAGACCCAAAAAGAACTATGGGAAATGATATAAGGGACTGATATGGGACTGATATTATTATGGCATGATATAAGGGAAATGCATTCTGGGAAAGGTAGTTTTTCTGCTAAAGATGATGACATTGCCCTGAAACACTTTTGTCAGCTCGAAAATACGTTCATGGTAAACTTAAAATACAGCCTTTAAAAGAATAAGGAAAGTCGTCTAAGTTTAAGTATCAGTTCCAATGAAAGATTGAAAGGATACGGAACTAGGAGCTTCTCGGTTTGGGGCTCCGTTGGTAAAGTGCCTTATTTACCCTAATAGCTGTGCAAAGTTTTTACGGCAGTTGGATGACAAAAAGCTACCTATAAGAGCAAACAAGTCACTTTAAAATCCTTAAAATACCACCTAATAGCTGTGCAGTTTTTGGCGAAGAGCTTTACAACAGCTAAATATGATAATTTCACCCTCAGTATAAAGTTTTTCAGTAGAACAAACCAAAAGTACTGCTGTGATAGAAACGTTTGTTTGAATTGAAGTTCTTAGGGGAGCTATTATGAATTTGGGTGAAGGGACAACCTCTAGTTAAAAACTGTCTACCACTGACAGTGCATCTCTGCCGGTCCGGAACGGCTGAGAGAACTGACAACTTTGGAGTGTGGCGTCCCGAGAATGTTACAATCCCCTAGCAACAAGTATCACAACTCTATAATGACAACACTCGCTAAATCCCAGTGCTTTATAACAAAGCTAACTATAAACTGTAAACTTTAGAAATGATGTACGTACTTCCTGTCTAGTTAAGAGAATCTTTCTGATAGAGATGGTGATGATAATTAAGAGTAAGAAGTAGAAAGACGAATATAAGATATGTGAGTTTGTAAAAATTCTGTCTTGTTAGATCTGTATTAAGAAATCTTTAGGTGTTTGCTAAGTTAGATATATGCTAATGGTAGCCTATATAAGTTTGTAAAATAGATCTATAGAGTTCCTTTAAGAATATAAGCTTGTAAGAAGTATCTAAGGTAGTCTTAAGACATGTAGTAATAAGCTTGTAAGATGCTAGTTGTAAATGTAAGTTTAAATAAGAAATAAGATGGAATGAATATAAGTATATGAGAATTAATAAGAAATATATTTGCTAAAGTAGTTCTATAGTTTCCTTAAAGTATAAATAAGTAGATGTTAATATGGGAGTTTGTAAAAATGTGTAATGTTGAGTGAGTTTATGCTTAAGCACATGTTATGTGAGTTTGTGAAAAAGTGTAAATGTTAAGTGTGAGTCTATTAATGTATATGGTGAAAACACCTGAGACACAGGAGATAGTGTTCTAGTAGACTGCGAAGTAGGCAGTCTAAATGATTTCAAAAGCTCCAGAAGCCGCTAAGAAGCTAAGAAGGGCGGACGCCAGAACCAGCACAAGGCATCCGCAGCTGAGATCCGTGGAATATCAATGCAACACAGAAAAACCTGAGCTAACAGCAAAAACGGTGCGGTTTAAAATCTTACTATAACTAAAAAGGTCTGTCTGTGAGAACAAAAGTTGCAGAGACGCTTGTTTGAACAAAAATTATTAACTGCAAAAAGTTTTGGTTAAAGTCTCTTCATATTTGGAAGTAAAAGCCTGATACCAGAATTTATTTCTTATTTAAACTTTTTGAACTTAAAATGAGATAAAATTACAAAAACATTTTGGTTATGGATTTCTTCAAATTTGGAAGGCTAGTACCAATATTTATCATTTGAATTTTGGTACTTAAATGGAATGAACAATAGAGATTTCATTGCAATGGGACAATTTTGAGCTTACTTATAGTAATGACCTAGGAATGGTTTTCTGGAATTGGGTTAAAAATGGAACTGTTTAAATGAAGAAATGTATTTCTACTTAGAATCAAGATGCAATTTTGTGTATGCATATATGCTTTATTAACTGGAGATTTATGAATTGTTTTGTGGAACTGTTTATGTAAAAATGGAATTACTTATGGAACTGGTTTTGTGTTACAAATGGAACTGGTTAAACAGAAAAGTTTGGGTTTTCTAACTAGGCTTGAGATTTTGCTTAAAAATTATAAAGAAAAGGAGGAGCTATGAGATTGAATTATGTTCGCAGAAACCTATTGATATTAATGCACCCTGGCTTTGTGGAATTGAGGAAATGTTTAAGTTTGTGAATACATCGAAGTTTTTCCTATGTTCTGTTAACAAGAAAATTCAAATGACTGAGTTAAAGTTGTAAGACGGAGAAAATTGTTAACTATATATAGCACCATATATGCTAATTCTAATGGTTCTGTTAAGAGTTTGCTTTGAGTTGTAAGATTGAGAGAATTGTGACTATGTATAGCAATATTTATGTTAACCTGTTAATGGTAATGATGAAGCTAAGGGATTCTTTAAGTTTGTAGTCGCCTTAAGAGTTTTGGTTTAGAAAGGGCTTGAGGCAGCTAAGACTGCTGTGGTCACCTTGGACCTAATTCAAAAGAGAAATGCCATCTATATCATCCTCTACTCCCATACTGGGAGGTGTAACAGCTATGGAGATTGCTGTAAGCCATTAATAGTTATTTTTTTATATATTAAGAAGGGGGGACCTGTGGGAGCCCGTTCTGGGGTTCCTCGTGGCTTTACCCAGCAGGTCCGAATAGAGGATGATCAGGACCACGGGCCTGAGTGCAGGTGTCTGAGATGGCCTGCACTTGGCTGTGCTGGGGGAGGAGGTCTTTTGCTCCACCCCTTGGCGTCTCTATAAAAACCCTGGACCAGAGACAGTCCGGGCCCGTTGGAATAGGTTCCAGGCCCTCTCGAGGCTATCTTTTATTTTCTATCTGTTTATCTCCACAACATTCTCCGCTATAAATCCTTCTATCTAATATTTCCTGCTGATCGCACTCAAGAAAACTCTGGGAAGCTGTGGGGGTGGTGGGTAAACGCCCCACACATTACAAACTCTGTTTGTATTGAAATGAGATTATGATATTTTTACTTATATGCTACTTGTTTATAAGCATGCTGTTTATCTTTCTGCACAGTGACCTTATGTTCAGGAATATCATTGAACTATCTCAGCTTTGACAATTTTTGTTTCTTTTGGATGCTTCATGTAATATTTTCTTTCAGTGTTTCATAAAATATATAAAAATAATACATTTTAAATCCTGACAGTGTTTAAAAATTGGATCTATGCAAATGCATGTATGTACATATATGTATAGAGCATAATATAAGTTTCTCCCAGAAAATTGAGGATGGATTGACATTTTTTTAAATCTACTAATTTACTGATTTGTCATATTAGCATATTAGAGGAAGATTTCATAAGATCATTCCAGAGATGGAGGATAAGTATTCAACACCATACATGTATATTATTAAGAACCACCTAGTAAGCTAAGAATATATATCCTTACTCTGATATTTAATGGCAAAACTTCAATTTTTAAATCAGATACAAGATAGCAATGTTTGTTATTACTACTACTCAACATAGTATGGAAATTCTAACCAATTTTTAAGCACTGTCAGGATTTATATTATTTTTAAATAATTTATGATATATTGACAGAAAATGTGACTATACAAAGCAGCCAAAAGAACAAAAATTGTCAAAACTGAAACAATTCAACAATATTCCTGAAGACACATAGATGATGCAGACAGATATACACTTTCCATGACTGTTTGCCCAAGTTCAAGTAGAATTTTTCTTTTCATCTATGCAAATCTATGAAACTGTCCTATAGTTTTTTTGATTCAATATTGTCATTTTGAATATTAAGGTAAGACTAACTTTATAAAACAGGATTGATTTTTTCCATTTATTTTGCATACTGACAGCAGTTTCCCCTCCCTCCTCTCCTCCAATCCCCACCCCCCAGCCCCACTTCCCACCTACCCTCCTCGGAATCCACTCCTCCTCTGTCTCCATTCAGAAAGGTGCAGGCTTCCTATGAGAGTCAACAAAGCATGGCACTTCGAGCTGAGGTAGGACTAAGCTCCTCCCCCTGCATCAAGGCTGGGCAAGGTCATCCTGCGTGGGGAACAGGTTCCCAAAAGCCAGCTAAGTGCCAGGCCCTGATCTCACTGCTAGGAGGCTTACAAACAGACCAAGCTACACAACTGTCACACACATGCAGAGGGCCTAGGTCAGTCCCATGGAGGCTCCCAACTGCTGGTCCAGAGTCCATGAGCTCCCAGTAGTTCAGGTCAGCTGTCTGTGTGGGGTCCCGCCCCTCCCCCCCATATGACCTTCCTGGCTCCCTTTCTTCAGCAAGACTCCTAAGCTCAGCCCAGTGGTTGGCTGTGGATCACTTCATCTGCTTCCATCAGTTACTGGATAGAGTATCTCTGATGACAATTAGGGTAGTCACCAATCTGATTACAGGAGATGGCCAGTTCAGGCACCCTCTTCACTATTGCTAGGAGTCTTAGCTGGGGTCATCCTTGTGGATTCCTGGGGGTTTCCCTGGTGCCAGATTTCTCCCTGACCCGCAAATGCCTCTCTTTTGTTACTCTTGCTCTTCATCTGGCCTCTAACCGACCTCTGGCACCCAGCCTGCCCGACCCAAGATGCCATCCCTCCATCTCCCCCTCCCCCACCTCCAGTTTATCCAGGAGATATCTTCTGTTTTCCTTCTCAGGGAAATCCATGGGTCCCTCTTTGGGCCCAGGCTTTCTGGGGCTGTGGGTTGCAGGCTGGTTATCCTGTACTTTACTTCATATATATATTCTTTTGAGACAGAATTTCACTGTGTAGCCCTCGCTCTCCTGAAACTAGCTCTGTAGACCAAGATGGCCTTGAACTCACAGAGATCTGCCTGCCTCTGCCTTCCAAGTCCTGGTACTAAAGGCATTCACCACCACCACCTGCAGGAAAGATAATTAAAAAAAAAAATTCCTGGTATATCTTGTTCAAAATGGATATTACCTTTTTTAAAGGTAATGCTTTTACACAAGCAACCAATGTTTGACACATTCTTGTGGCTAATTTTTGATTTTCACATTCTTGACTCAATTTAGCTTATTTATATAGAATGTTCCAAAAGTAGTGCATGTTTAAGCTATTATAACTGGTGTGTGTGTGTGTGTGTGTGTGTGTGTGTGTGTGTGTGTGTGATATGAATCTCATGTGACATAGGCTGACCTTGAACTGTAGATGAGGATGACCTTGAACCCCCAATTTACTTGCAACTACTTTCCTAGTGCTGGGTTATAAGTGCAAGCTACAATGTCTAGTGACTTAAATAAGCTTAAGATCCTTGAGTTCTGATTTGATGGAGACATCTTGTTTAGAGCTGTGTATTCCGAAGTCTCTCCCTCTCTGGGTAATGACTGGCTGTGGGTCTCTGTATTTGTTCCCATCTGCTGCAGGAGGAAACCTTTCTGATGATGGATGAATAAGGCACTGATCTATTTGTATAGTTATTTGTATAGTAATCATTTGGAGCCATTTTATTTTTACTTTTCCCCAGACCATTATTATTTGCATTTACCCTAGAGACTCTGGTTCTTGGTCACCCAAGCAGTGTCAGGTATGAGTTCCATCAATGTGTGGGTCTTAAGTCAAATCAGACATGGGTTAGTTACTCCTACAAGGTTTGTGCCACCATTGCCCTAGCATATTTTGCAGGCAAGACAGACTACAGATCAAAGGTTTTGTGGTTGGGGTGTTGTTTACATTTCTCTTTTGGTAGTCTGTAGAGTATCGTTCTGTGTCTTAGACACTAGAACATGGGGGGGGGGGGGCGGGGTTTCTATGTAGGCACCAGCTTGACATCTCCATGTTCTATGAGTTGTGTGGGTGTTGTTGTCTTCAGCAATGGGGCGTGCTGTCAGTTTGTTTATAGCAAACCATTGTCTTGGCAGCAGCCTGGGTTGTTTGGGGATTTCCATGGCACTCTTTCAGCCAACAGCTTGAGACCCAGTCCTGGCACTAGAACCTTTGTTTGGTGACAAGAGATGGCCAGTAGGGGATCCATCTCCCTCATTATTTGGAGACTTTATTAGGATCACCTTCATATATTAGAGGAAATTTTTGCTTCACTAGGTTTCCGTACCACCTCCCAAATGCTCAATTCTAGCTGCCTCTCCCCTTCCCTTAATCTCATCTCCCTTCCCCTTCTCACTTTATCCTCCCTTTCACATCCTTCATCCCCGCTGAGGTCTACCCATAAAATCTATTCTATTTCCCCCTCCCAAGGAGAGTCATGTGCTTCCTGTAGTTCCTTCCTCTATGCCTAACCTCACTGGGTCTATGAATTGTAGTTTGATTATCATTTATTTAATGGTTAATATCCATATATAAGTGAATACATACCATATTTATCTTTTGGTCTGGGTTACCTCACTCAGGATGATTTTTTTTCAGTTCTGTCCATTTGTCTGCAAATTTCATGATGTCATTTTTTAAAACAGCTGAGTAATACTCTATTGTGTAAATGTAACACATTTTCTTCTGATGAGGGCCCCCTTGGTTTTTTCCAGTTTCTGGCTATTTTGAAAAGAGCATGATGAACATGGTTGAGCAAATATCCCTGTGGTCTAATGAATCATCCTTTGGGTATATGCCCAAGAGTGGTATAGCTGAATCTTGAGGCAGATTGATTTCTGTCTTTCTGAGGAATCACCATACTCATTTCCACAATGACTGTGTAAGGTTGCACTTTCACTAGCAATGGAAAAATGTTCCCTTCTCACACCACATCCTCTCCAGTATGAACTGCCACTTGTGCTATTGATCTTAGCCATTCTGATGGGTGTAAGATGGAATTCTACAGCTGATAAACACCTTTAGCAAAGTGGCTGGATACAAGATAAACTAAAAAAAAAATCAGTAGCCCTCCTATACACAAATGATAAAGGGCTGATAAAGAAATAGCCATAAACAATATTAAAATATCTTGGGGGTAACTCTAACCAAGCAGGTAAAAAACCTGTGTGACAAAAACTTCAAGTCTTTGAAGAAAGATACTGGAGAAGATATCAGAAGATGGAAAGATCTCCCATTCTCAAGGATCTATAGGATTAACAGTAAAAATGACCATCTTACTAAAGGCAATCTACAGACTCAATGCAATCCTCATCAAAATTCCAACACAATTCTTTACAGGCCTCAAAAGAACAATACTCAACTTTATATGGAAAAACCAAAACCCAGGGAAAGCCAAAACAATCCTGTACAATAAAGGAACTTGTGGAGGCATCACCATCCCTGACTTCAAGCTCTACTATAGAGCTATAGTAATAAAACAGAATGATATTGCCATAAAAAGAGACAGGTAGAGCAACAAATTGAATTAAAGACCCAAATATAAATTCACATGGACACCTGATTTTTGACAAAGAAGCCAAAAGTATACAATGGAAAAAGAAAGCATCTTCAAGAAATGATGCTGGCATAATTGGATGCCAGCAAGTAGAAGAATGCAAATAGATTCATATCTATCACCCTGTGCAAAACTCAAGTCCAAGTGGATCAAAGACCCCAACATAAATCCAGTTATACGGAACCTGATAGAAGACAAAGTGGGAAATAGCCTTGAATGTATTAGCACAGCAAATAACTTCCTGAATAGAAAACCAATAGCATAGACACTAAGATCAACAATTAATAAACTGGACTCATGAAACTGAAAAGCTTCTGTAAGGCAAAGGACACTGTCAATAGGACAAAGCAGCAGCCCACAAATTGGGAAATAACCTTCATCAACCCAATATCCAACAGAGGCTTGATTTCTAAAATATATAAAGAACTCAAGAAACTAGACAATAAAACCCAAATAATATAACTAAAAATTGTGGTACAGATTTGAACAGAAAATTCTCAACAGAAGAATCTCAAATGGCAGAGATACACTTAAAGAAATGTTCAACATCCTTAGCGATCAGGGGAATGCAAATCAAAATGACTCTGAGATTCCATCTTACACATGTCAGAATGGCTAAGATCAAAAACACAAATGACAGCTTATGCTGGTGAGGATGTAGAGCAAGGGGAACACTTCTCCATTTCTGATGGGAGTACAAACTTGTACAGTTACTTTGGAAATCAACATGGCGGCTCCTCAGGATATTGGGAATCCATCTACCTCAAGACCCAGCTGTACCACTTTTGGATGCTAAAGGATGCTCCTCCCTACCACAAAGACACTTGTTCAACAATGTTCATAGCAGCTTTATTCATAATAGAACCTGGAAACAACCTAGATGTTCCTCAACATGGATAAAAAAATGGTTAAAGAAAATGTGGTATATTTACACAATTTACTCAGCTGTTAAAAACAATGACATCAGGCCAGGCAGTGGTGGCACACTCCTTTAATCCCAGCACTTGGGAGGCAGAGGAAGGTGGATGTCTGTGAGTTCAAGGCCAGCCTGGTCTACAGAGTGAGTTCCAGGACAGCCAGATCTACACACAGAGAAACCTGTCTCTAAAACAAACAAACAAAAAATGACATCAGGAAATTTGAAGACAAATGGATGGAACTAGAAAAAAATCATCCTGAGTGAGGTAACCCAGACCCAGAAAGACAAACATGGTGCATACTCACTCATAAGTGGATATTAGCTGTAAAGTGAAGGATAATCATGCTATAATCCACAGACCCAGAGAGACTAGATAACCCAAGGTGAGAAGCATAGATCTTCCTAGGAAGGAGAAATAGAAGAGATCTCATGGATAAATCAGGGGCAGGTGAGGATGGGAATTTGAGGGATCTATCTGGTTGTGGGGGACTAGGTGGAAGGGGAGAGTACTGAAAGAGATGACTGGAAAGGGGGGCATTTTAGAGTCAGGTAGAAACCTGATGTAAGGGAAACTCCCAGGAATCTACAAGGATGACCCCAGCTAAGATTGCTAGCAATAGTGGATACATAGCTTGAACTGGTCATCATCTGTGATCAGATTAGTGACTCCAATTGTCATCAGAGAGCCTTCATCAGTAATTGATGCAAACACATGCAGAGACCCACAGCCAATCATTAAGTCAAGCTAGGGGAATCTTGCTGAAGAGAGGGAGGAAAGATTGTAGGAGCCAGAGCGGGTCAAGGACATCACAAGAAAACCCACAGAAAAACTAACCTGGCTCATAGATGCTCACAGAGTCTGAACCAAACAACTAGGGAGCCTGCATGGGACTGACCTAGGCCCTCTACATATATGTGACAGTTGTGTATCATGGTCTACTTGTAGGACCCCTAATAATGGGAGCGTGGGCTACTTTGGCTGGCTTTTGGAAACCCGTTCTCATACTGGATTGCCTTGCCTAGCCTTAATATCAGGGGAGGTGCTTAGTCTTACTGCAACTTGATATGCCATGCTTTGTTGATACCCATGGGAGGTCTGCCCCTTTCTGAACAGAAATAGAAGAGGAATGAATTGGAGGGGAGTAGAGGGGGGAATTGGAGGAGGATGGGGAAACTGTGGTCAGGATGTAAAATGAATAAATGAATAAATGAATAAATGAATAAATAAATAAATAAATAAATAAATAAATAAAATAGAAAAAAGTGGTTTTGATGTGCAGTTCTCTGATGGCAAAGATGTTGGACATTTCTTTTAGTGTTTCTCAGCCATTTGGGACTCTATTGGAGAATTCTCTATTTAGATCTGTTCCCTAGTTTTTAATTGGATTATTTTGCCTTGTGATATCTAATTTTTAAAATTCTTTCTGTATTTTTTTTTTTGCATTGTGTAATTTGTTGTTGAAGAAAACAGTTGTTTTTTAACTTAGTAAGACAAGCCCCTGACCCCTGGGTTTAGTGATTCCCCAGAAGAATTTGCAGGACTCAACACAATGTCATAATCATGACTAGCATATGTTATTGCAGAAGTACAATTTTAGAATGCAGGAAAATGAGGTTGAGTTTTGAGGGAGCAGCTCCAACGACCTTCTTATGGAGCCATACAAAACATGTTGAGTTCCCTCAGAAATGAGTTCAGACATGTCTGCAATGGCTACTAGAGACTTTGTCTGGAGACTTGTTGCCCAGGGTATTGAAGACTGGCCATGCAGGTGTACCCTCTGCTTGGGATGCTCACACACCAGACTTTCAGAGAGACAACAGGGGCTCAGTTTAACCACATTGTGTGAACAGTTTAGGTACAAGGAGCACTTGCCAGAGGGGCAGGAGTGTTCCAAAACAGAAAACTTCAGGGCCAACATTGCAAACAGGCCTTTCTCATGGCATTCTTTAATTTAGATTCAATATTAAAGTGATTTTACTCAATTTGTGTGTGTGTGTGTGTGTGTGTTCTGTATTTTATTGGGCACTTTTCCTATTCATGCCAAAGTAGATCAACTGTATTTATTTCTGACATTCACAAGCCACCCTTTCCTGTAATTTTTGAGGTGAAAGGAGATGTGCATGTGTATGTATACACAACACACACACACACACACACACACACACACACACACACACACACACACACATACATATGCACACAAACACATCATGGATATCCAGTTTTATTAGATGCGATTTAGGATTAAAGCAAACCTTTTCTATTTAGTCTGTCCTTGTCGTTATCTGCAGTGGTAAGTCATCTGTAATCATTATTTTAAGATGTTTTCCATTCCATTCTTAGGTTCTCCCCCTCACCTTACCTTTCTCTAAATGGAAAAAGAAAAGTCAAGGAAGCTAGGTGTAAGGAAGTTAGGGCCTTTTGTTAAAAAAGTCAGTAAATAATGAAGACATAAGGCTTTTAGACAGCATTGTGGAGAATTTAAATTATTTTCAGTAAAATAGAAGAAGTTACTGAACTACAATTATTAACTAGTGGACAGGGGCACACACTGTTCCAGGTTGTTCTGTGAGTTTCTGAGGAGAGGGCGTCCCATTGCAAAGGTCATGGTGCCCTGTTTGTCTCCCTCACTTCCTCCTGGCTGCTCTCCCCATGGCTTTCTTTTAGCCTATATGTCAGCCTGGGTGTTTCATTAAAACTGCCTCTGGTATCAGCATGCCATATAGAGAAACTTTCAAATGTAATATGTTTTGACTGGATATTTTGCTGTTTACTTTTGTGAAATGAAATATAATGGAGACAATATTGGCAAACAGTCGAGTAGCTTAGAAGTATACCAATCAGAGTCAAGTTTTCATATGTCTTAAAGAAATGGGTAGTATTGAGAAAAATCTCTATTGTCATGTGAAGATACTACACTTATTTGAAAGTTTGAGCTGAGGCAAGAATATTGCAAAAGTGTAAGAAAATTTACTCAACCGATTCTGAGTGTTAATGAGGAAAGTAGGTATTCCACTTGCCATGTTTTTAACGTACACAGAACACCTGTCCAGTGGGAAAGAATGACAGAACCGCCATTCAGTCTGTATTTAGATTACTTTACGTAGTTCCCAGGAAGTTAATTTTGGGGGCCAGAGAAGATGCTGTCTTTGAGAAAATTTAGCTATTTTTCTCTGAAAAATATTTTTCTCTGAAAGCCAGGCTAAAGCGCTGGGCATGTAGCTCAGATGGGAAGTGCTTCTCTGGCGTGCACAGAGCCCAGCCATTGATTCCCAGTTCCACATAAAACTGTGGTGGTACAGGCCTGGAATTCCAGCACTCGGGAGGGAGATGCAGAAAGATTAGAAATTCAGTCACATCGGTCTACAAGAGACCCTGTCTTAAAACAAAACACACTAAATTGAAAAAAAAAAAAAAGCAAGCAAGCAAGCTGGTGTATAAATGGCATCACCACCCAGTGCTGTGGTTGATCAGCAACGTGAGTGAGGTGTTCCCAAAGTGACCCTTGATTCAGTCTCCAGAACCCAACACTGCTCATATTTACTAACGTATTTAAAACATACGTGTGGGATGTGAGAGAGCTACGGAGAGTCTTAATGGGCTCTTCCTGATGTTTCATGCTGTAACATTTGCCATAAGTTTTCTGTTGTTGTTCATTTCTTCTTCATCTGCATGTGTCAAAGTTAACACCAATTGGCTTTTATGCATAGTAAACAATTCTGCACAAAGCGCACACTTTTAAATATGGATGTACAGGTGGAACCAATAACATGCACATGCTAACAAGCAAAACCAAGGCTCTGTGAGAAAACCCTCCTGGAGCCCGGAGCCGTCACTGTTCTACAGCAAAGTGCAATTAAGACAGAAAGCTGAATTTTCCATCTAATTGAGTTTGCCAAAGCAGAATCTTTGATGCATTTGTCAAAACCTGGAGCATGTCTGTCTTAGTTAGGGTTACTACTTCTGTGAGGAAACACCATGACCAAAAGCAATTTGGGGAGCAAAGGGTTGTTTTAGCTTACATATCTCAAGTCATAGTCCATTGTGAGAAGCCAGTGCAGGACTTGAGGCTGGGCAGGAACCTGGAGGCAAGAGCTGACGCAGAGGCCACAGAGGAGTATGCTCCTCTGGCTAGCCTAGCCTGCTTTCTTAAAGAACTCAGGACCACCAGCCCAGGGTGGTTCCACTCACAGTGGGCTGGGCCCTCCCCTATCAATCACTAATTAAGAAAACTGCCCTACAGACCTGCCTACAGCATCGTCTCAGTTGAGAGTCCCTCTTCCCAGATGACTACAGCTTGTGTGTCAAGTTGACTTACTATGAGTCTTTTCTCAGAATCCATAAACTCACCAGGTGAGAGGCTGACGAGTGAGTGAAGAGAACATAACCTTCTATTTGGTTTCAGGTGGCTGGAGGTTTAATCACAGCTGTGGGCATGAGGAGAGTGAGAATGCAAGTTAAGAACAGCCAAACACCTCCACTGTTAGTGACATCATTCCCTACTACTTCAGCTTTCTTTATGTGCCCAGAAAGTTGGGCTTTGAGTTACTGACTAAGGGGCTGGAAGGATGGCCCAGTGGTTATGAGTACTCCTTCCTACAGAGGTCTAGGGCTCAGTTCCTAGCACTCACATAGTAGCTCACATCTCCAGTTCCAGGGGATCTGTTGTCCTGTCCTGATCTCCTCAGGCACCAGACATGCACATGGTGCTCATAAAGACATGCAGGCAAAATATTCACACATAAAACAATATAAAGCAAGCTAATAAAATAAAAAAGCAGGGCTTTCATAGACCAGTGCCTGGCCCCACTGTCATCGGAAAAACTTCACCCAGAAACGGATGGAGACAGATGCAGAGCTCCACAGCCAAACATTGGGTGGAGCCCGGGGAATCCTGAAGAGGAGAGGGAGGAAGGGTTGTAGGAACCAGTGGTGTCAAGAGCACCCCAGAAAACCCACAGCATCAACTAACCTGGCCTCATAAGGCCTTACTGAGACTGAACTGACAAATGGGGAGCCTGCATGGGACTGACCGAGGCCTTCTGCGTAGGTGTTAGAATTGTGTAACTTGGTCTTCTCGTCAGACTCCTAACAGTGAGAGCAGGGGCTGTCTCTGACTGTGTTGCCTGCTTCTGGGATCCATCCTCCTACCAGATTTCCTCATCCAGCCTTAATAGAAGAGGAGGTGCCTAGTCTCTCTGCAACTTGATACACCATGGCTGGCTGATATCCACGGAAGGCCCGCCTGCATCTGAAGAGAAACAGTGGAGGAGGAATGGATGGGGCGAGGGGGAACTGGGAAGAGGGGAGGGAGGAGAAACTTTGATTGGGATGTAAAAACAAATAAAAATATACAAACAAACAAACAAAAACATAGGGTCTTAAATGATGCCTCTGCTAAATACATTACAAAAGTCCAGAGAAGGCTTGCATTCTGAAGTTCACATTTGGACAGTGTCTCAGAGGGGTTGAAGTTCTTCTTACGCACTTTTCTCCAAAAGCAGGTATTTTCCAATCAGAAATAATCACCGTCAATGCAACTGCCTTTTGTATTCACAGTAAAAGGAGGCCAGTAACACAGAGTAACCTTGGACCAGGTGACAGGGCACAGGCCTTTAGTCCCAGCGCTCTGGAGGTAGAGGCAGGCAGATCTCTCTGAGTTTGAGGACAGCCTGGTCTACACAGAAAGCTCCAGGAGAGCCAAGGCTGTATGAAGAGATCCTGTCTCAAAAAAACCAGAAAACAAAGTGATATATGCCACTATTATGTATCTAAAGGTCTCAAATCTTCTAGGAGAGGTCTGGAGTAAAGTTATTGTGCTTTTTTTTGACATATCATTAATTAGTATTCAGTTAGCAAGAATGAGAAAAAAGTCATGATATATAGATTAATAATGGCTAGGAGGAATTTATAAGGCAAAACAAAAAAGACATAAAAACACTTATACTTTTTTTTTTTTAAACAAATGAGCAAGTAAGCTCAGACAATATGTTTATCTGTTTAAGAGCAAAACCAAGTCGTTTCCGTAATGGATACCCTAAAGAAGATGCCTGTTTCAGAAGACATGGCAGAGAGCAAAGATATAAGAACGGATGCCATTAAATGCAAATAATTTTGACAGAGGTAGGCTGGGAGTCCTCCTCCAAGGGCCACGCCATGTTATTACCGCAGAAGCTGATTTCGTAAATAAACATCTTGACAACATAGATTTTTCCATGGACCCTAGATTTAATAGGATGTTCCTAGCTATCATTAAGAACTCAGCAGATCCCCTTTCCACACAGGTAAGCCTGCATGAGTCAAGCAAGACACAATGGTTGGAGTATGTTACAAATCCGCTATATAAAGATGTAGATGAGATGTAGCTGTTATGTTTATTTTGTATTGAGATTTTCCCAGTGAATGAATAAAGGAAAAAAGCTTACTTTTCTTTGTTTCATTTTGATTTTTGTTTACTTAAAGAGGTATTTAACCATAATTTTTGAAAAAAAGTTGTATATTTAGCCTTGGGAAATCCTTCATTTTTTTGTCTTCTCTGCATTCAGATCACAGGCCTGTTGTGTGTCCACAGCAACATTGTCTCCTCCATAGTATGCTGAGGAGCATGCACAACACTAAGTTTATAGTTACCTGTAAAACATTCTCTCTCTTTTTCTTTGCATGTGTATGTGTGTGTGGTATGTGCATTTGAATTCTCCTGTGTTCTGCTGCATGTGTGTGCAGGCCAAAGGTCACTGTTAGGTCATCTTGGATTGCTTTCTACTTTATTTACTGAGACGGCATCCCCTGCTGACTCCAGAGCTCACACATTCATGTATCTCACGTTCCCTGGGGAGTCCACTCTTCCTTCCTGCTGAGTGCTGGCCTTCCAAGTGGGTCACGGCACTCACCTGCCGTATGTTGGCTCTGGGCGGACAAACTCTGGCCTTCACTTGCACGACAAGTATTTGTCCATGGAGTCATTTCCTCAGAACCGCACAAAATATTCTCTTTTCTGGTTTTAAGTTAAGAAACACATTCAGAAAATTTGTAGACATCTAATTTTAAGGAGTAATTTATTTGTTAACAGATGCCCATTTGTAGCCATATTGATATGTGTAAACAGTACCTTGCTGCAAAGTAGGTATAGTGAACATATTTGTATGTCAAATATTAAAACTTTGAAAACATATTTTCTTCAAAATATAATAAAATATTAAGTATTATTAACTTTGTAATTAACAAAAATAGGGCTGGAGAGATGACTCAGCAGTTCAGAGCATTTGCTGCTCTTTCAGAGGACCAGGGTTTATTTCCCACCACCTAAAGGATGGTTTACAACTGTCTACCTCCAGTTCCAGGGGATTTAGTGCCCTCTTCTGGTCTCCACAGGCACTAGGTACACATGACATGCCCCTACATACATGTAGAGGAAACACTCATAAAGCAAAACACATAAAAATAAGTGATCCTTACTTTTTTGTGGTGCTGGGGATTGAACACAGGGTGTAGAATATTGTAGCCAAGCTCCCTAAGCTGTTTTAGGATTCTTAACTAACCTCTACCACATGGTCGAGGCCAAATGTTGGTCTTTCCTCTCTTGATGAAAATCTGGAAATATTTGAATTGAATTACGGAAAATATGCACATTTATAGCTTGCAATGTAATGAAAAATTTAGGGTGTGTCTTATTTGTATTTTCTTTATGTGTTTGATTTTCTCTCTTAAAAAGAATTATAATTTAATGCTAGACCTGGGTATGTCATTCTATTTTCTTTTTCTAAGCAACAGAAGACAAAACCAAACCAAACATTAGAGAAGAACCTCAAATGAAAAAGAATAACAAACAGAAAAGAAGAGCGACATGTGCACAGCTGTGAGGCGTGAGCATCGAAGCCGCACGCGCGCGACATCACCACCCCAAAGGTGTCCGCCGTGAGACCGTCCAGGAAGACAACTCAAACTGTATCAGTGGATACTTAGGTGAACGGTGTCTGCTTTTTCTCTGAACTTCTGTTGTTTAGAAAGAATTATTATTTCTTTAGTTACGACTATTTTATTTTCTGTCATTTTGCCTCTTGTGAATATTACATAAAAAGAACCATGTGCTATGGTTTCAGTGGGATTTGTAGCCGCAGGTTAGCATGTCAAGGCTTCATCCTTACTACGGCAGCATTGAGGTGGGGGAGCTTTAAGACGTGTGGTCTAGAGGGAGGTGCTTGGGTCATGCTTTGTATACTTCGTTTTGAGCATTTACTTTTTTGTTATATGAAGACTTCTTTTTATTGTTGATCAATATTTTTACACACCCTAATAGTAATGTCTCAGCAGATATATGATTTGAAAAAAATTCCATCTGTCAACAGTTTCCTCTTCATATAGACAGTAATATATTTTGAGCCAAAAACATATTGATTTTTATCAAGTATAACTTTTTATTTTTTGTGGCTAATTTATTCTGTGCACATTGAAGACTCAATTGCCACCTCTGACTGAGGTCATAAAGATATAACTCTATGTCTTTTTCTACTAATTGCATAATTAAAGCTCTTGTATTTAGGTCAAGGATCTATTTTACATTAATTGTAGTATAATGGTTAGCGGTGGTGGGGATGTATGCAGTCTCTTTATTTTATACGTGGCTACCCATTTGTCCCTGTACTATTTGCTGAATATATTTATTTCCTGGTTGAATGTTCTGCTCATGCTTGTTGAACATCAGTTGGCAGGACTGAAGGCAAGACGGATCAGTGGTTAAAAGCTCTTGTTGTTCTTGCAGAGGATCTAGGTTCAATTCCTAGCTCCCACATGGTGCCTCGGAACTACTTGTAACTCCAGTTCCAGGGGACCTCATCCCCTCTCCTGCTCTCCCAGGCACCGGACAGGCATGTTGTACACAGAGATGCATTCAGAAAAAAAAGCTCATACATGTAAAATAAAATAAATCTAAAAGAAAGAAAGGAAGAAAGAAAGAAAGAAGGAAAGAAAGAGAGAAGGAAAATCAATTGGGCAAAAAGTCTACATCTGTTCTGGACTTTCAGTTCTAGTAGATATATGTTATCAATATGTTGTTTCTTATTTTAGGTTTGTAGCAAGTTTTGAAATTAAGTAATGTAAATATTCCAACTATTTTTTTGTCTTTAAGATATTATTTGGGTAGTTTGAATCCTCTGAAATTCCATATGAATTCAAGGCACTATGTATTATTTTAAGAAAAATTGATCTTCCTCTTAACATTAGTTCAGAAACAGGGATGTGTTACAATTTGTCTTGGACTTTGTTAGTCTCTTTCCACAAGGTTTCATGGTTTCCAGTGTACACATTTTTCACTGGCATGGTTTAGTTTATATATAGTTTTATATCCTTTTGAGTACTTTTGTAAGTAGAATTAGTTTCTTAATTTTCTTTTCAGTTTTATTGCTACTATATAGAAACAAACTTATTTCTTATGTATTTTCCTAATTTGCAGCTTCACTGAACTGATTTATTGACTCTAGCAGAATCTTTTAATTTGCCTCTGAAAAATCTACATGATTTTGTATATGTAGAATCATGTCATATGTAAATAGACAAAGTTTTACTTCTCCATACCTGTAATGGGTATTGATTTGGATTTTTTTTTAATTTATTTTTTTTCTGCGGTAATTGCTTTGGCTTGAGCTTCCTATAAAATGTTAAATAGCAATTATTTTGTTCCTGATCTTGGAGGAAAAGTTTCATTCTTTCATTATTGAATGTGATGCTATGTGTGGGCTTTTCATAAGTGTCCTTTTGGGTTATGCATTGTCTAAGGGCTACTATTGCTGAGATGAAACACCATGACCAAAGCAACTTGAAGAGGAAAGAGTTTATTTGGCTTATACTTCATCATCATAGTCAGTCATTGAAGGAAGCCAGGACAGGAACTTAAACAGAGCAGGAACCTGGAGGCAGGAACTGATGAAGAGGCTGTGAAGGATGCTGCTTACTGGCCTGCTCCCCTAGCTTTCTCAGCCTGCTTTCTTACAGAACCGACTAACACCAGCCCAGGGATGACTCCCTTACAATGGCTGGGCTGTCCTCTGTGAATCACTAATTAAGAAAATACCATACAGACTTGTGAAACATGATCCAGTTAGTCTTAACAATAAAAACCCAGAGTCAGGGTAAAAGCTGGAAGATCAGAGAAGCAGAGCAGCAGCCAAGAGGCTTCTTACCTCTATGAATCCTCAGACCGAATGAGGGCTGAGATCCTGTCTCCACCTGCCTTATATTTCTGTCTCCACTGCCCTAGTGCTGGGATTAAGGGTGTGCACCACCACTCCTGGCTCTGTTTCTCTTTAGACTTGTTCAATCTCATGTAGCTCAGGGTGGCCTTGAACTCCTGATCTTCCTGTTTCCTTCTCCCAAGTGCTGGGATTAAAGGTGTGAGCCACCACTGACTGGCCTCTATGGTTATCTAGTGCCTAGCTCTGCTCTCTGATCTCCAGGCAAGCTTTATTTGGCAGAACACAAACAAAATATCATACAATAGACTTGCCTAAAGCTTGATCTTGTACAGGCCTTACTCAGTTGAGGCTTCCTCCTCTCTAATGACTGTAGCGTGTCTTAAGTTGTCATAAAACTAACCAGAACAGGGGTATAGTTCAACAGTAGAGCACTCACATTATACATGCAAGGCCCTGGTATCCTATGTTGTTAGAAATTCATCTTTGTGTGTTATTTGGACATTAATATAAGTTTACATTGTTTGGTGTATTCTTTAAAATCAAATAGAAAATAAAAAGAGGGATTATGGTCCACCTAGGTTAAGGCCCCATGAGAATTCCCCTATCCGCATTCGCATGTTAACTAATCAGTTCTTATTTAGGTAACCATATTGTCAAGATTTCATGGGTGCAGCTTCCATGTGGTATATTGAAGACACAATGTCACAGCACATTTCCTGGTCCTCTGGTTCTGGAGGTCCTTCTGTCCCCTTATACAATATTTCCTGTATGTGTATCAGTCAAGGTTGGGTGCTGCTTGGTTCTAAAAATGGACACATACTAGCAACACTAAATGGACTCAGAAGGTTATATTTATATATTTTATATGTTTAATATATTATATATTTATATGTTTTATAAATATATATATAAAATAAATATATTAATATATTGTATATATATGTAACAGTTATAATTAAAGAAAACGAGGCCATGAATTTGAGAGGGAGCAGTTGGGGGAGGCAGGTATCGGAGAGGTTAGAGTGGGGAAATGACTTAATACAGCATACATATTTGAAGTAAAAAATAATCCAATAAAATTAAGAAATAAGGGTTACATGTCAAGATCTGCACTGAGATGTGCTTATGGGACTATCTTAACAGTGTTTTATTTCTTTGTATTATTTTAGTTTCTGTCTGGTATCCTTTTGTTTATGTGGAAGGATCCCCCTTCTGCAAGTCTTGCTGATTAGGCTACTATCAACGAATTCTCCTAGGTTTTGTTATCTTCAAGTACCTTAGTTTTCATCTCTGAAGGACTGATTAAGCCCTTGGTTTACCTGTTTTTTTCTTTTCTGTATTTTACATAGCTTATCTTATTTCCTTTGGCCTCAGGAATTTCTCATGCGAAACAGCCTATTATTTACTGAGGATTTGGAGCATATGATGAATCCCTGCATTTCTGCTCCTTACAAGACTTTTTCTCCTTGTCTCTTACTTTTAATTGTTCAATCATATACCTTGTAATGGATCTCTTTGACTTTGTCCTGCTTGGAGTTTCAAGATTCCCAACGTATAGATTCATGTCATCAATCAAACTTGGGGAGGTTTTGAATGACGTTTCTTGTTTTTCCTATCCATTTTGGTCTCTTGTCATTCTAGAGCTTCCGCACTGAATTAGTGTGCTCGATGGTGTCCCATAGGTCTGTCAGGCCATGTTTGTTTCCTCTGCTAACTTCTTAACTCCGTGCATGCTGGCCGGTTCTTTCTTATGCCTGCTAAAATGGACCATGGAACACATCTTGTGAATTAAAATTTTTCATCTCTTACATTTTTCAGCTCCAGTATTTGTATTTATAAAATATTTTTCTATTCCGTTATTGATATTTTTACTTACTCACACTTAGATTGCCTAATTATTTATTTTTTAATCCCTTCATAAATAATTATGATAGTTAATGTCTTTGTCTGATAAGTATGTCTGGGCTTCCTTAGGAATGGTTTATCTTAGCTTTTTTTGTGATGGGTTATACTTTCCTATTTTTTGGTGTCATTTGTGCATTTTTTTGGTGTGGAAAAGTGAGTAATTTAAATATTGTGACAAAGCAATTTTGATATCAGATTGTCCCCTTACATCAAGAATGGTAGTCATTGCTTGATGAAGGCCATAGATGTTCCTTTGTTCAGTGACATTTCCAATACTGTGACAAGCAAACAAAAACCATAATATTTTTCATTGTGTGGTGGCTGAAGTCTATCCTTTATTATTGCCATGGTTAACCAATGATTTCCTTAAATGCCTGGTTACAACAAAAGAAAGAAAACTTTGAGACAGGTCCTGTCTCTACCTTCCAGTCACAGGCTGCTTTCACTTCTCTGGTTTGCCTCGTGGGCTGCCCCTCAGAAACTACCAGACAGACCCAAGTGCAGAATCCCGGTTTCTGGAGCAGAAAGCCTTTGTAGTGATCCTGGTACTAGCAGGCTACACTGGGAATATAGGTCCTAGTCTCATGGCTGCCTTCTATGTGTTGCTGAAATGCACCAATATTATCTATATTTTCTATATAAGCGTTCTTGTTGATACTAAAAAGTGCTCAGTTAGATTCTAGCATGCTAAAATAAGTGATTCTGTCACATTTGGTGGAGAAACTAATCATGAAGCTCTTCGCACTACCTTATTCCATGACCTTACTCCCGTCTACGCTCATTCTTGCAAGTGTTCTTCTTTGAGCAATAAGTTATTTAATCACCTACTCGCAACCAAATGACAGGATCAAGAGACAAGATGGAAGCACATTCTAGTGAAGAAAATATACGCTATAGGCATCACTGATACATGTTTACCAGCTGTTATATGTATGCCACAGGTGAATGCATCTGGGTTTTCAGAATTGCGTTTCAGTCCAGTGCCTGCCTTTGGGAGCGCTTGTAGCAGTGCCGCACTGCAGTAACCGAAGCCTTTGTTAGGAGGATTGGCAGTTCACGTTGATTGCCATCTTGAGTTTAGATCCATGGCACTGTACCATGTGAACACAGAGGCGGAGTCTGTAGAGCGGCCTCATGTCTTCTTGCTGACATGGGTGTCGTGTTGCCAACCCTTCTACTTGCTTCCCTTCCCAAATCTGTGGGTGGGTCATGAACAATTGCTTCATGGCTGTGTGCAGTCTGCAGGCCTTATGTTGTGTAGGCCTGCTGTAGACAATGCTCTTTAATTGGGCAGAAAAGTTGCTGCACTGGCTCCTCTCCCATTTCAAAAAGCTGAGTACATGCTGTTACCGCAGCATTTCCAACCTATGCCAGCTCGAGGAGCAAGAGCCTAGGATCGGAATCCAGCTAGGGACTCCATGCTGGGAACCGACGCTGTCTTCCTACTGTTGAGCCTGACCAGAGTTCCAGTTGTGAGGAGGCATTTTACCGAACGTGGAATAATATGCTTTACTCATGCTGGAAACTTGCTAGACGTCAGCTGCTTTCAGAGTCCCACACAAGATGACTTTCATTAAAGTTTTGGTAATTACTGAGAAAAGGATAATAGAACACATTTGGGAAAAAATGGTTTCAATGAAAGATCTTGGGTTGCCTGGCTGGCAGGCTGCCCCCACATCTCTCCCACTCCTACCAAGAATGTTACAGGTAATAGCAAATTTAATATTTTAAAAATGTAGGGGGAGAAAGGAAACAGTGGAATTGACTTATTTACCTATTGTTCTTGATGTGCATTAGACATAAATAAATTAGTTTTGATGGAAACAAATAATTTTCTATTTCTTTAAGTAGCTATATTTTATGGTTTAACTTTAAACCCTGGAGAAGAGGAAGTGGGGATGAAATGTCTATCAAAATATTATCTATAACAAATTAGACAACTGCATATAGTGTCTTCCAGAAACTTTCTCTAAAGGCTTTTTAAAATTATAGTTAAAGTTTTTAAATTTATAATCATGCACTAAGAAACAAATAGTTTTTAATCTTTTGCATACTTTTCCACATGATGTTAATGCTGTTTACATTAGTGTTGATGTTTCAGGTCAATATAACTTTCACTAGAACTAAAATTGCTAACACCACAACCTTGATAGTGTATATGTGAATATTTAATCATGTTGCTATAAACAGCTTTAACGCTACATTTTCATTGAGTGCCATGCGCCTTCTGTTAGTGTTGGCGTCTAAGCAACCCGACTTTCCGTTTTCCTGTTGTATACACAGAGCAGAGTATTCCCACCTGAGCTTCCCCCCAAGTTTCATTTGGTAAACAGAACATGATTTGAAAGATGTTTTTGTTTTATGCTGCTCAAATCAAGCTTTGCTTTGAATCAAGCCAAATGATGAAAACACAGTCCAGCCTTCTCCCCAGCAGAATGCAATTACCTCTAAGGCCTATAGTAGAAAGACAGACTAATTGAGACCACTTGTATTTGTTTCCAGTTAGCAAAGATTCTTATTAAGAAATGTCCAGTTCTTAAAATACAGCAAGGTGGGTTTGTACTTAGTAAATGAGAAGGTAGGAGCTCTGGAAAGCAAGGGTTCTGGTTGCCTTCTCCTCGAGGGTCATCTACCACTGCTGCGCTGGCATGAGGTAATAATGAGAGACCATAAGCAAACAGGAGATGATTCACGTCAGATGCTCCTCCAGTGTTAGTGGGAGAAAAGCAGCTGATGTATGGGATATTGAAGGCAGATTAAGTTGTTAATGTATATTAGTATATTCTTAATTTCCTTTTAATTGAAAAAGACATATTGACTTTAATTAGAACCATTTCACAGGAACTGTCAATTAGCACATGTCAAACTAGTTAATTCAGAACAGAATTCTTTTAATTAGGGTCTGCTTTCCTTTAACTATGGGGCCAATGAAATCAGCCTTTCCTTATCTAGATTTTAAATGTCTCTGAGACATATAATACAAATGTAGACTCTTATCTATTATTAGAAGCCCATATGGATAACATTAAAATGATGATGCTGGCATTGTTCATGCTGCACAAATCAGAGTCCCTTTATGACTGTTTGAAAAAAATGGCTTTGAACAAAGACCACTTTAAATACCAGATTTATCCTACTTTAAAGAGACTACAAAATTTATGACATTCATGTTCACATTTAAAGTATTATTTAATACGTCTGCTCAAATAAATGGGCCTATTCAAACGTTTTGTGTGTTCTATCAGCCGAAGACACATAAAGCATTGTCAAATCATGCAGCAACATTTTTCCCTTAAATGAACTGTAATCAAAAAGGGAAAACAGACTGGATGATTTTTTTTGGCATAACATAAAAATAGCACTGTTAACTTTCATTGCATTCAAAGATTTAGTATCAATAGCTGATACAGTGACTACACCACTAGTGGTGAGCTAATGTGATCTTGGTCCTCAGGCAGTGTGAAACCCGAAGCTTGGCTCTTACTTAATGTCATGATGTGGAATCGCAGCACTTTCGTTACAGTTGGCGTGAGGCGTGTACATGGCTTGGTGGGACAGGGCTGTGCGAGGTTCACCTACAGGTAAGAACGCTCAAGACTGAGAGGAGAATTAAGTGATATGGAAAAGGAAAATTTATGTGAAATTCAGCTTTCTTTATTATGTGAGGTTTAGAAACTGTTGTACTGAGTTACAATGAGTGAAGATTACTGGGATTAATGAAAGGAATATTTAATAAGCTAAACTCTGGATTCCAGAGAGAATTATCTAGCAGGATGCTTGCTCACCCTGCATCAGAGCATTTAACTTCACATTGGCAGCCGTAACAGGCTCTACTGTTACTCTATCGGTGGCTGCTCCAGTTAAACTAAGTGAGAGCTCCCCAGCTTGGTTTAGCACAGGCAAAACAATAAAGCCCATAAACAAGCAATTGAAGAAGTACCTCTAAATGCCCTTCATTTGCTTCTGGGGTTGATCCCTTCTTCTCAACTATTTCTGGGGGACCTTAGTTTTACGTCGTGCCATCGAAAGGCACGGCTTTTCGTCACACTTCTCCTCTTTAACTTGTCCAGGTCCGTGGATCTTACTTTCTTGTTGGTGTCATATATATAACTCCTTGAGCTCTTTTGTGTGAAAGTTATCTGTGTGTATATGTACAACACTTTATTGTCTCTCCTCAATACTTTGTATATATTATTTTACGATACATTTTATTTTATGTTTTTGAGAATTTTGATATGGGAAGATTAATTAATATTCATCCCCCTAAAATCCAGAGGTGTATGCACGGCCAACATTCTCAAAAGAGTTTTCTTCGCTGTGGACTAATTCCATGTGTGTCCTAAAATTCACAGGCTGAAACTGAGCCCTGAACGTGTTGGTGTTTAACCTTTGGAGGTGGTTAGGTCATGAGGCTCAGCCCCCCATAAATGAAACTGGTGGCTTTACAGGGAGACTCAGCGGTTCTCAGCCTTGCCAATGCTGTGGCCCTTTCATACAGTTCCTCATGCTGTGGGACCCCAACTATAAAGCTGTTTTAGTTGCTACTTCATAACTGCAGTTTTGGGGCTGTTATGAACCATAATGTTAATATTAGTGTTTGCTGATGTTCTTAGGTGACCTCTGTGAAAGGGTTGTTTGACCCCAGGGGGCTGTGACCCACACATTGAGAACACTTCCCTAGAGAGCTGCTGTTCCCTTCTCACATTTGATGACACATAAGAAGATGATATCTAGAAAACAGCAGGCTTCCCCTGGCACCGAACCTTCTGGAGTATCAACTGAAGCCTTCCTAGACACCAGAATAGTGAAGAGTAAATGTCTTTATAAATCTCACCAGCCGAAAGCAGGGCTGGCGAGTTGGCTTTAGCAGGTGGAGGTTTTTGCCTCCATATCTGATGACCTGAGTTTGATCTCTGGAACACGTATGTGGAGAAAACAGACCCCACAAGTTGTCCTCTGGTCTGAGCACACATGCAACTCCACATCCCATGCACACATGAGGACAACATATAAAATAATTACTCATGATAAGAGACCAAGCAAACAAACCCACAGCAAGCCCAACATTGTAGTGAGATGAGGAACCTGAGCAAGTAACTGATGAATTACTGACATGGTTCAAATGTTCAATATTTTTGTTTAAGCATGTTTTAACTTTGTGATCCAGTTAAAATGTTAAAAAATTTCTTGTAAAGTTATTAATGTATTGAGATCGGCAGGTTTTCATAAACAAAGGTTGAAGAACATAGTTACTGAAAAATCAGATAAATTTTGTTAAGTTTAACTCAAAGAATTATTGACCCCTTTGATATGATTTATAAATTGGTGCTGGTGAATGTGCTGCCACCGGGGGCCACGATGTCATCCAGGGTCAGGGCTGCTGCTGGGGGCCATGTCTGGGCCCATGGTTCAGCTGCAGCTGGGGTCTGTGGTGATGTCTGTGGCCCATGTCACCTCAGGAGGCCATAGGAAATGTGCATGATGAAACCAGAGGGCCATGCTGAGCTGGCCCTGCTCTCACTGGACACTGCAGCAAGAGAGGTGAGCTGGCCTCCCCACACTTGGGAGAGGTGTCCCCACCCATCACCTTGGGTGAAGGAGAAGAGAACTGGCTCGCTGACATGGGTGTGGGGGAGCTGACTCCGCCCCCTAGCCTTAGTAGGGCGGCCCCAGCGGCCTGGACTGACCAGCTCAGCTACCGTCCACACCTATAACCGGGCCTTGGGTTGGGCTATGCTAACGTCTACCCCATCTAGGACCTGCTTGAGCTTGTGAAGGGACTGATCATGAGGAGCAATATCCCCAGGATCTCCATGACTTGGGGCAGCCAAGGGATATCCAAGAGGAGTTTCAGTAAGGATCCAATGATGATGGTGTAGCAGAAACCGGAGGCCTTGAACCAGACCAGTGACTCAATGCAATGGACACTTGCTAGTAAAGCTGATTGGACAAAAGGGTGTACCGTGTGACACACTGCAGCTCCCAGTGCCACCAGGATGATTGAAGAGCAGTTGGAAGGTGGGAAAGACAGTGGAGCAACAAGGTTTGTTTGTTTGTTTGTTTTTGTTTGTTTGCTTGTTTTGTTTTGTTTGATTTTTTAAAAAAATAAAAAAGTGTCTTTTGTGGGTAGGGTGCTCCAGGGGAGGAGAAGATGTAGGGGGACTGGGAAGTGAGCAGAATTAGGGTGTATGGTGTGAAATTTCAAAGAATCAATAAAGAAATTATGTGAAATAAAAATAAAAAATTTCAGGCAATATTAAACTAATTTATATAAGTTTGTTCATATATATATATATGTTCACACAAATTCCGTGATTTGTAGTTATATAAAGATATGTTGAAGATACAATTATAAGTTTTATAAATTAGTCTTAGTTAGACTCAAAGATAACTGCCCCTCTATCCCCAACATACAGTTCAAAGGGAGGCATTCCACAGCTGGCATTGGACTTTGTTCAATAGCCTATGACTTCTGGGAGGAGCATTCTTCCCCGTGTAGGATAATTTTAATTAAAATATTTTTGGTGTTTTTTTTAGGATGCTTATGGAATAGTAGATTTCCATTTGGTGTTTTCAAACATCCTTAGTATTTCAAATCCCTCACCTCCCCCTCTACCCTATCCACCTCCTGGCATTATTCTCCTCTTTGCCTTTTTATTTTTATTGTTGATGGCTAAAGTCATAGTTATCAAATATCCACTATTTCCAGGAATCTTTATTATATTAAGTTTTTAAAGATTTATTTATTTTGTTTTATGTGCATGAAAGTTTTGCCTCCAAGTATGTTTGTGTGCCACGTGCATGCCTGGTGTGAGAGGAAGTCAGAAGAAAGCATTGCATCCCCTGGAACTGGAGGGTTGAGAGCCATCATGTGGGTACTGGGAGTTAAACTTGGGTCCTCTGCAACAGTAACAAGTGTTCTTAACCACTGAGGCACCTCTCCCACTGCTTCAAGGCATTAACGGTAACATACTAGTTAAAACATTAAGAAAACTCTTAAAAACTATCAATAGTAAATAAGCTAGTGATTGTCCCTTAAAATTATCTATTCAGAGGTTTATAGTTAGTAAATATTAAACCCTTTATCTTATGCAGTCTGAATAATCCATCATTACAATGATTGATTTGAGGATCTGCCTACAGAAAATCTATTTATGTGCTTTTTGATCTTTGATAAGCTCTAACCTCTCTGAGCTGCTGTTCTGGTGTCTGGTGCTGAGGCTGCAGAGAGGAGGTGGACTTGTGCACACTGCAGGGGGGATATAACCTAGTGCATCCACCATGTAAACCTGTGAGGGTCCTCACAGGACTAAAAGCAGAGCTACTGCTTTGTCCAGCTATGCCACTCCTGGGAGTGCATGCCAAGGATCTAAGTCAGTGTGCCACGGAGACACCCACACACCTCTGCTTTTCATAAGGCATTATTCCACAACAGCCAAGTTACAGAATCCACCTGTGACCATCAACAGATGAATGAACTGAAGAATGTGGTTATGTATACACAATAGGGTTTTATTCAGGCAAAGAGCAAAATTGTTTCATTTTCTAGAAAATGGAAATGAATTAGAGATCATCATATTAAGCAAAATAATCCAAATGCAGAATGATAAATATCACAATTTTCTCTCATATGTGGAACCTATGTTTTATGTATACAAATACCTACAAATATATGTGCACATGCATGGCATGACGCAGTGGGGGCACTATTTGGGAAGAAGAATGGACTCATTGGAGTGAAGACAGAAAAAAGTAATGGAGACCGAATATGACCAAGCTTTATGATATACTTGAATAAAATGTCATCATGAAAGTCGCCAATTTGTAAAATGAATACACAGTAATAAAAATTCTATAAAATAGTAGTTCGATGGAGGAAATTTGAATATTCTTTATCACTCCTAAAATATGAAAGAGACATTAAATATTTGTAAACAAAGGCATTAAGTATTTTGGTATATTTTATACCACATATGATAAAAATTTTATTATGTCTCTACATATTATTTATATTGATGCAAACGACTACACAATATTTATTTACTTATTTATTTAAGAAGCTAAGCTTTAGAATTAAAACTGAAAATTTAACTTACTTTATCATGCTCTCCATTGTTTTCTTTTCATGTCAGCTGCATGCATTAAAAGCTAAACTTTTTAATGTTTAGAAAGTTTTGCATTTTTAATTTTACCTAGCATCTGTCTATCTATCTATCTATCTATCTATCTATCTATCTATCTATCTATCTATCTATCTGGTTTGTGAGACAGGTTATCATGTAGCCCAGGTTAGCCTTGAATTCACTGTGCAGCTCAGAGTGACCTTGACCTCCTGATTCCTCTGCCTCCATCTCTCAAGTACTGAGATTACAAGTGTACACCATCACCGCTCAACGATAATTCTTAAGTATGGTATTACTGGGCCAAAAAACAAGAACAGGCCTTACAGACACCACTGTTCCATGTAGCTTCTTGCTGCTACCCACAGTGAGTCCAGTTGGGTTCTTTGTTATTGCTGCTGAGGCAGGCCATTGAGTGGTATCTCCTTCAAGATGTTTGAAGATAATGTTCCTAAGACTGCACAACATTTTCATGATGTGAACACTGAAGAGAAAGAATTTGGTTATAAAGTTTCTGCTTTCTCAGAATTATTTCAGGACTCATGTGCCAAGGTGGAAACTTCATACACCATTACAGCACTAGCCATGTTTTTGTCTACAGGGAGAAATTTGATGATGAGAACTTCATCCTGATGCATACAGTCCTGACATCTTGTTTGTGGCAAATGCTGAACCAAGCAAAAATGGCTGCCAGGTTTTCTCTTCTCTGCTGAGGCTGAGTGCTTGGATGGTAAGCTTGTGGTCTTTAGGAAGGTAAAAAATGACATGAGCATTGTAGACATCTGCAAGTGTTTAGAGCAGCAAGGAGGCCTTTGGTACTGACTGGACAACCTAACACGTTTGACACACATGCATCTTGATCGTCACACTTTTCTGTCTGTAGCTCAGGAGCACTTCCGTCACATCTGCTCAGTGTCCTCCAGGCTTTGTGTTCTCATGGTGTTCTTTGGGTTCCAAGTTTTCCTTAGTCATTTATAAGTCTAATTTTATTGTAGAATTAAGTTTACATAATCAATAAAAACTAAACAAGAATTAAGCCAGGTGTAGTGGTGCACACTTTTAATACTAGCTTAATTTTGGGAGGCAGAGGCAGGAGGATCACTGTGAGTGTGAGGCCAGCCTGGTCTACACAGCAAGTTCCAGGCCCAGCCAGAGTTATATAGTGAGAACCTGACTCAACAAAACAAAACAACAAACAGACAAAAATTAAGAACAGTAATAATTCGGATCCCAGGTAGCTTTCCAGAAAAATGCCAATCTATACTTCTGCCAGCCCAAAATGTGACTTTGAGACTAAACACTGGATTTTAAAAATATAGTTGGGTTAGTAGTTAAGTCAATGTATTTGTATACAGGTTTTTGCTAATTAGTTCTTATCTAATTAATTCATTTAGGAAAAGACCAAATAACAATTCTTGTGACCTATGTAAATGTTGGGATTAAAAAAAAATATTACATTTAATGTTTTTGAAGACATGGTTTCTCTATGTACCCCTGGTTGTCCTGGAACTCTGTAGAACAGGCTGGCCTTGAACTCACAGAGATCTACCTGCCTCTGTCTCTAGAATGCTGGAATTAAATAAGTAGTAATATTTAAAGTAATATTTGGCATGACTTATGTAGTATACTAATTTTACACAGCCATATCTTTTTTAAATTTATTTTTATTTTTATTTAGTGTGTTGCACAGTCTCTCGGGGCTAATTTCTATAGCACTTTTAAGAGAAGGTGAATTTCCTCTATTATGCAGAATGTGTGCATTATTGGCAATGTACTTTCTAGAGAAAGTTAAGAGTAGAAATCAGCTCATTTTATTTTGTAGTAAATCAGAAATAGGCAAACCATGCCAACATGATAATATTCAGTGAGGGAAATGTTCCATGCAGACCTCTGTTTTTCTATTAATCCCTAAAATGACTTGTGTGTTTTTATCTGTATGAGTAGCGTCAGACACAGTCACAGAAATAATACACAGAAAAGATAAACACATTATGAGTTTAGAATCTTAGTAAATTATATTTTCAAGGTGATTCAAATCTATAGGAAATGTAAGATTGGAGATTTCAACAAAGATGTGAAGTCTATGCATGCATCTGAGAGTTATTTAAGTATTTTATTCTTGGTTAGCTGAATTTAGTACAGCTTGTAGCTTAGAAAAGAAAGAACTGGGTCCTTGGTCATGGATCACAGAAAAGTATGTGTATACAGCAGCTTCCTCTCAAGCCTCGGTCTAGGCATATTAGTAGCTATCTTTCTTTCCATTATAGATAACAGGGTCATGATACTTTCAACACATCATAAAGAGCACATGAAAGGAAAAAGGGAAACAGTTTTATTTTTACTGTCATAATTTGAAATTTTCATTTTCTTTTGTATTGCTGGGTACCTTTCATATCGTATTATGTCAGTAATAATGCCACTTTTATGATATTAACACCAAATTAGTAAATATTAAAACAAAACCGTTTGTTAGTTCCTTTTTATCGTGCTGAGATATATGACATTTGACCACCTTCAGACATACAATTCAGTGGTATTTATATGCTCACTGCGCAGCTCACCACCAGTCACCTCCAGGAATCTTCAATACTCCTCAAAAGAAACTTTGTCCCTACTCCAGTGACATTGTCCTGCTTTCTATCCTATGAATTTGACTCTCCAAACTCATGTGTATGGAATCATAGAATACTTGTTCTTCTGCATCTGACTTATTTCACTCAGTGTATTAGTGTTTTTAAGTATGCGTTCTATAGTATGTATCAGAATTTTCTTCCTTTTTGTTATCCACATTGCATTGTGTATATATGGTACATTTAAGTTATCAACTTGTCTGTTAGAAGGCATTTGGGTTGATTATGCATTTATGTTATTATGAGAAATACTAATGAACACTGTTGTATAAGTATCTGGCTTGCTTGGAACTCACTATGTAGACTAGGCTGGTTTTGAACTTGGGGTTCTACCTCAACTTCTACCTCAGACTCCCAAGTACTGAGATAAAGTAGTGTGCTATCATATGTGCCTTGAGTTGATAGAAATGCAAAAATAGTTTTCTGCTATTACTTTTTTCCCCCTAAATGTTTGTTCTGAAAATACCTTTCATGGTTACAAGTGATTTCAGAATGGTAATGATTTAGAGAGATGTACATTTGTCCTAAACCAAATTAGGTGGTAAACCAAAATTGGTAAATTTTGGTAAATATGTTATGGTATTAATACATACAGATATAAACAGTTGTGAAATTGTATACTTGTTAAACTTCTATAAATTTATGTCAGGGCCCAGCTTTGGTGAAGGTTGAGGAGAGACACATTGTTATCCTTTTGCATTGATGCAAGCACTTCAATCCTTTGAACCACTAATGTTTGCTGTACAAGCAACAATGGAGATGGTATGTGAATGTAGGAAATGGAAAGCAGAAATAGTATAAGATATAAAGAAGATTAATGCTTTAGACCCACTTTCAAGTGTTCGTATATTCAACACCTATTTTTTGAGAATTAACCCTGTGCAAGGTATTGTACTAGGTGCTGTAGAAGATGCATAAGATACAGGTCTTGGCCTAAGAAAACATATGCATGTGGATTTTCCCTACACTGAGATTTTGCAGTACCATGAATGTTCATTGAGATCCATTTTTTTCCCATGAATGGACTCTCCATATACAGACTATTATTTACTCTATGAAATAATTTAGGGATTGCCAGAAATGAGCTACTCATAAATACTTCTTCTAGTGAGCCAACATATCCCTTTTAATTCCTGCGAGTTAAAAAGCTGTCCATTTTGGGGCTAGAGAGTGCTTTTCCAGAGGACCCAGGTTCAATTCCTAGCACACACATGGCAGATCAAAATTCTCTGTGACACCAGTTCCAGACACCCTCTTCTGGTGTCCATGGGCTCCAGGTATGCATGTGGTGTACAGACACACATAGGCAGAACACCCAGGCACATACACAGTTATCTATTGATTAACTGTTAAGTACAAATTATGATCTAGGAAGTATATTGAAGTATTTTGTTGGAATATTGATTTCATCAGAATAGTTATTTAAGATGAGAAAATTGACAGAATAGAATATGGGACACTCAATGATTTCTTAGCAAGTGGATGGAACTTGGAGACAAGTCAATTGTATGAAGCTCTAGTCTGATGAGGAAAAGCCTTAGAGAAATGAACATAGGCATAGAATGCTACCTAGGGACCTGTGGAAGATGTATGAAGGATGAGATGTTAAAAAAACCCAAAAGCGATGAAGTACCTTGGAAAAGGAAAATGTGGGTGGCACAGTTGAACTGTTTTCTTCTTTGGGTCAGTCTGAGTTATGGATCTGGACGGAGCAATGGGAGAAGTCTTTGAATTATATGTGTTGAGTAACCAAAATGGTGATTAGATGTGAAATTTACCTTGCCATGTTTGGCAGATTTAATTTTTTAATTCACAAAATTAATTTATATTGTTTTTATTCATTTTGTATTTATGTGGGCAACTGAACTAATTTAAGCACAGTTGTTAAAACAATGCAACGCATTTAATAAATTATTAAGATTAAAAAACCCACCTTGTATGTTGTAACTCATCTTGTAGTTGAATAAGCCTTAATAATGTAAAAGTATGTCCACTCTCTTTAAAATTTTTATTGCATTTCTTTTACTGTTGATTAATTGATTGACTGATTGACTGATGTGTGTGTGTGTGTGTGTGTGTGTGTGTGTGTGTGTGTGTGTGTGTGTGTGTGTATAGTATCAGGCTGAAGAATTTTAGCAAATGTACTTTAGTTGATGTTGTTGAGATTGTTTTTTCAGTGAAATTCAAGGATAGAAATTGAAGATGCTTATTGTGACACAAAGACACCTTCCAAGCAGGGAAGAGAGGAAAAGGAAGCAGATGAAACTGGAAGCCCTTAGGTTTCCTGATGAAGGAGATGATTCTTGGTTCTGAATACTTGAATGGTGTTGCTGCTGGCGGTATTCTCTTTGGTGTTATATCCATTTTTCCCATTTATTTCCATCCCCTAGGTTCAGAAGTCTCCCCAAACCTTCACTGGTACTTTTCTTCCTCATTTCAGGGCAGTAGGATTTCCCTTGAATAACCAAATCCTCCCCATGAGTTAATCTAATGAAATATGTACTTAATGTGACTTTACCGAGTGCATGGTTTGGACTGTGGGGAAGGAATATTCTCCTGTACACTACCTTACAGCAGATAAAGAAATACACATTTGGTTTGTCATGAAAAATTGGATTAAGAGGATAGAGAGTAACAGATTATACTATTTTAAGCAGATGTCTGAACAAAGGGAATAAGACATGAGCTTTCAGGCAGTGTATACCTGGCAGTAGGATTAACCAATCACAAAGATTTATGTTTGGTTTGTTCAGGGCTCAGCAAGACCTTAATGGGTGGAAGAGAAAGTGTCAGGAAATGCAGCTAAGAATTAGAGGCAGATCAAGAAAAGGTTGATAAGCCACAGTAAAGTCCTGGGATCTTGTTCTAAGTGTGATGGCAAGTCACCAGTGTTAGGAGTTGAGAGCAAGGACTTAAGTCTCATTTCATTCTGGGAACCTTTTCCCAGATTAAAGCAAAGCTGTAAGGTATTAGGAGAATGCTTAGGCACTCACACAGTTGCATTTATTTACATACATATTGCAGTAGGGACGGGGGTGGGGTGGGGGGGGGAGCCATTCAGGGACAGATCCTGTCAGATGACACTTCCGAAGGTATGTTTCATCCCTGGAAGAGTGTTCCAGACCCATGACCAATTACACACACACACACACACACACACACACACACACACACACACACACACACACACACAGACACACACAGACACACACACACAGACACACACAGACACACACACACAGACACACACACAGACACACACACACACAGACACACACACAGACACACAGACACACACACACACAGACACACACACAGACACACAGACACACACACACACAGACACACACACAGACACACACAGACACACACACACACAGACACACACAGACACACACAGACACACACACACAGACACACACACACAGACACACACACAGACACACACACACAGACACACACACACATACACATACACACAAGACATACACACAGACACAGACACACACAGACACACACAGACACACATACACACACACACTCTTTTGAGACTCTTTTTGTCAATGTCTGAGAAACATAAACCTCATGATTCTGGTAGTAATTCTATTGTATTCATTTACATAACTACATAATGAATGAGTTTTTGTTGTCTGATATTGCCAATTATTTTGACTTGTAGTTCATTATTTGCAAATGAGTTTGGGAGACCTAGTGAATATATGTGATAATTATCTAGTAATATTACTACAGAGGTCATCTTAAGAACCACGCTCTGTTGTTTACTGAGTAACAAGTACTCAAAGTTTCATGAGCAGGTAGCTTATGTATAATCAATACTATATGATCTGAAATTAACTTAGCATAATTCATCTAAAACAAATAGAACCCAGTCCCTTATTTTTTGATAATGTCCTCATTTTGAAGAATCAATAGCTGACTGACTCTATACCCTGTGATGTTTAGGAAAATACTTTTCTTTGTTTTTTTGTACACATATTTTATTTTGAATCCCTATTCTGCCCAGATGGCTGAAATTTGAATATCACTTTGGGGTCTGACATTTCTCTGGAGCTCTGCTAATTTTTGGGTGGGGTGGTGGGTCCTCCTGGTTCTGTGCTTCCACAGTTGTAGCAGCCACAGCCTTTTGTTTTTACAGTTAGTTGTTAGCACCAGTTGCTACTGTCTCCTCCTTCATCTCACCCACAAGTTTTAAGCTGGTAAAGCCACTCATTCTCCAACTTTCATACTGTTAATTATATGGAAGTTTTCCTGAAACCTAAACTTATAATGAACTGTGGAGACGTTGTCCAGGTTTTCCTGTGGGATGTGGGAAACTCTAGGAGACTAGTATCTCATTTGATTTACAATCACCATGCAGTTCTGTTGGGTCTTTCTGCCTTCCTGTGTCTATACCTAGGAAATGGGACTTCAATTACTTCAACGTCTACTGAAAATCAGCTATTGTGATACCCCTCTCTTCGCTCACTTTTATTGGGAATTGTTTCAGTTATTTGGGGGTGTATTTCATGCTCTTTTATGCATTTTAAGATTTTTTTGTGAAGAATGCTATTCAAGTTTTCTTATACAAATTATATCATTTTTGAAGAAAAATTTAAAGGGTAAATGGTATGAGTCAAACCAGATAGCTACATATAAAGAATGAAAATAGACATATATTTATCACCTGGCACAAAACTCAATTCCAAATGTATCAAGAACCTCAACATGAAGCAGATACCTTGAATCTTATAGAAGAGAAAATGGGGAATAGGCTTGAATATAGAAAAGGACTTTCTGAACAGGACACCAGTAGCATGTGCATTAAGATCAACAATTAATAAATGGGACCTCATGAGGATTCAATGTGTCTGTATAGCAAAGAGGAAGCCTATAGACTAGGAATTTGAGCAAAGAGGAAGCCTATAGACTAGGAAAATATCTTTACAGATTATACATCTGATAAGGATTAGTATCTAGAAACTAAAAACAACAACAGCAACCAAAACCATTGTGAACATTAAGAAATAAATAACCCAATTAAAATGGGATATAGGACTAAATAGAGTTACCTAAAGAAACACAAAAGGCTGTGGAATATTAAAAATGTTGAACATCTATAGCTCTCAGGGAAATGCAAACTAAAACTACTACACAAAGAACTACAGGTAACTAAGGATGTTGAGATTGGGAGAAACAGTCTTCCCCAGGAAAAGCTCAGCGATTGGTTAATACCAAATGGTCAGCCATAAAAACACACATGCAAGTAACAATATACAGATTGAGCAGGTTATATTTATATACTTATGAATATGAGAGGGCTTGGAGGGAGGAAAAGGAAGGAGGAAATGATGTATTATAATCTCAAAAATTAAAAGAAATAAGGATAAAAGAAAAATAAACCAAACGAAAACCCTCACCGCCTTGAGATTGCCTCCTACCCCAGTCAGAATGGCTGCATATGCTGGTAAAGATGTGGGAACAGGGGAACACTTACTCATTGCTGATGGGGCAAATGGTACAGCCACTATGGAAAACAGTGTGAAGGTTCTTCAAAAGGCTGAACATTGATGTGCGTCAAGATCTAGCTATATCTACACCATTCTTGGGAGTATACCCACAAGACTCTATATTCTGCCATAGAAATACTTGTTCATTCATGTTCATTGCTTTGTATTCATAATAGCCAGACACTGGAAATAACTTAGCTGTCCACTAACTGGTGAATGGATATTGAAAATGTGTTACATTCATATAATGGAATATCATTCATGTAGTAAGAAAAATGAAATTATGAAGGTCACAGCTAAATGGATGGAAGTAGAAACAATCATCATGAGTGACAGAATCTGGACTCCTCCCCCCAAATATTCCAAATTTTCTCTTATATGTGGATGTTAGTTTTTAAGCTTTTGATATGTGTGCTTAAATCTGAACAAGCACAAAGGTTAGATACATAGTAAGGAACCAGCAGGGAGAAGAATAGGGACAAGAGAATATATTGTTATAAAGAGATAAAGGAGAAACTAGACTAGGAAGATTAACTGGAGAGAAGAACAGGAGAGCAGGGCAGAGGAGGGGATACGGGAGGGACAACTAACAGTAGAGGTCTTCTGAGAAAGCATGTGTAAATCTATTACTATGGAAACTTTCTAAAATATGTACATGCAGCAGCGAATGAACCTCTGTGAAGTCATCACACACTGTGGAAGCAATGGCCCAGCAAGCCACCGTATGCCATCAAGTCCAGCTTCTGTAACAGGAGTGAGTTTCATCTTGTTGAGTTGTTGACCAACAGAGTCCCACAGAGCCCCTCTGGTGGTTTGAATGAATCATATATTTGAATGCTTAGTCATCACTAAGTGACTCTGTTTGGGAAGAATTGGGAGGTGTGGCCTTGTTAGAGGAAGTGTGTCTCTAGGGGTGGCCTTTGATGTTTCAAAAGCCCACACCAGGCCCAGTCTTTCTCTCTTTCTCTGCCTTCTGCATACCGATCAAGATGTAAAGTTCTCAGCTACTGCTCCAGCATATGCCTGTCTATTTCCCGCCATGTTAATCATGAACTAATACTCTAAAACTGTTGGCAAGTCCTCAATTAAATGCTTTCCTTTTTAAGAGTTACCTTGATTATGGTGTTATTGACAAGACTATTGGTTACTCTCCTCAACCTGATAGTAAGGTCCCATTCCAGAAGGCTCCACTCATTTAGTTATTGAACATGGGGAAATTAAGCTGATTATCAATGGGAAGCTTCTCCACTACTGACTAGTGTTCATGGTGCTGTAGGCTACTTTGTACAATACTGAAGGAGAGAAGTAATAATACCATCTACAAACCATCCAAACTACATAGTGACCTACTTGTAAGATACGCTGGTGCAATAGTAGCACAAATGTTATGAGAATAACCAACTACTTAAAAAAATTAGGTTTAAGGCTCACTCCATGAGATGGAATCCATACTTGACACTAAAGTGGCTAAAAGCTGGGATTAGATTGGTCGTGGGCCTAGGGGAAAATCTACTGCTCTCATTCTCTTGAGGGAACATAGCAATAAAATGACTCCTAATAACATAATGTTACACCCACAGATCAGCGCTTCACTAGAGAGGCTTCTTCTTGCAGTAGGTGGGAATTAACACAGAAACCCACAATTGGACAGTGTTCAGAGAGTGACAGACTTTGGAACACTCAGTCTTAAATAAATGTCTTCATCAAACCTCTTCATTCAGTGCCAGAGATCTATTGCTGAAGAAGAGGTAGAAAGACTGTTAGAACCAGAGATGATGGATGACTCCAAGGAAACTGTTTTCCAGACACAACAGGATGAATGCACAAGCGAATGAATGCACAATCAGAGATTGTAACAACATACTTAAAACCCACACAGACCTGCACAAGTTTAAACGAGACAGAGTCCCAGCACTGAGAAAGGCAAATGGACATGAAGTCTCACCCCAGCCAAGAAGCTATTTACAACTGATGCCTACTGGGATAGGAAAAAAAAATCAGTATGGCTGGTTATATCAGTCACACTCCAGGCAGGCCCTGTGCCCAGGAGTAGTCAGACAACACAAAATGGACTCCTTTTATTTTTCTGCATGGGCTTTTTGTTTTATTTGGGCATTTTTCTTTTTGTTTGTTTTGATTTTTTCTTTCTTTTTTTATTGGAGAGAGAAAACAAGAACATAAATTTAGTTGGGTAAGGGTGTGGGGAGGATCTGGGAAGAGTTGGGAAAGGGGAAAAGATGATCAAAATATATTGTATGAAAATTTTAGTTAAAATAAGTAAAATATAATTACATCAATTGTTTTCTCCTTCCCCTCTGTCTAAATTATTATTGTTACACATAGATGAGTAGATACCTGCTGGGTCTGTATAGTAGAATTGCTTGTATGTGCATGTTTTTAGGGCTGACAGCTTGGTATGGATAATCAGTTAGGGGCACCTGCCTGGAAAAGACAAGTTCTCCTTCTCTCAGCAGTGATTGGTTAGCTACAGCTTTTTGTTTAGGGATGGGGCCCTATGAGATCTCCACCTTCCACGTTAGCATGTCTATTGTGTTGTCATAGTTTTGGTCTTGTTCAGGCAGTCATATTGTTGAGGTATCATGGTGTAGCTTTTCTATCATCTCTTAGAGACACCGTGTTGCAGAAGACTTCCCAGTTGTCTGATGCTATTGGATAATTTTTTTTACATTCAATGAGTTTATTAAACATTGAGATAAAAGAGACTGTCAGATGGACTAATCAAGAATCAACTATTCTGCTATTTTATTTTTAACGGAGTTTTGTGATCTTTTTTATAAGCATTTAAATGATATTTATTTCTACAGATTCATAAATGTAGGGGGTCTTTCTAATTTCTAGTGTCTTCTTCAATTTCATCGTTCACTTCTTATAGATAGATTTATAGTTTTTACCTTTACCTTTATGTTTACAGTTCATCTTGAGCTAATATTTATCTAGAATGTAGGGTAAGGTTGATGGATATTTAGTTCTAGCTATTTTGTTGAAGAGACAATTCTTTCCCTATTACATTGATGTTATGCATTTGAAAAAAAAGAGATTTAGTTGATCATATGTGTATCCACAGTTCTGTTTTATATCGCAAGTCTTGATGTCTTTTTTTTTTTTAAACTAATGTAATTATTCTGGGCACAATGACTGCAGACTACATATTTTTTGTTCAATATCCCTGGGAGGCCTGCTCTTTTCAGAAGGGAAGCAGAGGAGGAGTAGATCTGGGGGAGACAGGAGGTAGAGCAGTGTTGGAAGGAAGGAAGGAAGGGAAACTGTGTTTGGGATGTATTGTATGAGAGATGAGTAAAAAATAGAGTACATGGGGTTTGTGGGGAGAGTGGTGGTAGAGATATGGGAAAGGGCAGAGGGAAGTGAGTGAGGGATGGATTTGATCAATAGGCATTATATTTATGAAATCCTCAAACAATAAATAGAAAACCCAGAGTATCCTTTTGTGACATGCAGCAATATGAGTGAATTTCAAAAAAAGTATATTCTCATGAAAGAAAAAAAGTCAGCTAAAGATAAGAGCATCTCTGTAGATCTTCAGAGCTTTCTGTCCACCAGCTTCCTGTCTGGTAATGTCTGCCCACACAGTCCAGTGGTGTCAACATCTTATCTTCTGATCTCACTTGACTGTTGGGTCATTGTATTCTACACTGATAGCTCTATAGTCTAACAAACTGCAACAGCTGAAGATTCAACTCTTCCGCCTTCCTTCTTTCAGGAATCATAGTCATATTGCCTATTGTCTAGTTTCTGAACTTGTTTCATTTATTTTTACCCAGTTTTCTGGTATTTTTGATCAGAGAACAATTCTCAAAGCAACCAAACTTTCATATTGGAAGTGAAAGTTCTTGAAACTTATTTTAAGACATTTACTTGTTTTTTTAAAAATTCATTAAACTTTTATTTTTATGTGCATTGGCATCAAATCTCCTGAAACTGGAGTTAAGACAGTTTTAAGCTGCCTTGTAGGTGCTGGGAATTGAACCTGGGTCCATTTAGAAGAGCGGTCAGTGTTCTTTTTTTTTTTTTTTGTGATATATATTTTTTATTTTACAATACCATTCAGTTCTACATATCAGCCATGGGTTCCCCTATTCTCCCCCCTCCCACGCCCTCCCCTTACCCCCAGCCCACCCTCCATTCCCATCTCCTCCAGGACAAGTCCTCCCCCGTGGACTGTGATCGACTTGGTAGACTCAGTCCAGGGAGGTCCAGTCCCTTCCTCCCAGACTGAGCCAAGTGTCCCTGCATAAGTTCCTGGTTTCAAACAGCCAACTCATGGAATGAGCACAGGACTTGGTCCCACTGCCTAAATGCCTCCCAAACTGATCAAGCCAATCAACTGTCTCACCTATTCAGAGGGCCTGATCCAGCTGGGAGCCCCTCAGTCTTTGGTTCATAGTTCATGTGTTTCCATTCATTTGGCTATTTTTTTTTCAATAATTGAGTAAAACTGAAATTTATTATATGCCACAGTCGTCCTACGGACCTCCATGCTATATATATATAGCCTCTATGGTTCTATGGGTTGTGTTCTTAACCACTAAGCAATCTCTCCAACCCCTTAAGATATTTACTAATGATCGTTAAGAGTAACTTCTTACATCTGTGTCTTTTGTTAAAAATATCTATGAATTTTAGTCAAATTGTATTGGATGTCACACCATAGTGTAATTTACCTCCTTAAACAGTGTATTTCTTAACAGAGACTGTTCTCAATTTTCTTTGCAATTGAAGACAAGAGATGGCATGCATTTTATAAACATTATGTAATTCTAAATTAATTTTCCAAGGTCTTTGGATTGCATTATATGACTTGGAATTATCTGGAATTATCTTTTAGTTATATAAACATATCAATAAATATTTTCCTTCAGAAGGCTCAGTCAGAAGCCTCAGGGCCCACTGCCCTTGATGATATTTATCAATGTTAAGATTATGTCTTGATTAAAAATATTATTTAAGTTACTTTGTGTTTGCTCATCATACACCATGTGAAATATATTCAGTGGTAGAAGTCAATTCTGAATTACATTGCAATGTAGTAACAATCAAGAAATGACCATATACCTGCCTAGGCTCAGTGTGCTGGGCTCTGCTGACTCCCCAGGGGAGACCTTGATTTGGGGGATGTGGGGATGCAGGGTGGCTTGGGAAAGAGGGCTGGGGGGTGGGAGGAGGGAAGAAGGGGGGTCTGTGGATAGCATGAAAAGTGAGTAGAAAATTTCTTAATAATGGAAAAAAAGGAATTTAAGAAAAAAAGAAATGACCATATATTATACTTTAATCCACTCAAAATGAGTAGATGATAATTTTCACCAAAATCTTTCCTTTTGAAAATGTGTGGGGGCTACATCTAGCCCTCTTAATGTTGTTGCTCATCTATCATTGTCAAAACCCTGATTACTTTGTTGAAGTAACGTTATTAGTAATTCTTTCTTACATTCGCATTAAAAAAATCTGGACTTCCATCTTGAAAAAATTTGCTAGGTAGTCACATTGAAGTAACAGAGTCAAGCGGATGGTAATAAACCATCACCTTAGTTGTCTGAAATATGACAGAGAAGATTTTCAAGTTTTTTTTACATAGTATTAATGTCCTACAAAAGGTTTATTAAGAGTCCCATTGTCAAATAAGTTTGAGAAATGCTGTTCCCATATTTATTTCTTGAATATCCATTATCCACATAAAAGCACAGACAAGTTTTACAATAAAGAGATCTGTTTAGTTTTAACTCAACAATTTTCACTTATTTGTCAGTGACACTTACTTTCTACCCACAACACCTCTTAAAATGCTTGAGCCAATAGTTTCCACATACCAGCTTTGGAATTACTACTCAGATGGTGATGACATATATCATTCAGCTCCATGAATGGTTTTATCTGGGGGCACAGAGTAAAAAGAATGCTAAAGTATGTGTCTCCCAATATGTTATGCACCCTAATAAACTTATCTGGGGTCAGAGAACAGAACAGCCTCTAGAAAGACATAGAGGCCATCCTTTAGGTAACAGAGTAGGCAAAGGAATTCCAGATTGTAGAGAGCCCATTGGCTGAATTACTTTGTTAATTGCTCTTAGGTCTGTTATCATTCTCCATTTACCAGATTTCTTTTTAATAACAAATACAGGAGAATTCCAAGGGAGGTTGATTCTTCAATATGATGAGCATTTAATTGCTCTTGTGCCAGCTCTTCAAAACCCTGAAGTTTCTCTGTTGTTAAAGGCCATTGCTGGACCCATACATATAGGCTTGTCTGTTTTCCATTTTAAAGGTAGAGCTGTTGGTGTCTTTGAAATATCAGCAATTGTTGTACCCCCCCCTGTTCTTGTACAATCTGGATGGCTGGTGACTGCTCTTTATAATAATACCTCCTAACCTAATATTTCTCTCAGAAACATGTATTAGTTTATGGTTTGTTTCTGGAGGTTGAAGGAATGTTAATCTGAGTATTCTGTTGTTGTAATAGATCATGACCCCATAAATTCATAGCTATATTAGCCACATATGGCTTTAATTTTTCTCTCTGTCCTTCTGGCCCTATACATTCAAGCCATCTTGTGCTCTGTCTCACTTGAGATAATATTCCAATCCCTAATAGCTGAACATTTACCTCCTGAAGAGGCCAATTTGTATGCCAAAATTCTGGTGCAATTATTGTAACATCCACACCCTTGTCTAGCATATCTTCCAAGAGAATGTCATTTATTCATATGTTTAATTTTGGTCTTTGTTCATTTATAGAAGTTTGCCAAAAAATTTGCTTTATGGTTTTTCCTGAATTTCCCGTTCTATATGATACAGCTGTTCTATTACCCTGAGCAGCCTGATTTATTCCAATAGGCACTTGCTTATTTGATTGCTCTGAAAGGGTTTTCTTCTATGATGGCAGGAACAATCTGAACTGAATCTGCTGTGGGGGGCCTGCATGAGGCCCCTCTGGGAGTTTTCCAAGGACAGAGGCAAAGGATTACCTTGTCTGTTCCTTATTGATCTACATTTGTTGGTTCAATATTTACCCTTACCACACCTTCAGCATAATCCAGAAGGGAGGGGCATTCTGTTGCCATTGTTCCTTGAATAAACATTCTTTCTAAGAAAGCCCTGTTACACTTCCTTTTCAAATGACCTTGTTTACCACAACCAAAACATCTGACATTATTTTTCCCCAGAGCTTTTGAAATCATCTCTCCTATCCACATATCATTACGGTCATGAGACTCAATATTAATTGTGTCCCTGATACAGTCCTCCAAGGGTACTGATCTTGCCTTTAATGGCCTGATTATTCTTTTGTATGCTGTATTCACATTCTCAAAAGCCAAAGATTCAATTATTATCTGTCTAGCTTCTGAATTTGGTATCGTTCTATTTACTGCTGAAACAGCCTTTGTAAGAAATCTGTGAAGAATTCTTTTGGGCCTTGCATAACTTTTGTAAATGATTCAATTTTCTTCCCTGCTTTCTCAATTCTGTCCCATGCATTCATGGCTGCCATGTGGCATAGAATTAAGATTTGGTTATCATATAAAAATTATCTTTATATATTAGTGTAATTGTCTTCTTCAAGAAGCTGGTCCTGGGAAATTTCCACACCTCTAGTCCTACATTGTTGTTCTATTGTTTTAGCCTCCTCTTTAAACCACATTCTCCATTTTAACTGTGGACTGGCCTCCAGGACAGCTGTAATTAACTCTTTCTAGGCCTGAGGGATAATTCTATTACAAGTTGACCACGAGTTTAACATCTTCTTTACAAATGGAGAATGCATGACTATACTTCTTTAAATCTCCTTAAATCTAACATTTCCACTGGAGTGGAACTATCTTAAGCAGGTAGTTCCTGTGAGGTTACTTGATAGATTAAGTTTGGTTGTTTGAAAACAGACTGTCTCTCTGTAACCATATAATTCAGTCCTGAAATAATTTCACTTTAAATTCTTCTGTCTGGTTCTGAATTTCTCTATAATTTATTTTAACAGGTTTTTCTAAAGTCAATCCTGAGTTAGGTTCACCTTTAAATTCTCCTGTCTGGGTCTGAATTCATTTTATGATTCATTTTAACAGATTTTTCTAAAGATTTTATCTTGGCACTTAAATTGACCAACCTTTTTAATGCTAAAATAAAAATGATTAAACAAATAATATTTATAATTAATGTTAGGTATATCCCGTCAACATTAGTTATGCTCTCATTTAATTGTTCCATTTTCAGACTCCCTAATGTGTTATCAAACAGAGATCAAATTCCTTCCCTTGTAGAAATGTTTCTTATTTTTTAATGTGGGAAAAAATTATCTAATTTCGCCGGGCGGTGGTGGCGCACGCCTTTAATCCCAGCACTCGGGAGGCAGAGGCAGGCGGATCTCTGTGAGTTCGAGGCCAGCCTGGTCTCCAAAGTGAGTTCCAGGAAAGGCGCAAAGCTACACAGAGAAACCTTGTCTCGAAAAACCAAAAAAAAATGATCTAATTTCAACTTTTAAGATATTTTAATTGACTTACCAAGTCTGTCAACTGCATAGAACAGTAGAAGTCTGGTTTCAGTATTTAATTAATAAATTTAATTTAATTTATTTAATTTCAAAACAGCTACCTAGTGTGGTAGCAGTTTGAGATGGGAATCCAGAGAGAAAGAGTCTACCACTCACCAGGAGAAAGAAAGCCAAAAAGACTCTGGCCACATGCTCTGGTCTGAGCCGTAACTAGAGAGAGAGGAAGGAGACAGACAGAGCAGAGGAGACGCTGCCAATTGCCACCATGAGAAGCAAGATGTAAAAGTACTGGTAAGCCACAAGCCATGTGGCAAAGTATGGATTTATAGAAATGTGTTAATTTAAGATATAAAAACTAGATAACAAGAAGCCTGCAATAGCCATAGTTTAAAAATAATATTAGCCTGTGTGTGTTTATTTGGGTCTGAGCTGCTGCTGGACTGGCGGGTGAGAGAGATTCGTCCTGGCTGCAGGCCAGGTCGGACACAGGAAAACTTTCAGCTACACTAAAGAAAATGTAGTTGAGAATATGGAAGTGTTTTTGCCAAATGTAAGTTCTGCATGAACTGAATTAGTAATTTTCAGGTAGGAGATTTCAGAGTCTAAAATTAGAGTGTATTATGGTAATCTATATGAAGGCAAGCTTCATAAAGCATGTTGGACAATATGCAAATAAATTTTGAGGAACAAATGTTTGATGATAAAAGTGTAAATTAATTAGAAACATGTGGGATAACTTGCTTTTGAAATATGCCTGTGTGTAAAATTTTAGAAATGGCTCAAAATAAGTTCTGGCCAGATGTGTTTGGGGTTTTACTAAACTTAAATATTAAAAAGCTCAGGATGCACATGATTGTCATGAAGAAGTCATCCATTTCTAACTTAAAATCCCAGAGAAGAGAAAATGAACATTTGTGTGTAGGAGGTTTTAATGGACCTTAATTTGCAACAAAAAAACATCTTTGAAATCATTGAAATTTGCCCACTGCCCTTCCTACTACCCTATCAGAATCTCCTGAAATTTCAAGTTGGAACGCTAATCACCTAGAATTATGGATATGCAAATTTGTCTTTTATTTACTTTTGGTGACAAATAAATATACCATGTGTCATTAAAACATTGTTTCCACAAGATACTTCTCATTTTAATTCTCTGATATTTGGTATTAACACACAGCTCTATAAAGTATTTACTTGTTTATTCAAAACAGCAATCAGTGATGTCAGCAGGCCTCTGGAAACAGAATTTCTTAACTTTGTTCCTTCTGCTGTATTCAAAGCAGCAGAGCAGACAAAACACAATTCTGCAAAAATGTGTGGGCTTGCCTTTTACAATGGCTGAGGGTTTTGATAGAATTGTCAGTAAAGTAATAAGAGCAATAGCAAATTTTCTATACTTGATTATTTCTATTTAATTGTATTGTTCTATTGTTATTTCTAAAGTATGCAAAAGAAGTAATTTGATAAAAATACTGGAAGATAAACATTTGGAAAATATGGTTGGTGAATAGTTTGGTATTGGTGTTTTGTAGTTTTGAAGCATATTTTTCCAAGTAGGGTTTTTCAATAAAGAAGTAAATTTAGATGATCACATTGCAGCTACATCTAGCCCTTAACACTGTAAGAAATGTTTGGGATATTACCTAAGAGAAAAGGCTACACTTGTGAATACAGACTGACTTATCATAATGGGAATGCTTAGTATATTTTGTGTTATACCTGCAAAGACAGAGTATAATTTAATGTATAACTCATCACTTAAAATATTTTTATTAATTATTTGAGAATTTCATATAATGTATTTTGATCATATTTGTCTTCTATTCCTCCCCTAACTCCTGAGTGTGGAGCTGCTCCTTTAGAGAAAACTGACTCTTTCCCAGAAGCCATCAGCTGACATTATCTCCTCAGTAAGGGGTGGGGCTTGTGAACTAGAATGGTGACTGGTTTGATCTTGTGCAGATCTTGTGCAGGTGACCATCACTGCTGTGACTTCATGAGAGCAGCATCCTGTCATGTCCAGAAGATACTGTTTCAGTCTGTTCATCCTTGACCTCTGGCTCCTAAAATCTTTCTGCCTCCTCTTCCATGATAGTCCCTGCGCCTTGGAAGTGTGATATCATATAGACATCCCTGAGCACCCCACAGCTACTTATTCTTTGGGTGCCAGGAACCAAAATGAGCTAATCATTCATCTGGTATCTTGATACAAGAAGTCAGTATTTGCTTAGAGCCTCATTATTTTACCAGAATAAAGAATGACAAATAAAGTAATGAAGGCATCACAGCCATTCTTGGTATACTTTTGGCTGTCAATTCTAATAGAACAACTCATGGTCTGAAGTTGGGATCAAATGTCCTCACCTCCCAAGCTTTATTCAGGTATAAGATAAGTATGAATTATATGCACTTAGGTGGACAAAATGGTGTTTAATCTGTACAAATGGTCACAATAACCCATCTAACCAGTCACTTCACAGCAGTCATAAACTCTTCATATTCATAGGAAGAAAGGAACTATAGCAGGTGCACTGAGGCCAGCCCTCCTAGAGTGCTCTTCATGTGCCATGGTATCCAACTTATCCTTTGCTTCAGTCTTCTATATTAGCATCAAGTCTAATCTCTTGTCTGCTTCTTTCCTGTTCTCTTCTAGATCTACTAATCACAAATGGAATTCCAGGGAAGATTCTATAAAAGTCCTCACCTTGAAATGCTTTATCATCCTAAGAAGTTTGGACTTCATCCTGAAAGCAAGTAAATGATGAATGAGACAGTTCTAGTTGCAATATGAAGAATGGAGTGAACAGAATAATGCTGGAGACATTGACACAAATTAGGCCCATAGGTGAGAGATGAAAATAACTTGAATTAGGGTAGATGGTAGGAATAGAGAGACTTTGAGATATTTATGGGACAGATGAATTGGGACTTTAATGACTGGTTTGCTACATGTGGAGCAGGAATTAAGGTTGATAGACAGGTGAGACCAGGGCACCACTATGTAGTGGTGCTTGCATGAAGTATGAGGACTGAGAATATAAAAGGGAATGTGTCAGCCAGTTCATAAGAACGGGCAGTTGATTGAGTGGCTCACCACATTTTTGTAGGTTTGTGTGGTGAGGAAATCATGAGTTCACATAGATTTAGTTTATCATTCAAAGCAAAGTAAACTTTATGATCTTTGTGTTTTTATGAGTTCCCAAAGGCCTGTGATGCAGAGTGAGGCCCATTTAGATGATGTTCAGACTCTGTGTACTTCTGATTTCTAAGAGGTTACTGGCAAATTTATTCAACCTTGTTTTGGCAGGTGATATAGTCTTGGAATCGTACTCTGGGTGCAAATGTATCCTACCCAACGGGATGCCTTCTCTGAGACACATAGCAACACCATGTACCATGCACTGGTTTCCCATAGTAGTATAATGGTTTCCATTCTAAATAGTGTGAATTTAATATTTCCAATAATATCTAAATAAACATTTTCCATAGATACTAAAATGTTGTAATAATATTCAGTATAGTTTATAGAAGTTAGGTAAAAGAAAAATCTATGAACTTTGGTTATGTTAAATGATACCCTGACATTCACATTTAAGACAGTTAAGGCAATATTAGTGTGTTAGAGTCAATACTTTACTCATTACAGGCTGAATTGGTCTAGGTTTCCTCTTGTGCTAGAAACTGGCCTTACCACTGTGACTGCTGTCTGTGTGAGTCTCCAACAGGAGTAAAACCCAAGTGACGAACGTGAGCCACATCTATAGTTAGAAACATTCTGCAATCTGTTTTATAAAAGGAGAGTGAAACAGGTGAAATAAATTTTAATGATATATTTTTATCTAGCCCAATATATAAGAATATTCTCTTAACATGAATTTCAACATAAATACTTTGTGCTTTTTTATTTTAAACTTTGAAATACCGTGTATATCACATTCTTGTGAGAAGCTCCAATTTGGACCAGATACATTATAAGCACTCAGTTGCCTTATGTGTCTACTGAATACCATATTGAGCAGAGCAGATCTAGACTTCAAGAACCGTGAATAATATTTCATTATATTTGTGGAATATAAGTTTGTTTTGGGTGTTAAAAGACTAAACACTGTAACATATTTTATCTTATACAATCTAATTTTTAAAAATATTTTATCAACAGAATTTCATAGAACATATTTTGATCATATTCATTCACACTCCTCCCCCAACTCTTTCCAGATTTCACTCCTACTTCCCAGTTTCCTTAGTTCTGCTGCCTCTTCTCTGACGGTCCTGGAGCCTTGAGGCAGGGTTGCGGTGCAGATGCCCCGCTTGTGGCCGACCACCACACCGATATTTATTCTCCCCACTTTGACCAGTTTCTCTGTTAGTCATCAAACACTGCACAAAGAAACATCTCTGACGAGGTCGGGAGGTGCGCTAATATGTGGGTATGGAGATGCGAATTTAGAGGGTGGTTTGAAACTGTGTCCCTTTACTAGAATAACATAATTAGTTCACCCCTGGAGCCTCTGGGCTCCCTAACTGTAGGCTCTTGGTCAGGTTAACAGTACCAAGCATGTATTTTTTTCTAGTGGGTCTGGCCTTAAATACAATCAGGAGGCAGTTAGCTACTTCCAAAACATTCATGACACTATTTAATTCATGGACATGACTAGACTTCAAGAACAGCAAATCATTTCATTATAGCTGTCGAATATAAGTTTGTTTTGTGTATTAAAAGACACATAAAATTTCAATTTAATTAAATTTCAAAACGAATCTAATGTTAAAGACAACTAACACTACAATGAAAATAACAAACAACTACAATATTTATATAATACTTCCCCCTGAAGAGTGTGTTTTACTTACAATCAGATATATATTGCTGTATCTATAGGGAGAACCTTGGGAAGTGAATTGGCCAATGTGATCTATTATTTGTACGACACTCTAGGATTTCTTTTAAGCAGATTAATAACTTTTAATAACTTTAAAGCAGGTTAGGCACCAAAGACAGTTAAAATGTTTCAATTCAATGTACATATTTTATCCTTAAGGAAAATACTATGTGTTAGAAGAATTAATTGTTACTTTTTACTATTTTTATTTGTGCATATTAATTGTACAAAAGAATAGGTTTCATGATGACATCTTAGTACATATGTGCCATGTTCTTGTCTCCCTCAGTGACCTCCACTTATTCGTCTGCTCCCTCTTACTGATCCTCTTTCTCTCTTCAACTAATTCTCTTTTATACTTTCTATGTTAAAAAATATAGTTTGGACATTTAAAAAAACATAATGTTTGTTTTTCAGAGTCTGGCTTATTTCACTTAACATGATGGTCTCTAGTCATATCCACTTTCCATAACTCTATTCTTATTTATGGTAGAATAAAATTCCATTGTGTGTAGATGCATTGTCTTTACTGATTTATGTATTGATTTAGACTGATCCCTTGGCTCGTCTCTTGTAAACAGTGCCACAACAAACACAAGCATGCGGGCATCTTGGTTGAATGTCGAGTTTCCATCCAGTATCTACCATGGAGTGGTATAGCGGATCAAACGGCTCTTCTGTCGTCAGTTTTTCTAAGGAAACTTGATACTGATTTCCATAACGGCTACTCTAATTTACATTCCTAACAATAATATATAACACCCCCAACGTGTGTGTGTGTGCGCGCGCGCGTGTGTGTGCATGTGTGTGTAGGTCAGAGGTCCACATACGAGTCTTCCTCAAGCGTTTTCTGCTTTTTTTTTTTTTAAATCAGAGTCCCTTTCTGAACATGGAGTGTGGTGAAGTTTTGAGTGAGTGAATGTGTATCATTGACAAAAGCAGGAAGACAATATCAAGGACCCCAGAGTCTCAGATTCGTGGGAATGGCCATGTCTTCCCCACATCAGTCTCAGAGCATTGGTGTAGTCTTTCCCTGGTCAGAGTACAGATGTTTATAAATGGTTGATCTTTAGCTCCTGGATGTCTGCGACCTGAAATTGCTTCCCCCCAGGGACCTCCTACCTAGATTAGCCAACCGCTCTTCCCTCCCTGCTGCTGGAGTGTCTGCCGCAGAGTACACAGCCCACCCGATCCCAGCTTTTTATGCTGTGTCTGTGTGCCATTCCCCTGCCGTCCGGTCTGCAGCGATGGAGCTCATTGATTTTGTTAGGCTGGCTGGCCAGTGAGCTTCAGGGATCTTCCTGCCTGGAGTCCTCCTAGTGCCGGGTTGTGTCAGGCTTTTCTATTGGTAGCTGAGGATCCAAATTCAGGCCATGGTGCTGACAAAGTTGTTTGTACTTACGGGACAGGCCCTTTATCGATTGAGCCGTTTCCCCAGCAGCAGATGATCCTTTCGTCTGGAGTCCTCACCAGCATTTGGTGTTGATTTCTTATATAATGAGACGCCTCATTATTGTGTCTTGTGAACGTTTACTATTCAGTATGCTGACAAATGCTTTGAATCTGCAGTTTAGAAGCGTCTCAAAAAATCTAAAAAACCCCAACCTCCCCAAACCAAGTGATTTAATGAAAAACAGACACTCGGGGCAAAAGTCAGCTACCCACGAGCCCTCAATATGGCTATTGGAAACTATACTTTTGAGAGTTTGAAGAATGCTTCGTGGTTTTAGAAAAAGACTAGTTTAGTAGATTAAGAAACTTAAGGCCTTATCAAATACATAGTAAAAACATACTGAGTTTGCTGTGGGCAAACTGTAAGTCCTAGAATTTGCTATATATTTTGGTGAGAAGACCTTTAACCCTTATTGATGAAATGCAGCCACCTGGATTATATATTAAGGAATGAGCACGGAGTGGGCGGGGGGGGGGGGGTGAGCTTCTGTGCTGAATGCGTTAAGCACTTGCTTACCTGAAAAGCTTGTGGCAATCTCTTTGATGTTGATTATTATCTGTGGTTGCTAAGGGCTTTTTGTTCATTTGTTCTTTAAAAAAACTTAATTGAGAAAAGCAAATGGTGAGTATTCTAGTTAAGAGTGTCTAGGAGAGTGTTCTATACAAGAAGACAAATTATTATTTGTTGGGTGGTTTTTTTTTTTGGAGCAACCAGTTTTGAATATTGGGTTGATTTCTATAGCATTGTTACTGAAAGTGTGTGCTGTATGTAACAGTGGAATAGCAAAGTGGAAAGTATGTTGGTGGGTAACATCAACTTCGCTTCTAGGACCAGAAGGACTGTGTGTACTTCAGGAAGTTTGTCTCTTCCTCTACAAGATAATCTAAGTTAATGACTTGTGTCTGACTTAAACTTTTAGAAATAATACCCATTGTCACTGAAATTTTTACTTTAGAATGAAACTTTATCATGTTTAGGAAGTAGGGAAGCAATAATCTCCCACTGTAATCAGGGAGGGTCTCCTTGGAAAGGCCAGGGAGCAAGCTCTTAGCTGGGTGGCACTGACAGTGGCGGCCAGGCCTCTCATGTAGGGACACCTATGTTAGGTTTTTCCTTTTTTTAACTTCAGTGATATAAAAGAATGATTTTTTCCTAGGGAAATGTGCACTGATGTATTTATAGATAATGAAGCATGGTTTGTACAAACTTAACTCCCCAAAACTTGGTTACGTGAAAAGAAAGGAGTGGGGAGGGCAGAAGGCAGGAAAGGGGGGTCAAGCATCGTGGGTCATCTTTTCACTGCACTGTGCTTGACAGCTTTCTGTAAGTCTGAAGTCATTTCCCAATAAAGACCGGAAGGAAGAGAAGCTGTGGTGTGCTGGTTGGTTTGGGCTTCGAAGCAGCCTCTTTCCTATTTCTTTCTTTTCTGTTGGTGCATCTCTTCACCCATTTTCTCCTAAGAAGGGCCCCATAGCACCCTACATACAGTCTGAATACTATTATACTAACGTTTTTATTTCTTCCTGCAGAGAAATGAGAGCAAACAAGGAATTTTGTGTAACAAAGGAGACTTTTCATATTTCACTAATGGTAAAAAAGATTAATTGTCCTTCTAAATATTATGCAAGTGTAGATATTGGTGAACATTTATTTATAGACATTAAAAAGAAGAACATTGGGGGGAAAGCATGGAGGGCATCTATATTAGGCTCCAGGACTCGGAAAATTATGAGAGAAGCTGCCTATAAGTTGTTAGTGAGAACCATGCTCAGGTGCTAACAATGCGACTTATGTTTACTTTATGTACAAGTACATATGTACTACTGAAATGTGGAAGGGGAAGGAGTGAAGTATGAGAATTTTTTAAGTTGATAATCTTGGTAAGGATGGCTGCTATCATTAAGGTGAGTAAGCCTTACTGACTTTTAAAAGTCATTGCACAGCATTGGTAGTTTCCCTCTGAGGCACAATGCTCGACTGTCATGGATGAGGTCCTGGGTTTGCTCTCTACTTCTTCATAAATAAAAAGTAAAACTGTGGATCTCTGCATCTGCTTCTGTCAGCTACCAGATGAAGGTTCTATGATGACAATTAGGGTAGTCATTGATCTGATTACAGGGGAAGGCCAGTTCAGGTACCCTCTTTACTATTGCTTAGAGTCTTAGCTGGGGTCATCCTTGTGGGTTCCTGAGAATTTCCCTAGCACCAGGTTTCTCCCTAACCCCATAAGGGCCCCCTCTATCCAGATACCTCTTTCCTTGCTCTCCCCTCTCTCCCCCCAAATAAAGCAACAAGAAAATGAACGAAGAGAGGGCAGATGACAAGAAAAACGAGTTAGAATAGATAGAAGACAAAAAACAGTGTTTAAAGCATCGGGTGCCAGGTCACTTTAACAGATGTATCCAGTCTACATATTTGGGAATCTGCACCTATGATGTTGGAAATAGAAGAATAATATTGAACAGAATTACAACGTCAAAATGTGAGCACTCATACTTCTCTTTTACTAAGGTTAAAGTACTAGTTTACTTAGCACTTCAAAAAGTGTGAAGGTTTACTTTCTAAAAAAAATCACATGGAAACATACTACTGTAGAAGCTTACACACATACAGGGAGAGAGGAAGGGAGAGGAAGAGGAAGGAGGAGAGGAAGAGAAGTCTAAAAATGGCAAGGTCCCATGGACAGCAGTAGATAGACACTGTAGTAGACACTGTAGGCTAACAAATTAAAAAAAAAAAACCCAATGTCAGGAATGGGTTACCTCTTCTGGAGTTGTTCCAGCAAGGTCCCATAGACCCCCAGACAGTACAGGTTGTTGCCATTTCTCCTGGGTAAGATCCTAACTACTGATAGCACACGCTTGGGTCCTAGAACATGGAAAAAGCAAGCTTGTAGTGATCTGTAAGCTCCATTCCTCCTGGGTAGCTTTCATTGTGCTGAAGGGAGCTAATGCAAACTACCAGAGGAGAAAATTAACTTTGCTAGCTACAGTAATGACTGGCCTGACAGACAAGTCCACTGATACAATTAACATTAAAGGAAGTAACTAACCACTTTCTGACTGGACTTAAGTTTAGCTCCATAAGATGAAATCCAGACCTGACACCATTATCATGCTAAGAACATGTGGTTAGATAGGTCATATTAAACCAATTTCTAATGACTTACTGTTGTACCCATAAATCAATGTATCTTCTAACCCTTATCCAAGAAGCCTGTGTTTGCAGTAAATAGTGATTAACAGAGAAACCCAGAGTTGAGCAAGGTGCAGAGAATAAGAGACTATAGAATGCTCAACTCTAAAAGGAACACATACATTGTCCCACCCTCCTCCAAAGTTCAGGAATCATTGAGGAGAAAAAGAGTGTAAGAGCCAGAGGCAGTGTATGACTCGAAGGGAGCAGTGTCATTTAAACACAGAAGGGCAGCTGTACATATGAACTCAGAGTAGCCCAAGATGTGTGAAAGCCCAAGCCAGACCAAAGCCTAGAATAAAGATGAGAGCTGGGTAACCCTTAGCTTTTGTACTGTTGTCCCATGATAGCTTATGGGGGGGGGAGGATAGATAGATAGGTAGATAGAGGATAGATAGATAGATAGATAGATAGATAGATAGATAGATGATAGATAGATAGATGATAGATAGATAGATAGATAGATGATGGATAGATAGATGATAGATAGATAGATGATAGATAGATAGATGATAGATAGATAGATAGATAGATAGATAGATAGATAGATAGATAGATAGATAGATAGACAGACAGACAGACAGACAGATAGATAGATAGATAGATAGATAGATAGATAGATAGATAGATAGATAGATGGGGGAGGGAAGAGAGTGTGTTTTCTCTAAGAGTATATCCCCTGGTAAGTTGACCACACTCTGGTGGTTGACCATACACCCAATAATATCTGGACAGTACAAATTAGTTTTGATGCATTAAAAAAAGGACACAAAGTTGAGTAGGCAGGGAAAGAGGGTGGATCTGGGAAGACCTGGAAGATAGGAGGGGAACATGTTCAAAATACATTGTATGAAAACTGAAAGAACAAATAAACAAACGGGTTTGAAGGGAATGACATTATGCGATTGTTGTAATCATGCCCATAGTCCTTGGCTTGTCTTAGGTCGGCTCCAGAGGAAGCACGGTATTCTTAAAGGAAAAGCAACCTACACAAAGGGAGAAAATAAGTCATCTTTGAACCTTATTGTGAGATAACCTCAAAACTGTGTAAGACATTACGTAGATGATAGTGTGACACTCGGATGGATATGTGTATGAGTGGGAAAATTAGTATGTGGATATGAAAGAACATTGTAGAGCTGCCTTCAGAAGCTGTAAGGGCGGTATCACTGCATAAAGGAAGAAGGAAAATAAGCATTGTTACAAGTGGAATAGAACATGTTTTAAGGTGGGTCTGAACAGCATTACACTTATCAATCTACCTTGACAAGCATGTACAAATCCCATGGTTTCTTGGTGCTTGGAAAACAATAAAATGAATATCTTCTTATATACCAAGGTGATATATGAGTAAAAAGCACTATTGTTACAAAAATGAACACTTCTTGGAGCTTGGGAGAATACAAATTATAAAAGCAGACACACAGAAAATGATCTGCAGTGGTAACTTTTGTGAACACAGATTAAAAGTAGATAGTATCATGCCGGGGAGAGGAGCTTTGTTACACACAGAGCTGTATGTAGACGCTTAGACAGGCTGCACTGTGGAGCTCTGCTGTGGAACGACAACGAAGCATCATTGATAGGGAGAATAAAATGATGGGGAACAGATGATTTAATGGCCACTTAACATAGTTATTACTCTCTAAGATGTAAGAAGAGCAACCAAATCTCATGCTGTGGCAAACAAGATAGCCAGCGGATAGAGTCAGGAGGAGAGTTCCGCTTTGGCAGTGTTTTGCTTTGGTACCCTCTCCATGTTATTCCAGAGTGCAAGGTCTTCTCCACTGCTGTCAGCAAAACTCAGGCATAGTGGGTTCATTGTCTACTGGCCTTTGGAATATCCTGTATTTTCACTTCCTTAACAAATGCTTGGAAAGTAAGCAGGAAATGCAGATACGCTGGTGTCTGAGTGGTTTTGTGGCCCACTGAAAAGCACAGATGTTCTACTAGCAGTATTAGCAACTACGAGATGCAGCACTTTTTCTTTTTCAGATAGTGCTCATGAACATAGTACTCACAGGATCTAGAATACAAGGCTGATTTAATGGCAATCAAATTTTAGTAGCATTTACTTGATTTTAACATTTCCCTTTTAGAATGGAGTGTGGTATCTTAAAAAGATAAGACAAATTACTCATTCTGGGAACAAAGACTTTTGAAAGCTGTCAGCTCACTGACAGTTACGATGAGCATTTATTTCAGGCTTATAAAACATATTAATCAAACTTGTTCACAGCATGGCAGCCCAAAGAATGTTATTTTATTTTTGAGAGAGACTTTAAATAGGTGAAGAGCATGCTCTGCTAACATACATTACACTAGTACAAAGCTGCTTTATTCGCCATCTCAAAACGAGCACTTTTCTCAGACTTAAAGAATGAAGTATACTGCAGGAATCTGTTTATTATGAAACTATTTCCAAAAAGAATCTATGCCCCACCATTGCACCTTAAAAACACTCGAAAATATGGGTTGCATCTGCAAACTTCAGTGTATGACACGGGAATCTGGCAAGCTGCCTGGCTTCTACTTAAAGGATTGTCATTCTGGGAAAAATAAATTTCTCTAACTAGACAAAAGTCAATGTTTTCATGTTTTACTGCAATCAAACTGATAGAGCTGACAATTTAATGTCTCAACACTTAAAATATCTGTGGATAATCAGTTACCTCAATCAATCATAAACACAAATCCTTCTATTTTCAAAGCTTGTGTGTCTGTGACTAAGATGTAAAACCGTTTGGTGAGACCCTTCCCCCACAACACCTCACCATTTATTCCCCACCATCATCTCAATATTCTTGATTTGTCTTTAACTGTGCAGATATTTATACACACTATGCATCTGGAAATAACTTTAAACAACTCAAATGAGATCAAATTTAGAAAGTTCCCTTTCACTGTCCTGTTTTATTTAATTTTCATGCGTCGTTTATAGCCTCTATGCCTGTCAAGAAGATATGGAACCGTGCTGGCATTTCAGCTGAAGACATCATTGTGAGTGAAAAAAGACACAAGGCTTTTTCAAAGTGAGTGTGAGACATACATTTCCCATCTTTGACTTCAGGGCATGTTGGTAGCTTCCCCAGGAAGGTATTGTGGGGTCAAATGGTTCAATGCTGGCCGCTTGGGAAGTTCCGGAACTAATTATGATGATGCTGTTGACGACGGTGGTGGCAGAGGTAATGAAAAACCAAGGGAGCCAGTGACACCAGCACCACGAGGCCCCCAAGCACTGGAATTCCAGGTAACTCCAGTTTGCAGAGCTGACAGGCTCAGTTCAACCAGCTTTGGTATCAAAAACAATGGGCATCACGAATGGCTTTGGAAATCTCCGGCGGTTGTGTGATGGCATTTTTGCAACACGAGGTGTGTGTACTGGGGCCGACTGCTCCTTTTTTCCATCACGATGAGAATTCATGCATGCAGCTTTACATTCCCAACAGATATTTACTCTGAACACTGAATAAGCCCCATCCCTTGTTTGGAGTACTTTAAAATATATTTTTATAAATTCTGTGTATGTATATGTTGATATACACATTCACCACCATGACCTTCTCTTTGTTTCTTTGATTATTTGGATCTTTGCAATAAAACCAAGCAGTTTTCAAACTCTTGGGGTAGCATTTTTAAGTTGCCCATCAGATTCCATCGCAAAACAATCAATCTCGCTCTCACACTTGGCGGAAGTGTCGTGACACCAAGGAGGGGTGCGCCGCTTTACTCTTGCCATGAAGCCTGGGTGACAAAAGTTTTTTTTACAAGAAGCTGACTGTATTTGAGATTATGAATATGCAATGACTCTCATTAGTGTTGAAGCTCCAGAGCAGGGGCTGACACCCCCACTTTGCTTTCCTGCAGAACCAGTTAATGAATTGTCTCCTTCCCTCACTCCTGTGGTCCGCTGTTGTGGCTCCTCAATGCAAAGAGAGTTGCCCATTTTGAGATGGCTGTTGACTGCAGAAATTATTAATTTTGAAGAATTACTTTGATTTTGTGAAACAGTGTTTAGATGGTGCTTAGATTGTCAAAACAAACAAAAAAAAACCCCTACTAAACTTTGCATAAGATAATATGAAAAGAAAAAAACGAGAAAGAGACACTGCATTCATATGTACGTATATTCATCTCTGTACAGATATGCTTCCGTCCTGGATCATTGTGCAGTGCGTGGCTCTATATATAGATAGAGTCAAGTCAAACAAATCTCACATTCTGTTGGTTTTTCTATTATCCTTCCAAATGGAACAAACAGAGATGAGAGAAAATTCTCAAAATGAATAGGGCTGAAACACCAAACAACTCTGTCAATTTTTTACTGTATTCTTTCTTTTCATTCCTGGGTTTCTGCCAAACACTTTGCAGCTCTTACACATAGCATCTCTCATGAATATGTTACTGATAATGATGTGTTTCTAGCCACTGATTAAGCTACTTTAATTGATTTGCCGTATACGAAGGGATGTAAAAGTGCTCAGTGCTTTCCCCATCCTTTCTAAATGCCGAGGACTGAACTCAGAGCCTGGCATATGCTGCCAAGTGCTCCACCACTGAGCTGCACCCCCATCCCCAGTTTGGAACTATTTAGAATGGTCACTTTTCAAATGGATAAATTAAATGTGCTTTTCCACAGTCCTATTCTCTTGAATTTCCTTTCACTTACAAGGGGACTTTTGTCACTTTCTGCAGATGATAAAGGGTGGGATGAGTTACAATTAACAACATCTGCCAGAAGCTAAGGACTGCATTGAAGCTGTGCAAAGACGGTAGTTAACAAAAAGCAGGAACTGTTATTAGGATACTGCTTCTACAGCCGTTTTACCTGCAGGGCAGCATCATGTTGTGCAAGGAGGCAAACACTAGAGAGCTTTTGAGAGCCAAGTTTTATAATTTCCATAGCAGTTTGATCAATCACTGGAAGGTAAAAACAAAAATCCATGAACATATTTGTGAGAAATGAGTATAGCTTAAAATGGATGCATTCCTGACAAAGGTGGCCCAGGTATCATACATCAAACACTTGTTACCTCTGTTGGCCTTAGTGACTGCACATGACTAAGAACAAATCAGTGATAAAATTTCAAGAAAGATGAAACCATCTGGGCCTTTGCAAAGACCATCAGTCATTCTGCAGAGCCATAATGTTATTTGTTCAAGCAATTCTTGGCTTCCTAGTTAATAGATGTAATACACACTCTACCTCCAGACCAAAGAACGCCACTGGGGAAATAGTTTTCACTTTTTAAAGTTGGATACATCTCATAGGAACCAATTACACATGATCACAGAACAAGCTATTAAATTATTCAGTTTAATTCTTATATTTGCATTCTTGTTACACTTGACTGTCAGGACCCAGTTTAACATTTTGCATTTTATTATTTTATGTGTATGAGTGTTTTGTCTGCATGTGTATCAGTGTACCACATGCATGCCCTGTGTCTATGGAAGTCAGAAGTGGACAACAGAATCCCTGGACCTGGACTTATAGATGGTTGTGAGCACTGGGACTTGAATCCAGTTCCTCTGCAAGAACAAGTACTCTTAACCACTGAGCCATCACTTCGGCTTCATTTTTTACTTTTTAAGTGTGATTATTTAAATCAGAAGTAAAGTTCCTGTGAGTGTCTCACAACAATATTTTGAATGATCAGTGCTGTTATTCTAGATATGCAAACATTTTCTCTTATGATATATAGGCTTATCAATGCATGTCACACATTCAACCTTCATGGAACACAGCCAGATTTTAAAACATGAAAGTGGAATGTATCTGTTAAAACCATTATGTCTACTCATAAACTATTTACATCTAGTGGAAATATCAACTAATATCTGTTACTTTGAACACTGAAAATCAACAAGCAAAATTACTTCAGTTTTAATTGCAGTTGTGGTGTTTTGATTGGTTCTGTGCTTAGCATCCACAGTCTAGATTTACGAGTACTGTGATCATTCTTTGTGCAAGGCTTATCCCGTCATCGTTTAGGGCTTGATGCCTTTCAAACATCAAATATGGGGTCTAATGAAATAAAATGTAAATAAATTGTGATTCTCACATTTTCTGCATTTCTTTTCTTTTTTCTTTTTTTGGATTTTCGAGACAGGGTTTCTCTGTGTAGCTTTGCACCTTTCCTGGAACTCACTTGGTAGCCCAGGCTGGTCTCGAACTCACAGAGATCCGCCTGGCTCTGCCTCCCGAGTGCTGGGATTAAAGGCGTGCGCCACCACCGCCCGGCCTGCATTTCTTTTATATGCGTAATCACAGTATAGTTGTAACCATCAGTGAAATGACATCACACTGCCGTTATTCAGATTACGTTATAGTTTACCATATGCTGAAACTGAATTTGCACACTTCCAGGGAATGTCATTATATTTTCCTTCCTATACTCCATCGTGTAAGTACTTGTACCCACATTTGTATTTTGACATATTTTTATGAAGAGGACCAAGAATTGAAGTAACATATAGCAGGCCAAGTGCCAGCAAGTTGGAGTTCTCTCTCTCTCTCTTCCTTATTTCCTCATGTGCTTTGACATCAGGAGGAAAATGAATGTGTCTTGATGAACTAAAATTTTTTTGTCAACACAGGTTATTTTAATTTGAACATACTTGTAAATTTAGTTCTTTATGATTTAATATTGATTTCATTTCACTTTGCATGGAATTGGAGAGATATCAAAATCTTTTGGTCCTTAGGTCTTTGTACTTGAATGGATTAAGGAATTTACCACCAGCAAGCACACCTAGGCATTTTTGTCAGCCTTTAAATTAATAATTAATAATTTAATGTTTAATATTAATAATTAATAAATTAACCTTTACTCCTTATAATCTAGATATAAAGGTGGTTGTTGTAGTAGGACAGACCCATAGGGTCGAGGAAATTGGCTCAGACCAGTTGCCAGGGCATGCACATAATGTACTTCCTTATGAGCTGACCTGGAGTCTGCCTGAGGGCCTAGCAATAGGCACTGTCAGAGTTCCTGGTCACTGTCAGAGTTCCTGATTGTTACCAGCCAATGAGAGATGACCATGCAATGCCATCAGATTGCAACACAGACTGGGTGCTAGGAGGAGGGTATATAAGGCCTTCCCCATTATTAAATAAATGAGTTTGTTGATTGCCTTCAACAGACTCCCAGAGTCTGTACCATTGATCCTACGCCTTCTCACCTCTCCCCTGAGGGAGCTATTAGGATCCAGCAACAGGTGCTGAGAGGTGGATTAGGGAAATCTGTAAAGAAGAGAATTTGAGTTTTGGGAAGTCAGATGGTAGTTAGAATGAAAGGTCACAGGAGATACTGAAGATTATGAAGACAGATACCAAGAAATAGATGGAGTTAGTTCAAACTGTACAGAAGTACCACAGGGATGCTGACAGAATTTGAGAAATTTCAAGAGTGACAACAGCGTAGAGGTTTATTTTTTATTTTTATTTTTATTTTTTGAGACAAGGTTTATCTGTGTAGCCCTGGCTGTCCTGGAACTCTTTGTAGATCAGGCTAGTCTTGAACTCACAGAGATCCACCTGCCTTTGCCTCCTGAGTTCTGTGCATGTACCACCACAGACTGACCAGAGTTTTAAAACAAGGAACAGAAACTTTTCTCTTATGCCTATCCTAATATTTGTATACAGTGCACTATGAACAGGGCAGCTCCTCACATGAGAGACCCATTCTCAACTGAACCTACGCCGACAACATACTCAATGGCAGAGACCAATAGTTCTATCTAGTCGTACCATCTACATAGTAAATGTAGAAATAAGGGACCACTATTTAGTGACTAATGGAGAAAGGAGGGTGGCCTTGAGAATCAGATGTATTTTTTTTCTGGCTATAAAATGTGAGGTGTTTTTTTTTTTTTTTTTGTGTGTGTGTGTGTGTAAAAGAACATGACATGATAATGCATATATGTATAAGGGTAAGATAGACAGGCAGACAGAGACAGAGACACAGAGAGAAAAACCTGGGAAATAAGGACAAGAAAGGCATGTCTGAGATATTCCTCACTTTTGTCTTTTTCATTTTTTTTATTATCTTAAAATCCTCAAACTAAAATGAAGTATCAACTTTCTTTTTGGATGGCTTTAAGAAAATATCATTAAACTCATAGATAAATAAACACTACAATGGACAGGCCATGGTAATGGTTACTCTCTAAGTTGCCATGTACGTCTTCTGGATCTTGTGGTGAATTACTATGAACAGCATAGGCCTCCTCATCTGCTTGGAAAGCGTTTGACTCAGGTGCTCTGCTTGTCTGTTTGGGGGAACATTGGCTTTGGTGTGCTGACTGTTTTGGGGAGTGTTTGATCAGGTGCTCTAGCTGAGCATTCCATGTCTTAGGTTTTACAATCACTGGGACTTGAGTTCAAGCCACATTAAAAAAACCCTAACTTGGAATTGCAGATTTGTAATCCTGGTGCTTGAGGCAGAGTTAGGTGGATTCCTGGGCTTGGGACACATGCACACATCATGCACACACTATTCATTAAAACTTGGTTTTACCTTGAAACAAGACTTCAGTCTATCTAGAACCACTGTATTTCAATTGAACATTTTCTTCCTTAAAGGATACAATCAAGTTTAGAATTGTGTGTTTGTAGTGTCTTTTTCAGCTTTCTTTTCTCTCTCTCTCTCTCTCTCTCTCTCTCTCTCTCTCTCTCTCTCTCTCTCTCTCTCTCTCTGCCCTTCCTTACTTCCTCCCCCTCTCCCTTTTTCCCTCCCTCCCTCCTTCCTTCCTTCGTTTAGCACCAGAGACCTAGGACCTCACATATATTAGGCAAACATTCTACCACTGACTGACAGCGCTGGACTTGAACTCACTGTGTAGCACAGGCTGGTCATGAATTGTTCATTCCTTCTGTCTTAACTTACCAAGTTCAGGAATTGTGTGTTTGAGCTATTGTGCCTAGTGCCTCCTCAATTTTTTCAATGAAATTTCTTTTCTTATGTATGAAGAAATAACCTTATCAAAATTATTTCCATTTACATTCAAGAAAGATAAAAGTAAGATTTGGTATATTAGAAAGATCAATGTTTTAACCTCACTTTAAAACTCACTCCCCAGCTCTCTCGTGAAGTACAAGTATATATTGATTCAGTACTCATTGATACCTAGCAAAGTTATGCAGTTTCCCAAATCCTATGCTACTAGAAGTAGCTACTGAATACCTCAGAGTGGGAGGGGCCCCATTCCTTGGAGGGGATCTTTGGAAGTTGATCTACATATTTAATCAGCAGGCACAGGCCTGACTTCCAGCACAATTGGGAAGTTGTTTACCTGCTCTCATTGCTTTGCTTTTCCACTCATCTTACTCCTTCTCTGTTCTTGTCAGATAGTTAAAAAAAAGGCTGGAGGTCACTCCTCCCAGGCGCATTGGGTTTGATGTGTGCTAGGTGTACGGCACACATTGTGCTAGGTACTTTCTATATGTTCTTATCACAGAGATTGCCCTGATAGATGACAAAAAGGAGGTTAAGGAATTCGCTAAGTAAATGGTCAGGGTCATGTAGGTAGCTACATTTGAGTCCTAGTGACTCTAGGATTGCAAAGGACATTTCAGATCTTGGAATAATCTGTGCTGGAAGTTCAGCCTATGTCAGTCCTGCAGGAAAATGCTTTGGACTTAAAGTTTATCTCTGGTGCCCTTCAAATGAGTCGAGATGGGTGTAATCAACTCTCCTCACTCATAACTGCCTTTGTGTAGCTGCACTTGATACAGGCTTGTGTCAGGCAGGCTTTTTTCTTTGTTTTGAACTTTTCAGTTAAATTTAACTTACAGAATATTTACTTTGCTAGGTACTGTGCTAGATGCCGTGGCACAAAGACAGTCTTTTTAGGTTCACAATAAGTAATTATGATACAATTCCCCAAATGATAAAATAGAGGCGTTCACAAGGGATCAAGGGAGCATATGAGGAAAAGATTGAGGTGTTTTTTTTTTTTTTTAATGAAGATGTCAGAGACTGGTGTATTGGATCAGAACCTTGGAATACAAGAAGACATGGCATCAGGTGGGGCACTTGTAGAGAAGAGGGGTTCTTGTGGTAGGAGGAGTGTGTGAGGGAAAAGGGCATGGAATGAGTAAAATACGTTACACAAATGGATGAAGCTTTCAAACAATAAAAGAATTTGAAAAATAATTAATACTAATATACAAACAAAGAGAATGAGTTAAGGAGAGGTGCAATATAGTGCTAACGATGGATGTGTCACGATGAAGGAAAAACTGGACACTCTAAATGCATTACATGAAAAGGAGCATGAACACGCGTGCAAGTGTGCCTGAAATGTTTAAGGGGTAAACTTGGGATGAGAACAGGTAGATGAACAGCCTTGGGTGTTTAGTCCTTGTATATAAACCTCACATGGCAGATCCTTCCACTACCAGGCAGAGTCACTTATCCCATTGCTGGACTGAGTTGATCTTGTGACATGTTTTTTGTCAACAGAAATTAGCAGATATGAAATAATCAAGACTAGAAGAGTGGTTGTGATCGGGGGTTTCTGTGCTGGGAACTCTTAGGCTATCTTTTGAATGAGCCAGGGGAATGAATTGCCACCCAGAGAAGAACTGAAGCCCTGCTCACAATCATAGAAACTCAACATGTGATGAGATTGTCTAGCTCATCTAGTTAGTATGTGGTTCACTATTTGACCAGGAACCGTGGGCAAGTCCAGGGAGAATCAGCTATTAGCCCAGATTCTTGTCAACCCAGAAGGAATGACCTAGCTCATCTACAGAATTTTGAACTAAATGAAATATCATTTTAGCTTGTAGATTTGGTGTCCTTGTTATGTAGGAAGTGGATACATATATGGTACATGTCAGTGGCAGGAATGTGGGAAGGGGTGGCAGAAGTCAGGACGATGGGAAGCATTCCATTGTCACGTTAAGGAGTTTAGATCTATTTTCTAATTCCAAGCTCCACAACCTTCGTTCAGTCATATGCTACTCTTATTTTCTTAAAAAGTATATTCAAACCGTCTAAAAGACTTTTCTTCAAATTGTATAATTTTTATACAGAGATTAATTTTTAAAGAAAACTTAATGTTAACTTGGCACCACCTTCAATGTTTTTCTAAACTCTGTTTTCCTAATGCTATTACATATATAAATATTTTTAAGGCTGGTCTGTTTGCTATGAAAATAGCCGTGTATATTACGAGCGGTGCTTTCTAGGATGAGTCACGAGCATGTGGACATAGGCTTGAAGTGGAAGCTGCTCTGGAGGCTCAGCTGGGAGACGGTATGTGGTAGATCAAGAGATTTAAGATGTATCCCTGAGGAAGAAGGAAAAGGATGTGATGACAGACTTGATAGATGTGGGGTGGGAATGGGGAGTGTGCAGGAGAGGGAGGCTTATGAACACAGCCAAGACAGCCAGCCTAACTAGCAGGGGCCACTGAGTGGACACGGATCTGGTTAAGAACAGGAAGAGAGGTAAAAATAAACACGATGGTTTTGATGTTTTGTTTTTTGAGTCTGGGGTAGTAGGCCATCTGAAAACAAGTACAACAGGCAATTGGATATGTGAGTCTGGGTTCAAATATTATCCATATACAGGTAGGTAAGTCTTAGGCATGAGTGGTACCATTGCTAGAGGAGGTCGGTGGAGAGATCTGGGCTCCCTTTCCCCATCTCTTAAGAGATAGAGTTCCTTCCAGTAAGAATGATGAGTGAGTGAGGCCTGTGTTAATGTTCCCCACGCTGGGGTGGAGGGGAGGCAGCCCCCCAGGTGATTTTGATGCATTTCCTCTTACCCTGCTTTGACTTAGAGTAGAGCAGAACGGAGGAAGAGGAATTAGTCAAAAAGAGACAAAGTCTGAGAGGAAGAGCTGCCTGGCAGGAGAGACACAGGGGAAGGAACTTGAGCAGGGCCTCAAAAGGCCTCGGTGAGAGCGGTGCTTTCTCTTAGAAATCCTGCGGGGTGGAGACTGTTGCTCAGTCTAAGCTGGCCCACTGAGATCTACTGCGTAGCAGGCAAGACTACAGTACAGGTTTGAGCAAAACGTTTCTGTGTGACTGTTCTGTGTTGCAAACACTTCAAGCCTTAAATATTCAAATACAGCAGGATTGTAATTGTAGTCTTGAAAACCGATGTGAGTCTCAGCAAATTTTCTTCTCTCCATGGTTAGTATCTTAGAAACCACCTCTGTGTGCTAGCCTGATCAGGGAGGGAAGCCACCTCTGTGTGCTAGCCTGATCAGGGAGGGAAGCCACCTCTGTGTGCTAGCCTGATCAGGGAGGGAAACCACCTCTGTGTGCTAGCCTGATCAGGGAGGGAAGCCACCTCTGTGTGCTAGCCTGATCTGAGAGGGAAGCCACATCTGGGCCTGTTCTTCGGAAATATTGGCACATGACAAATGGAGCTTCTTATTGCTGGCGCCTGGGAAGACCTTCCCTGGCCAAATTGGAATGCCGTCAGCCTTTCTGGTTCTCAGATAATTTTTATGCTTTTATGTGCCACTTCTTTTGTTGTTAATATTATTTTTTAAAATAAGGGATTTTCTACCTGGCTCTACATAAGCTAAGGAAAGGCCCCATCTCAGGAATTCTACTCAGATATAACTTGATGTCCCTTGTATCGTGCATGGAGAATTCTGGGTAGCACGAGTTGGTTCGTTTGACATCTGGCATTCATGGCTCCTGTGAGAGCGGCTTCCCCCTCAATGTGCCCTGAAAGCATTCCTGCTGCGCTGCTTCTGTCCGAGTATAAACACGTCACAGGAAATGAACCCGTCAAGAAGTGGCTTTCCAAGAAGGAATAACAAAGTGCCTGGCCCAGCTCCACCTGGATTGGATGTCCCGTTTCAGGAAATGTGAGCAGCCATTGGGGTGGAGGCTATTGTCCAGTGTCAATGGCACCTTGGACCGCTTCTGCTTTAAACTCCCCAAGAGCAGCATGCTTTAAAATCCGCAGCATCCTTCCAGTTGTCCCGAGGGAGGTTTATGAGGAAAATTGCTTCAGGACCTTTAACATGTGAGGGAGGAGACGAGTGTCTTCGTTGTACTCATGAGGGCAGCTGGATTTAGTTGTTTACAGTTGTAAACATGGAATTGCATAGGCTGAGGTCAGGGACACATTTTGAAATAATTGAAAGTCTACAGTTAGGCCTATAAATAATTAAATGGATTCATTTTGGTGGCTTGCTTTAATATGCAGATATTAGAACGATGAAAGAAAATGGGTATGTAACAAGGAAGTTAAGACACCAAAGCAGAAGAAAGGAAAGCCTTCCCTTTGGCCTGCTGTGGTCTTTCCAGGTCCGTTTTCTGCTCCAGCTTAATGATGCATTTTAAGGAGAGCCATGGACTCTCTTGTCTCTATACTCAGACTGCAGCAAGTATCTGCCCAGCCACCCTTTCAGATCCACTTCAAGGAAACACAGGCTAGAAACTGCTCCCCATGGTTTTGTCTGAACTGGCTGACATTCTGCAGCACACACTGGGTCCGCTGCTGGAGTCAGGAACCTAGAGGTGAGCGAGCCTCGAACTGCACTTAGCAGAGTGAGGCAGGCGGGCCTACGAGAAAGGATGTAGGTGAGCCAGAAACTAATGGGGAAATAGGGGGTCGTCGTTAATTTTGATGTGGGGAAATGTGAAAGGCTCTTCTGCATGCCAGGGTATTTGAATATTTGGCAAACAGCTGGCTGGGCTCTGGGAGAGCGCCTCTTGATTCGCCTCGTCAGATGTTCAGAGATAAAACGAGTCAGCCCGCACGCCAGCACATAGCTCATAGCCTTGCAGTCAGTTTTGAATTTAGATTTGAATTGTGATATCAATGTCATGGTGGCACATGCTTTGAGAAAGTACTTACAGAGAATAATTGAAAGATTCAGTGAGACGCTTCTGAAAGCCGTAATTTAAAGTTCCGCAGCCTCCACAGTACTCTCCCCATTAAAATTTAAAGCGACAGAAGCCCAATTATGGATGGTTATTTTCTTAAATAAAATCATATTTCTACCCCAAGTGAAAGATTCATCGCTGCCCACTAATCTCTGCCAGGAGAACCCACCTCGGTGCCGTCCTGTGTCAGCAGCCGAGCGGTTAGCTTTATCCTGGGGACAATGGGGGGCACTAGGGAAGCCAAGCTGCAAGGCCTCCACGGAGGAGCCTGACTTGCGGGAGGCTGATTTGCATGATAATCACCATTATGGATCCTCTCTGGTGCCAGCCTCCACACTTAACCAAATGCAGTATAACTTTAATAGCAGCTGGGAAGCCTGAGCAAGGGCAGAAGCTCAGGGTTTGCAAAGCCCGGATGACGTCAAGCGCGGGTAGGAGAGGGCCGCGCTGTGAAGCGAACCGGGCAGAGGAACTGGGAACCACAAGCGGGCTTGGAGTAACTTTAAAATCTGATCAAGGATATAACTTCGGGGGCGGTTGAAAGGCACCGAGCGTTTCAAGTTCTTTTAACTCCAGGCAGATCTGCGCAGCAGAAGGAGCCTTGTCTGCCTTTCTAGGACTTCCGCGGCCACCGCAACCCTGGCACTGAAGAGATCAGTGGGAACTTTCCCCAGAAGCGTTTCCAGTGAGAAAGTTTAGTCACTGTCAGATAAAAGTCCGCAGCCAGAATTTTAGAGCATAAATCTCTCCTCCAATTTATTTGGTCGGTTGGATTTTACTTTATGCTGCATTGTGACTTGGGGAATGTGGTATGACGGTAGCCTGAACAAAATAGTGCAGAAGGCCAGTCAAGCTTAAAGCATTCTTATTTAGGAAAAACATCGTTCTCCTTAGTTCGTGGAGACAAAGGAGCATGGGAACCCGCACTGACACGGGAGGTTAAATGGTCCATGTACACACACACGCACACTCGTCTAAACAATGTCTTGTAGATACCAAGTCTCAGCATTTCTGAAGTCTTAAAGTTCGACAAAACATTTGGAAGTAGGCCTGGTTTCTGCTATGTTTTGCAAGATTCTGTGTCGTAGCTCTTATCCACCTTTTCACGAAATGCTGTGAGCGCAGCTTCCCTTCGGCCCGTTTGGCTCACTCAGTGTGAAAACGTGTCCACACTCTCAGTGCCAGTGGTTCCCACGGCGTTTAGACTCCTGCTGTAATCCGTTCGGCCCCTTCATTTTTCATTTCGTAGTGTTGTTGGCCTCTTTGTAAACAATAAAGAAGAACTCTTTAACTGTGCAGCCTGGATTCAGCTGCCCTGATTCCGTCCCACAAGTGAGTAGCTTACCCGTTTGGAAAATTAGTGATGGTTGCCTGGACCAGCTCAAGTAAAAGTCACACTGTTTCTCCATGGAGTAGGGCTTCTACCAAGGAAAGCCACAGATTGTCTCTAAGAGCAGGGGCTCGCACTGCCTATCCTACCAAGATGGCTTAATTATGTAGTTTGTATAGCAGAGGAGTTTTAGCTTTCCTACTAAATTACCTCCTGCACTGGCCTAAATCGGCAATAAAGGTTACATTATGGTCTCCCATTTATTTCATTTTATGTATCATCTTTTAAGTTTTACTGCAGTGAACATGATAGCACTTTATTTTTTGGTAATTTCTGATATTAGGCTCTTCTAAATGGAATTTCTGTTATCTCACACAAGACTCAATTGCTTAATTAATTAATTAATTATTAATTAGCAAACAGGAGCTCCTAGGTTGGAAAGGGTTTTGAGAGCTCAGAGGTTGTTTGTCCTGCCTCAATGGAAGGATCTTTTCTTCTTGCCTTGACTTTGAAAAACCCAGAGACTCCACCTTCTTTACCCACAATGCCTGAGACGAAAGAGCTCTATAAGGGACTATGGTAGTGATGGGGCCCTGGCCAGGTGAGTGAGAAGTGAAACTAAAAGACTGAAGCCCGTGGTGACACCCAGGTGTGCCTGTTTGCTAAAGCAATCAGGCACAAGAAGACAAGAGATTATCAACCTATAGAAATCCTAGGTAGTTGGAATACTGTACAGTACATACTAGGAAGAATTATACTTTATAAAGAGTAGCTATGGGGGATTAATTCACTGCACATGTCCAGGGCAACACACTTGATGCTCATAATAGTCCTTAGCAGACTGACCAAGCAAACCCTGGATGTCTAATACCAGGAAGCCGAGGACCTATCGAGAATCCTGGCTGACTTCAAATGACCTGACTCTATCCTCTGTCTCAGGCTTGAAAGACAAGAAGAGCTGCTTTTCTCCTGAATTGCTTTGCTTGTGTCCCAAGCCTGTATCTTTGCAGAGAGGCTCTTTGAAAGGTATCTTCAAGAAATGAGGAAAGAGTGGTGTAACGTCACAAAATTGTGGGACTTTGAATTCTACAAGTGTCCTACTCCAAAGGTGTGTGTGTGATGAATTTGGAATATTTGCCAGTGTGGGAAAGGCTTTTATATCATGGATCTAGTTGTAGGATCACTGGGACCGGGGTTGCAGACGTGTGTTTGGTGGGTTGTCACATCATGTGTACTTTTCCACTCAGAGTATACACATGGAAACATGTCTGCTTTAGAAACAAGTGCATCAGGAGCAGAGACAACCTTTTTAGCAGCCAGGGCCGATCATGTGATGTATTCATTTATACAACACCATGGAAAGAATCACGCAGTCTGGCTGTGTTAAATCATTTCACTGCACACCAAAGAGATTTGAAATGGACTTTTAATTATGATTGCTAATTCACTATGGGTATAATCCTTAATATGAACATCTGATTAGGTTAATTTTCTCTAATTGATGAATAGAACACTTAAACTTGTAGGCTTGAGTTTGTTGTTATGGATTACAATTTTATATTCTGACTTTTTGCTGAAGTACAAATTACAGGCACTCCTTATCTATTATAGTTTTGAGGTCACTGCTCTTCCTTCCTTCACCTTTGTGTGGCTTTTTAGATTGGCTAATGGAGATAGAGCAGGGCTAAGTGACTATTAAACTCTTTTCCATATACAGTAAAAGCCATTAACATGGACCTCACTAAATTTTGAATTTATGAAAATGAGGGCAGGGCTTGGGTTAGAGTTTACTTTTGCATTCTGCCTGAACTAAAGCTTTACTGAGCTAATAAATAGTACAAATGAAACCGCAGGGGGATGGTGCCATTACTGTAAAAAGCAGACTCTTAGGTCCTTTAGAGAAGGCCTTGTAGGAGAGGTAATGAAGTAGTGGGGTGGGATGACAGAGTGTGAAGTCTAGGCTCCTCACCAGCTGTGTGGCCCTATCTTCTTCAAGTGTTCCCCATCTGTAAAGTGGAGATAGTTCTCCACTTTACAGGGTGGCTCTGAGGTTTGCTTTAATGCATAGGAAGTGCCCAGAATGAAGATGTTACTCCAGAAGGTTTAGGTAATTATTGTCTTCTTAAAATAAGTGGCAAGCTGATTCAAATACTTTCAATCCTTGACTAAACAGAAGTTCAACAATTTCACTTTTGATTTATAAAAACCAGAAGTCAACCCCATTTTGTTCTGTTTATGGTGCTTGAGATTGGATAATTTACAAGGAACAGAAATTTAAGCAGAATTTTGGAAGCTGTAAAGTTTGACATCCAGGTGCTAGCATGTGATAAAGGTTCTTTTTTAATTAATTAATTTTTTATGTTCTTTGTTTACAATTTTTGTTAACAATAATTTTTTTCATATAATATATTCTGATATATATATATCTGTTCTGTCATCTCCTCCCAGTTCCTCTCTACCTCAGCAAGAATTCACTTCCATGTCTTCTTTCTTTCTCTCTTTAGAAAACAAACGGGCAAATAAAAAACAATTAATCAGAATAAAACAAAAAGAAAAAAGGTAAAAACATGTGAAGTGCGTGTGTGTGTGCGTGCGTGCGCGCACACATGCACACACACACACACACACACACACACTGGCACAAAAAACATACAAGCATATAACCGGAAACAATACTATATAAACAAAAGACCATTAAAGTAAAAAAAAAAAAAAAAAGGCCCAAACAGAGACAAAACATCTCCAAAAGTACCATTGAGTTTATTTTGTGTTGGTCATCTGCTTCTGGGTGTGGGGCCTCCCCTTACATGTGGTTTGTATACCCTGTAAGACTCCTTTGGGGAACACTGATTTTTTTATTGGGGAGCAGTTGCCAATTGGAAACAGCTTCTGTGTTAGGAATGGGTGCTGATGCCTGGTTCCCCCCTTCGTTCTTTCAACCCCATCGGCGTGGACCTGTGCAGGCCATATGCGTGCTGCTGCAGGCCCTGTGAGGTCATACAGGCTTCAGTCTTATCACGACTGTCAGGCATGCTTCCTTGGGGCCTTCTATCCCTTCTGCTCTTACAATCCTTGTGAGGGGAAGGGTTTGATTAAGACATCTCATTCAGAGCTGAGTGTTCCGTACTCTCTCTCACTCTCTGAACTCTGTGCATTTGTGGGGTTCTTTATTTCCCATAGTCTGTGGCCATGCCATGGTTTACTTGTCTCCCCTGGTAGCATGCAGAGTCTTCCACTACCATTAACACTAGTCAGTTGGGGGCAGGGAGGCTCTAGTTAGGCACTGGCTCTACTCCATTTTCAGTGAGTTATGAGATGTTGTCTTCAGTTTGTGGAGAGCAACCTAAATCCATGACAATAGCCTGAGTTATTTGGGAGTTTCCATGGGCTTCTTTGGCCAACAACTCCATTAGATATAAGCTTAGATATAAGCCGTTCAAGGCACTGGGATCTTCATTTGGTGGTAAGAAAAGACTAGCTGGGGCACTGCCTCCCCTGTTATTGGGTAGTTCCATTTAGATTTCTTTCATATATGTATATGTTTTAAGAAGCTTCTCCAGTACTAGGTTTCCACATGACCACGCAGTGGCCCGTTAGCATTAGTTGTCCCAAACTCCTCCTTTTCTTCACCTTCTTCTTTTCGTCCTCTCATTGCACTCTCCTTTGTCTCTCCATAACTATTTTCTCTTCCTTCGGAAATTCTCCTCCTACCCGGTCCCTTACTCTGTCCCTAACCTCTCTGGTTGTATGGAATGTAGCTTGCCTATTGAAAACCGATATGGTTGGGCAAGTGTCTCTGTAGTGGAATGTAGAGTCCCTTGGGGCATATGACCGAGCATGTCGCTAGGTCTTGAAGTATGGATCTATTTCCAGCTTCCTGAGGTACCATCACACTGATTTCATAGTGGCTGTGCACGTTTGCATTCCCACCAGCAATGAATGAGTGTTCCCCCATGCTACATCCTTGTCACTGTGAACAGTCACTTGTGTTATTCATCTTGGTCATTCTGACTAGTGAAAGATGAAATTTCAAAGTAGTTTTAATTTGCATTTCCCTGATGACTAAAGATGTTGAATGAAAGATGTTTCTCAGCCTTTTGTGTTCAACTTTTGAGAACACTGGTTAGTTCTCTAATCCATTTTAAATTTAGGTTACTTATTTTTCTAATGTTCAGTTTTTTTGAGTTCTTTATATAAATTAAATATTAGCCCTTGATATTGATCAGATAAGTAGTTGATAAAGATCTTTTTCAATTCTGTAGGCTGCCACTTTGTCCAAATGATGGTGCTCTTTGCTTTACAGAAACTTCACAGTTTTATGAGCTCCCATTTATTAATTGTTCTTAGTGCCTGTGCTATTGGTGTCCTGTTCAGAAAGTCTTCTGTACCAATGTATTTAAGATTATTCCCCAACTTACTCTTCTGTCAGATTCAGGATGTCTGGCCTTATGTTGAGGTCCTTAATCAATTTGGAGTTGAGTTTTATGCAGCATGATAAATATTGTTTATTTGTATTCTTTTTGCATGCAGTCATACATGTTGATCAGCATAATTTGTTGAAGATGATGTCTTCTTTGCAGTGTGCCTTCTGGCTTCTTTATAAAAAGTCAGGTGTCCACAAGTGTGTGCACTTATGTCTGACTCGTCAGTTCCACTGATCAATGTGTCTGTTTTTGTGCCAGTACCATGCTGTTTTTAATTATTATACCTCTGTAGAACAATTTGAGATTGGGGAGTGTAATACCTCCAACAATTCTTTTATTATTCATGATTTTGTGTGTGTGTGTGTGTGTGTGTGTGTGTGTGTGTGTGTGTGTGTTTCCATAAGACTCAGTTTTCTTCACGTGGCTGGCCACTGGGAGTTTGACCATGTTCCAGTGAGTATATGGGAACACAAATTGGATTTTTTTCTTCTTTTTTTAAAGGTGGAGATCATAAGGGTAGGGGACAGACCTGGGAAGACTGGAAGTGAGTGTGATTAGGGTACATGATGTGAAATTTCCAAATAATCAATAAAAATATTTGGCTGAAAAAAAAAAAGAAGCTGAATTCAGTGAAGAATTGAGTTGGAATTTTGATGGGGATTTTGTTGAATCTATAGTTTGATTTTGGTAGGATGACCACTTTTACTATATTAATCTTACTAATCCATGAATATGGGAGATCTTTCTGTCATCTGATACCTCCTTCAATTTTTGTCTGCAGTATCTTAGTCTTTTGCTTATAGTTGCCCCAAGATATTATTTTTGTTTTTGAGGTTATTGTGGAAGGTATTATCTCTCTGATTTATTTCTCAGTCCATTTGGCATTTGTATATAAGAAGTCAACTGATTTTTGCATATTAATTTTGTATCTTGCTAATGGGCTGAAAGGGTTTATCAATTGCAAAAGTTTTCTGTTGGGGTTTTTAGGGTCATTATGAATATAATCATATCCCCTGCAAACAAAGATAAATTGACTTCTTCCCTTTTTGTTTGTATCACCTTGATTTCTTTCAGTGGTCTTTTTGCTCTAGCTAAGACTCCAAGTACTATATTGTATAGGTATGGAGATAGTGGACAGCCTTGTCTTATTCCTGATTCTCATGGAAATGCTTTAAGTTTCTCTCTGTTTAGGTTGATTTTGGCTGTGGACTTGCTGTAAGTTGCTTTTATTATATTGAGGTATGTACCTTGTATCTCTAGTTCTATCATGAAGGGGTGTTGGATTTTTGTCAAAGGCCTTTTCTGCATCTAATGAGATAATTATGTAGTTGTTGTCTTTCAGTCTGTTTATATATGGTGGATTAATTTATTGATTTACATATGTTGAGTTATTCCTTAGTCTCTGGGATGAAGCCTCCTTGATCATGATGGATGATCTGTTTGATGTGCTCTTGAATTTGGTTTGCAAGTATTTCATTGAGAATATTTCCAGTTATGTTCATAAGGGAAACTGGTCTGTAATTTTCTTTCTTTGTTTTGTGTGGTTTGGGTATCAGGTTAAGTGTGGCCTCCTAAAAAGATTTAGGCAATATTTCTTCTGTTTCTATTTTGTGGAACAACTTGAGGAATATTGGCATTAATTCTTCTTTGAAGTTCTCATAGAATTCTGTGTTGAATTTGTGAGGCCCTAGAATATTTTTGGCTGGGAAACTTTTAATTACTGCTTTTAATTCACTAGGGGTTATAGGTCTATTAGGAGTCTTGCTTATCTGATCTTGATTTGTCTTTGCAGGTCATACATATTAAGAAATGTATTTATTTCTTTTAGATTTTCCAGTTTGGTGCAGTATATATTTTTAAAGTCTGTCCTTATGACAATTTCTCTGGATTTCCTAAGTGTCTGTTGTAATGTCCCCTTTTCATCTCTAATATCACTTTGGACCTTTGCTCACTCTTAGTTGATTTGGCTAATAGTTTATAAATTTTATTGGTTTTCTCTAAGAATCAGCCCTTGTTTCATTGATTCTTTATAATATTTTTGTTTAGATTTTATTGATCTCAGCCTTGAGCTTGATAATTTCTTGCCTTCTACTCTTTTTGGGTATTATTTCTTCTTTTTGTTCTAGAACTTTCAGGTGTGCTGTTAGGTTGATAATATGAGATCTCTCCACTTTTTTTTAATAGGCACTTAGTGCTACATAAAACTTGAACTTACCTACTAGAACTGACTTCTTTGTGTCTTATAGGTTTGGGTGTGTTGTGTTTTCCTTTTCATTCAATTCTAAAAGTTTTGAATTTTCTTCTTCATTTCTCTTTTGCCCCCCTTCTTTATTCAGTAGTGAGTTTTTTAGTGTCCATGAATTTGTAAACTTCCTGTTGTTGTTGTTGTTGAGATCCTGCTTTAATCCATGGAAGTCAGAGAGGATGCAGTGTCATTTCAACTTTCTTGTGTCTGTCGAGACTTGTTTTGTGTCCAAGAGAAAGTTCCATGAGCTCCTGAGAAGAAGGTACATTCCTTTGTGTTTAGGTGAAATATTCTGTAAACATCTACTAGGTGTATTTGGTGTTTTGCATTATTTAACTCCAACATTTCTCTGTTTAGATTTTGTCTGGATGACCTGTTTATTGGTGAGAGTTGGGTATTAAAGTCACCCATTATCTTTGTGCGAAAGTCAGTATGTGATTTTAACTGTAGTAATGTTTCTTTTACAAACTTGGATGCTCTTGTGTTTGGAATATACATATTTAAAATTGCAATATCCTCTTCAAGGATTTTCCCTTTGATAAATATGTAGCATCCCCCTCTCTATTCTGATTAGTTTTGGTTTGTAGTTGTTTCTTCAGATATTAAAATGGGTATATGTGCTTGCTTCTTGGATCCATTTGCTTGAAACATCCTTTTCTATCCTTTTACCTTGAGGTTACATCTATTCTTGATGGTAAAGTGTGTTTCTTGAATGCATCAGAAAAATCGATCTTGTTTTCTAATCCAATCAGTTAGTCTGAGTCTTTTTGTTGGAGAATTGAGATCATTAATGTTGAGAGTTATTAGTGAGCAGTGTTTATTGGTTCCTCTTATTTTGATGTTATGGTGTGGGTTTCCCCCACCCCAGCCCTTTGGTTTGCTGGTCTGGGATTATTCATTCCTTTTGCTTTCTTGGATATGTTTAGCCTCTTCACATTGAACTTTTCCCTCTAGCACCTTCTGAGGAGCTGGATTGTAGACAGATCCTGCTTGAATTTGATTTTATTGTGGAATGTTTTACTTTTTCCATCTATTGTGATTGATAGTTTTGCTTGATACAGTAATTTGAGATGGAACTTGTGTCTCTTGAGTTTGTAGAGGATATGTACAGGGCCTTCTGGTTTTTAACATTCCTGGTAAGAAGTCAGGTGTTATTATAATATGTTACTTAGTCTTTTTCCCTTGCAGTTTTTAAATATTATTTTTTTTGTTCTGTATATTTAGTGTTGTTTTTTCTTTTTCTTTTTTTTTTTTTTTGAGATATGGTTTCTGTGTAGCCCTGAATGTCCTGGAACTGACTTTGTAGACCAGGTAAGGCTTAATCTTAGAGATCTGCCTGCCTATGCCTCCTGAGTGCTAGGTTTAAAGGCTATGTACCTGGTTACATTTAGTGTTTTGATTATTATGTGTCATGGGGAATTTCTTTTCTAGTCCTGTCTATTTGATGTTCTCTATGGTGCTTGTACCTGGGTAGGCACAAGCCTTTAGGTTAGGGAATTTTTGTTCTACATTTTTTTGTTGAAAATATTTTTTGTGCCTTTGATCTGGGCTTCTTTTCCTTCTATTCCTATTATTCATAGATTTGGTCTTTTCACAGTGTCCTATATTTCCTGGATGTTTTGTGCTCAGATTTTTTTATATTTAACATTTGCTTGATTGAGGTATCCATTTTTCTACCTTGTCTTTAGTGTCTGAATTCTCTCTTCCGTGTCTTATATTCTCTTCATGAAGATTACCTCTGAGTTCTTGTTTTGATTATTTAAAAATTTCATTACCAGTTTTGTCTCAGCTTGAGTTTTTTTCATGATTCTATTTATACCTCCATGTCTTGAATTGTTTGCATTATTTCATTGCACTATTTGTATTTTCAGATTTCTTTAAGAGCTTTATTAATATCTTTAATGTCCTTGAATATATTCATAATAACTATTTTGAAGTTCTCGTCTTGTACTTCAGCTATATTGCATTTCTCATGGACTGTAGTAGTAGAGTTACCAGGTTCTGAGGGAGGCGTATTGTGTTGGCTGTTACTGTGCGGGTGTCTAGGCATCTGGAATTTGGATAATTGTGATTCTTGCTCTTGATATCTGGTGTTGTCTTTTTGGGTGGGTGTTCTAATCCTTGGCTTCTGGTGCCCTCTCTGAATCTTAGGAAAGTGTGTGGCTCTGTTTTGCATGGTAGGAGTGCTTCAGAGTCCCTGCCAGCTGTGGCCATGGGGATCCTGGGTAAGCAGTGTTTCTAGGCATCAGGGTCTGACAGGAAGGAGTGTGGATAGACTAGAAGATGTGGACTGAGAGAATTCTCAGGAACGAGGAAATCTGGGTCCACTCTAAGGTTCAGCAGAGTCCTCAGGAATGGAGGTGGAGTGAGAGGACAGGCCCCCGCAGTGGTCTGCTATAGGCTGGGAATAAAACTGTAAAAATTGTAACGGAGGACAGGAAGAAGAGTGAAGACTGCTGACTTGATTCTCAGCCCGGTATGGTATCGGTTCCCAGGTAGAACTGATAAGTCTTTTTGCTGCTTTGTCACATGATAGCAGAAGAGAGGAGAGAGAGAGAAGAGGAGATGGCTCCAGAGGAGAGAGGAAAGTGAGTCAAGCATGGTCAGTATGATAGCACCAGTCCCACTGCTGAGGATGAATCCCCTCCAAACAACACCCACCCTTTAAAAGTCTCACCTCTTAATGCTATTACAATTGCAGTTCAATTTCAACATGACTTTTGGACAGAACAAAATTCAACCCATAGCAATATCTGCTCCAAGACTCTCATGATGACTAAATGAAATTATGAATGCAATGTGATCAGGTCAGCATTGTGTAGTGAATTCATTTCTGCTGTTGCTAGTCTTGCGATGTGTTGACAGTTCTCCATCCCTTTTTGGAGGATTTATTTTTATTTTTAATAACATGTATGTGTGTGTCTATATGTGGTTATGTTCATGTGTGTGTAGGCACCCACAGAGGCCAGAAGAGGGTGTTAGACCGTGTGGATCTGGAGTTACAGCTGGTTGTGAGCATTTTGACATGGGTGCTGGGAGCCTGACTTGGGTCCTGTGCAAGAGCATTATGAGCTCTTAACCTCTGACCCATTTCTCCAGTCCAAAGTTCTCCATCCTTTTGATTCTCTATTCATTCAAACTTTCTCTTTCAGTTCGTCTTCATTACTGAATGTACTCAGGTAAGCTCCAGCCCAGGTGAAAAGTTTCAGTTTTTGAGTAACAAACTATAGTGAAGTAGCAATGGCTATTTAAATAAGTAGATTAAAAGGAGAAAGAATATTTAAAATATAAGCAAAAACGATTAGAGTTAGATATAAATTACTGTACAATTAAGTTTGTGTAGTATTTGTGTCCTTTACAAAGTGACTTTATATTAGTTAGAAAGAAATGGAACGTTGTATGTGAGTAGTCAAAAGTATGGATTGGTCACTGGCTTTATAACACTCATTTGGAAAGCAAACCAGTCCACGTTGAGATTATAACATTGCGATGTCCTGCATAGAGACTATAATCTATCCTTCCTCCAATGACAGGCTTACATACTTTGTAGAATCCATCACCTCAACAGACTTGACTGAATTACTCTGGTGCCTGGCAAATGGGTATTCCTGACAGTAAAATGGAAGTAGTCAGACATACATGCTTATTAAGAGCTCTTCAATAGGAGAAAAATGTATTTTTACTGAAAGTTCTCACCCGTGCTATTTTTGTAGATTCATGAGATGCCAACTTTCTTTGCAATGCCAGAAGAATTGTTTCTTGAGATTCTGTACCATGGCAATACAAATTCACAGCCATAAACATTTTATAAAAAATGGGTGTTATGCATTATGCATGAGCAACAGAAACTGGTAACGATAGCTTGTGGTGAAAAATAAGGGCAAGATTGTGGCTATATGCCTTTGGTTTTCTAGGACTGATAAAAATTAAATGGATCATTAAAAGGTCAGTATGGAATAGAAAGATGATTTGATGGTTAAGAGTATCTGTTGCTCTTACAGAGGACCCAGGTTCAGGCTCCACCACTCACACTGAGTTGCTGAATCTGGTGCTTCCTTCTTGCATCTGCAGGCACCTGGATGCATATGATGCACATCCATAAACTCAGGTATACACATACACATAAAACAAAAAACAGATAAAAATAAATAATCAATGCATATTTTAAATGTTTTTAGTTCAATAAGTTGACAATCAGTGGTTTAACTTGAGTTATTTAATATATAAACTCATGAGTCAGAAAAACAAATCCTTTGGCAGGTCATGTTATTAAAGACATGAGGAAAACATGAGATCCCTGCAGCATACATGTGATCTCTGCAGCATACATCATGTTACTACTTGTATCATATGATATCCCTGTTGGAATAGCTATTAAACTATGGCATTATTTGTCTAGACTGGACACACGTGTGAGTTCAATTATGATGGTTATTTATTGAATACTTACTGTATGTTGGGCCTCATGTCAGAAGCTAGGAATTTGCTGACAACAAGATGCAATTTCACGTTTCTAGCAATTATCCTATGAAGTAGGCATTGTAAAACAAACAAACAAACAAACAAAACAAACAGAAAACAAGTTCATAGAGTTTATGTGGTTTGTTCAAAGTTGGGTGCCTCTAAAGTTAGACCTGAAACTATAGTGCCGTATTTTTAAGAGCATCCTGAGCTGCATGTGATTAAGGAGCCCCAGCATGCCTTTAATCCCAGCACTCAGGAGGCAGAGCCAGGAAGATCTCTGTGATTTGGAGGCCAGCCTAGGCTACAGAGTGAGTTTCAGGAAAGGCGCAAAGCTGCACAGAGAAACCCTCTCTCGAAAAACCAAAAAAAAAAAAAAAAAAAAAAAAAAAAAAACCAAAAAAAAAAAAAAAAAAGGAAAAAAGAAGGGGCACCCCAACACAAGGGGATACTGCATCCTCCCAGGACTGCCTATGTTTCAAGTGTTATTTAAGGAAAACACAGAAAAGTTATCTTATTCCTTTGCTATCCCTGGATATTGGCTCACTAATATGTCTGAAGATATGTTTCCTCTAAGAGCATTCCCAAGAAACTCTATTCCTGCTGTCTATTCACATTACCCAATGCCAGAAAGATCTAAAATCATCTTTTTAGTCATGCACCCCTTAAAATTTAGGGGAAAAGGGAATAATTAGCAATCTCTGCCATATATGTTAAAAAAGCATTGTTTCAAAGTAACGGTTTGTTCACAGATACGTCCATATAACAAAAGATCTTATGGCTTTATTATATGCCTGGATCCACTCTCCATTTCTTTTTAAGTCATATATTATCAAGGTTATGTATATATGTATGTAGTATGTGTATGATACATTGAAATATTCAAAATATGTGAAATGTCATGAATATTACATGATTCTACAGTAAATTCTGGCCATCTGCAAGTGCTGATGCAAATTTTTGCTCACGAAGTCCACTGGCTTTCCCCTTTGGCAGAAAGGCTTGCAAAAGCCCCCAGGATTTGTCTTACTTACACCCTCACTCCCCAAAAGATCTCAGACTTAAAGATTTATGTTGTCAAAAATGTGCACTTACAGAAATGGCTTCATAGAAATAAAATTTCTCTGAGGTTCTGAGTGAGATGTGTATTCAGTACATGAGTCATGAACAACTTTGGTCCAGAACTTTAGTTTTTCAGAGTTCTTGGTATATTCTTATAAAGTTTAGCTGTTTACTATTTACTACAGAAAAACCAACTAATGCATATTTATTGGAATGATGCTTGGATATTAGTTGAATTGAGATGGACTCTCTGATCTTTGGCAGGGTGTTTCTTAGGATAAACACATGGAAATCCTCCTGTGTGTATACATGTCTCTTCAATCTACTTGGACCACGAATGCTGCACCAACCCAAAAGTGTCTGCGAAGCTCACCTCTTCATTTGCAGCTGCTGAGCAGTCTGTGTTTAGTACACGTTTATGCCTTGTGGATCCCTGTTTGCTGGAACTCATTCTTCACACCCTGGATTTTTAGTCTACCCCAGATCTTATCTGAGAGAAGGGAAGTGAATGTGTCTGTGTATTGGCAGGTATCTGTTCTAAGTGGGAGGGAGTCCTGAGGTTTATCACACTAGCCATGAGGAAATAGAAATAAACCATCTGAAGAGATTGACAGAAACAAGGTCACAGAGACTCCAGCCCTCAGCAGCCAATGCTTTAATCTTTTGTCTCGATATTCCCAAGTTCAAGCTGCTTACAGAGACTTCATTGGGTCAGTACCTGGTCCAGGGACACCATGTCTTTTTATTCCTAGAGGCAGGCTAGTTGAGGCTACAGGGAGTGAGAAGATGGGGTGCAACTTTGATTTCTGCTTTAGAGGTCAGCACCAAGTACACAAAGTGTCTTTTATCTCCGTTCTTAGGATCTAATATCTATCAAGGGAGTTAGCATATACTAGGCAGTGAGAAACGGGGAGTAATCTGCACAGTGCAGACTCCAGAGGGATCCAAATAAGGGACAGATTAGTTTAGACTCATTTCGAATGGGCTTTTTAGATTATGTTATAAGTGAAGTGCCAAAGGGTAAAAGAATTCAGAAAAGAGACTGTGAACAGAGATTCCGAGTACCATAAAGGTCAGTGGACCTGTGTCAATGTAGTAAAATAGAATAGGAAAGTGACTAACCTCAGGACCCAGGTAGGCGTTAGACCACAGGAATCCATGTGTGTTCCTGTGTGTGAGTATATGTATGTGGATGTGCACACACAGGATGTGCATGCAGAAGCTGGAGGGCAGCTCTACGCTCTCCCACCATGTTTGAGACAAGGTCTGTCCTTGCCTTGGAACTTCACCAAGTCAGCCAGGGCAGCTCTTCTGTGAACTCCTCCGTCTCTGGGATTGCAGGCGTGCATGACTGTGGCTGGAGGTCTGTGTATGATCTAGGGATCCACGGAGAGGTCCTTATGCTGGTGAGGAAAGTGCTTTACCAACTGATCTGCCAGTGCAGAGTACTTATTATGAAAATAAAGTCAATGATAGCTTTGTTACCGTTCTATGGAGTGAAGTCAGAATAAAATAGCAAGTGATGAATAATGTATCTATATATTCATATTATAATAACAGTATAATTCATCTAGACTGGGCATAGGTTTCCATGTATGGGATGAAGCCAAAGTTAGGTAGGTCATGGCCTGGGAGCCTAGCCTCACTAGGCCTGGCGGAAGCCCAAACCTCAGTGCCCAAGAGAATGTGACAATTCTAGAATTCACTCTGAGACTGGTTTCTGAGGAGGTTCAACTTATCAGGAGGTGGGCCCAATAGGCTGTAGGTTGTAGGTGGAGAGTTTTTCTCTCCGGGTCCTGCCAAGCCCTGGCAGTCCGACAGCCCACTTATAAAATAAACACACAGACACATATTATTTAAACTGTTTGGCCTAATGGCTCAGGCTTCTAGCTATCTAGTTCTTACATCTTAAATTAACCCATTTCTATAAATCTATACCTTGCCACGTGGCTCGTGGCTTACCAGCATCTTCACATGCTGCTTGTCATGGTGGCAGCTGGCAGTGTCTCCCTCCACCTTCCTGTTCTCTCTTTTGTCCTCTCTGTTAGTCCCGCCTATACTTCCTGCCTGGCCACTGGCCAATCAGTGTTTTATTTACTGACCAATCAGAGCAACACATTTGACATACAGACCATCCCACAGCAGTAGGTAGCAGGAGACACAGAGTCAGAAGTGGTGACATCACTGTAGCGAGCTACCTTATCACAGCTGAATCCCACCCATAGTTCAGGTCATAGAACAGAATCTAGGGAAGACTGTCAGGACCCCAGCCACATTGTTAGAAAGAGGAAAGTTAGTGAGGGCGGAAGCCGCTTTTGACCACCGGGTCCACATATCTAACGGTGGAAGGAAAACAGGAATGGCGAAGCAGTGCACACTCAGAACAATTCCATAACTCCGTGGCCAGACAGTAAGTTCCACTGCATGTCGTGATCTGGGATTGCTTCTCGCTGGTCAAGGCTTGGAGGTTTGTGGAAGCACTGGGCCTCTTAAGTGAACACTCCAGGGACTCAGCTATGGTCACGGTGGGGCAGGGCCACTTGCAGGAGTGAGGATGACAGCAGAGGTCACCTGGCTAAGCCAGGAGGTTGTCTCAAGCCTGACCGAGAAGGAAAGTGTTGTAAGCTGGAGGGGAAAGGGGGCCTGAAACAGAAGTCACTTCAGTTAAGAAGTGAGTAGGTTTTGGTGGTAAGTTTGATAAAACAGACAAAATGACAGAACCCAAAATGATTCCAGGTGGATTTCTGAATTCTCAAGTCACATGGAACTTTTATTCTTGAGCTGAAGAGCCAGCAAGCACATGCTTGATACATGAATCATGGAGAATTCTGATCCAGAACTCTGTTCTTCAGAATTCTTAGTTTTGATAGAGTTTAGATGTTTTCTTAAACATAAGATCTCTGGTCTATGTAAAAAGATCAAATAAGGTAAATTAGTAAATAAAATCTTGTTAAAGCTAAGCTTACTTGTGGCTTCTTGGACTCTTACCTCAGAGGGACATTTCAGAGAACATGGGGATACCTAGAAATGTTGCTGTAAAGACTTATCTTTTTTTTTTTTTTTTTTTTTTTTTTTTTTTTTTTTTTTAGCATTCGACTTTCCAGTGTTTCTGGGACTTATGTGTGTGGGAACATGTGTATCTCTGAGTCCATATGTGAGTTTCCCATTTTTCTGGGATTTATGTGTGCGGGAACATGTGCATATCTGAGTCTACATGTGTTTTTTTGTGCCTTTTCTTTGGTTCTTTTTTCCTGTTTGTTTGTTTGCTTTGCCCTATTCCAGTTTTTTTTTTATTCTTTTTCATTTTGCATTTTGAATATCTGTTTGTTTTCTAAGAAGAGAGAGAAAAAAAGGTGTCGATTTGGGTGGGAGGGGAGGTGTGTGCAGGATCTGGGAGGAATTGGGGGAGAGAAGACTATAATCAGAATATATTGTAGGAAAAAAATCTGCTTTCAATAAAAGAAAGAGAGGAAAAAGTATCTGTCTTTCCTAGTCCAGGACGCTGCTTTTGGTGTGTGTGTGTGTGTGTGTGTGTGTGTGTGTGTGTATGTGTGTGTATGTGTGTGTGTGTGTGTCTGTGTCTGTGTGTGTCTGTGTGTGTATGTATGTGTGTCTGTGTGTGTGTCTGTGTGTGTGTGTGTGTGTGTGTGTGTGTGTGTGTACAGGCATGACTGAAAACCCTCCTTGGGATCCTGCTGACTTCCGCCGCGCTGCTTTTATGAGACCTTTCCTGCTGCAGCTGACAATTGACATGCTTCAAGTGTTCAGACCAGACCTGACCTCTTGTTGCCTGACGGGTTAGAACCTGGTTGAGTGTGTGCTCCTGCCCTGACGGGTTAGAACCTGGTTGAGTGTGTGCTCCTGCCCTGACAGGTTAGAACCTGGTTGAGTGTGTGCTCCTGCCCTGACCGGTTAGAACCTGATTGAGCGTGTGCTCCTGCCTGCTGGTGGCTTTTCCACTGCCTTCTCCACTGGGGGCAGGTGTGAGTCTCAGTCATCTACATGGTAATATGGCGGGCTGCCAGCGGGGCCTTTGCTCATCATGAAAGATTAGGGCATAAGACCTCGAGGTGGAATATACAATGTGGAACGCTTATCAGTTAGGGGATGTTTAGGGTGTGGGATTTCTGATTTTATTAAGCTTGGATCTGCTCCTGTGGTTGGGATCGAATTCAAAATTATTTTTTAAAGTAAGAAAGGAAAGATTTAAACAGTATTACCACCATGGATGATTCTCATTATGTTTTGAAATGTTGAGCTACATTCATTTTAATGATCAGCAAAAGGCCAACTTTGGTACTTCTGAATGTTCTTCTCAGCAAGAAATGGATAAATAATTGGTTCCTATTTTGTTCACAGGCGTACTGCCTCCTGGACTGGGTCAGACAGTCACAGAACACAGGCTTCAAACTGCCTTTCACACCATTCTTGTTGGAAATAGAACCACTGGAGGCTCATCGTGTTACCTTCGGCAAAAATGGAAGCCAATCAAGACATTGAGAATGCCAGTGGTCAGCCATTCATTAACAAGGCTTTGTAAAGGAAGTCTCCCGAACAGTGTGCCTCACTTGCCTCAACAGTAGTTGAACCTGCCTCAACGGCTCCTTAATCAATACAGCCCCTCCAAATGGATGTGGACTGAGATGTACATTACCTTTCGAGTTAACTGAGTGCTTACTATGTATGACTCACTGTAAAAAAGAAGGGAGAGAGAATGGCAGGACAAATAAGGTATGGGACCAACCTTTAGGGAAGCTACAGTTAGTTTTAGGATGCATATTTCTTTCTTCTGCTTGTAATTAAAATTTTCTCTAATCCAAGAAACAAATGAATGGGAAAGCATATTCTGTAAATATTTTAAGCTTCATTAATGAGAAACAAAATAGACCAAAGCACAACAACAGCAGAACAATCTGGGAAATTCAAGACATTTTAATCCTTTATTCTTTTATTGTATTATTTTATAGTGCTGAAATAAAGTCTATTTTATTTTTTCTTTAAATACTTGGTAAACTCTAGAGACAATGCTTTGAGTTAATTTGAATTCAATTCCACTTTTTCTTCTAAGTGTAAGTTGTCTGCTGGAAAGCACATATTGTTTATACAATTCTCAGGGTGTTGGGTGGTGAGTTACACCTGTTATCTCTACAGGCATCTACCTTCTGTGTCCTCAAGATCACTATTCTGAGTGAGATCCCAGTGAGGAGAAGAGGGAGATTTAGATAAAACTGGGGGGTTTCGGCTCACAGGTCCAAGACTGGACAGAGAGCATCAAAACCTCTGGCAAAGAATCTTGAAAATCTGGCTGAGCAATTTTTAAAAGTATTTATCTGTTGACTCCCATAGCTTGAATCACTATACAGTTTTCCTAAAGGTTTGTATCTGAGTTGAGAATGAGTCATTACTTTTCCAGTGTTAAGACACTGATGTCACCAGAGACACTGGACATCTCCGGCCGTGTCGTGTCTGTGACCTATTTCAATAAGGATGAGCCAACAACAGCATCTTTGTCGTGAGTAGTGTCCATGTGATTGAAAATGTGCCAACTCTTTTTAAAACATCATCAACAGACTTCTTAATTAAGCTGCCAATACCACTGTCAATACCACTGTGTGCTGTTTGAGGACTGAATAGTGTTGCTTGTGCCTTGTTAAATAAACAGTGCTTCCCTATATGATGAGTTTCTTGTGGTCTTGGAGTGTGGCCCTTCATTGCCTACGAAGTAACTTGACGGGAATTCTCATATCCTTTCTTTTCTTTTAATTTAAAGACATTTTTACTTTATTCCTCAGTAAGAACAGCTCTAAGTTACCTAGTAACTTCAGTGCTAGGACTGATCCTTAATAGGATGGATTGCTCACTGCTAAAGTCCTGGTCATGAGAAAGTCTTAGTTATTAAGTCCTCATGTTATGCCAAACTGCATGCTTGTTACCTGCTGCGGGAGGGAGACCTTTAGAGAGTTCATCTTTGCATTACAAATTTCTACTTAGCACAGAGCTCTGTGAAAACTAAGTCTGTATTCAGTAAACATGTTTGATCATGGAATGTAAAGTGGCCTTTTCCACTATGGCTCTTTTAAGAATGCATTGAAGACAAGGAGAGGGCCCCTTCGCATAATAGCACCTTTATTGGTTTGTACTTTATGGTCAATACCCTGAGAAAAAGCCAAAAAAAGGAAATATTTTTTTGTACAGTCTAGTCCCCTGGACATCACCAAGAGTATTTTGGGGTCACAGTTCAGCCTGGCTATTTGTACTAATGTCCACTCTCTTCTGTCCCTGGCCCTCACCACTCTTTGGAGGGGAAGCTCCCTTTCTCCTTCTTTGACTGGTCTAATAGTAGAACAGTAATCACATCATTCATTAGGAACTCGTGGGGAACAAGTGTCTTACGTGAATCTTCTCAGTTCTTATACCATCCATGGGCAGCGGACATCATCCACTGCAGAAGAATGTAACATGCTTAGGTCATAGCGATCCATATCCAGAGCTGTACTCTGAAGCTTGACCTCTTACCCCTCCACCCTCCGATCTTTAGCTGTATCTCAGAAAAAAAAGTGCTAAAGCCTTGTGTGTATGTGTATGAAGAGCGTGTAGAGAGTCATATCAAATCTGGATGAAGTCCAGACTCATTGCATTTAATATTTCTGAACAACACACTCTGTAACAGAGAAAAACCCAGGAAATCACTGTTGTTTTGAGGATGGGGGAAGTACAGAGCAATTGGGAGAAAGCAAAGTTGGAAACGAACCAGTTTGAGTTAAACCTTTAGCCTTTACCTCATAAAGCATTTTTTTAAACTTTCTTTTTTTAAACACAGTCTGACACCATGTGATAAATCAAAGCCTGATGTAATTGACCCAGAATTGATCCCCAAATGTCTTTTGGGGGAACATGCTTTAACTCTGGTTGTTGATTCTGTGGAATAATTGCCACCCTAGAAAGGTAATTACATATGCCATTGTTTATACACATAATAGGCTCAGGATACACGTTCTGCACAGAAAGGGAAGAGAATTCCGCTTGCACACCAAGAGCATGCACTGTGGATTCCATCACAATGTCCCAGACAGTGTGTGAACTGCCCACTGTTGCCACTTCCTGTGTGTATGTTTGAGAAAGGGGGAGGCACTAGGTTCTAAGACGGCGATAAGCCCCCGAAGACCGTGAAGCCGAAATAGTTCCTTCTCCTTACTTACCATAACATCTCTGAATCTGATTCACTTAGCTGGTCAGGTAAAAAGACTTTCTCCGTGTGTGGCTTATGCCTGCTAATGAATTCTCATAATTCTTTCCCTCAAGGGCTGTTCACTTTGTGGAAGTACATAGTGAGAATCCTTCACCACAACATCCTCCTAAATGCCCTGGTCTGACAGTCTCTTTAGGTACAGCAAGCAGACAGATATGATAGTGGTTAATACTTTTCCTCTTACTGTACTTTTCTGCTAAATACAAATGGAATATAAGCCCCAAATGACCAATTAAAGCACTTCATGCATTTTTCCGTTAGTCGTAAGACATTAGTTATCCTAAGTAAATACAACAAAAAGATATTCTGTGGTAGTCTGACCATACCTAGTTTCAACTTTGTTGTTTGAAAAATTGAAGCCCGAAAAAGCAAAATTTCATGACTTTCTGTAGTGCAATGCAACAGAGAAATACATATGTATTCCGATATGGGAATGAGCATTGTTTGAGCTGCAGTAATTCATCCGAGGCCATTCTTTGCCACAGCGTCCAGCAAATTGCATGACCTGCTTGTTAGGCTTGACAACAGTGTTTTACTCAACAAAGGCCTCTGCAGTGCTGAGCAGCAATGGAATGTCAGAGTGAGCACATTTCACACACAGATGTGCAGCCATAATAGCCTATAAGAAGATGCATGTGGCAGGGGGCAAATGGTGGGTCCAGGACTGGGGCTGAGCATGGCATGGTGCGTGAACGTGGAGGCTGGGGGCTGGCTGGAGGGGGAGGCCAGCACTTAGCAGCAGGAACATGGCCCTGCTGACCACATTTAATCAGCCCTCTGTAAACAATTCAACATTTTCATTGTTCTCTAAAAACTAATAAAGAGAAACAAGCACTTTTCATTCATCTTGAAGTAATTTTCTGTCAGGTCGGAGTCCCCTGTGGCCTCCAGCCTGTGCAGTGCTAGCTGTGTGATACAACAACTATTGCAATTTATTTTACAAACTCTGGTCATTCACATGTCAGTTAGTGTTCACCAAGCAGCATCTGAGACTGTGCAGTTAACGAGTTTTACAACATTTCTATCAAGAGAAACTGTTTAGCATAACTGACTCTTAAGGAGTTATTATACCTCTAAAAATCCATTTTAAGGGGCATTATTTAAATAAAATAGAAAAACGGTTCACTGCCTTTTAAAGGGGCTACAAAAAAAAAGTCCATCAGCTCCGCGCAGTAATCCTCAGCTTAAAGCGCTCTCGAGAGCACTTCTGGGAATTGTCAGCATAATGAAATGTTTTGTGAAATGTCCAGATAGATTCCTCTCCTCAACAATTTTACTGCACCATATTTATTTTCTATCCAGTTTTTAAAGAAGTGAATTACTTTTTGAGAGCATGACTCTATGTTGTGGAGATGAACTGAGCACACTGCTACCAAGGTGCCAGCCGAGCGATGGCTCCGTTCGCAGGGCCATCTCCGTGCTGTCTGCAGGTGGAGGCGCACAAAGGAAGCGCATCTCCCTCCTTCGTGCTACGGCCCCGAAGGGGTAAAGCCCAATGATGGGCATGGAATTTCACATTTTCCTGATGCTATAGTCTTTTCAATCATTTGAACAATTTTGTCACAGATGGCATCTATGAGAATTTTCTTTATGTTCATAAAATGACTCTTTTCTTACCCCTAATAAAGAAATTCAGCAAAACCCATACACACGTGCAGGAACAAATAATAATAATGTGGATCCTTTAAATCTTGCCCATGTCAATAGGATATGCTAGTGAACATTTTATTTCATGAAGAATAGATTCCTCACATTCACTGTGATGACCAATGGGCCCAAACCAATTAATGGCTAGAGTCTACGAGGGTGGTAATGTATAGCACAACGCTGAGTTCATTTGACACATTCCATTACTGAGCAGGATAGAAGTTGCTACCTGTAATATAAATAGTTGAATGGTTCTTTCTAGGATGAGCAAAAGAACAAGAAAAATATATTCTGCTATAATAAGAGATACTCCATATCTTTAGGAGCTGTATTTAGAACACTGCATATTTTCTTTTGGTCACAAATGGTCCTTTAATTTCTTAGAGCTATGTTTGTGCACATGACTTTGATTTTCGAAGGGCTTGGGCAGGTGTTCTTACGCCCATGAGCTGTATCTACCCATAAGAAGTATGGTAAAACCCATGAAAAAATACAATTTGGTATAACTCATACCTTTATCACCTCCTACAGACACTATTTCATTCTGGCACATTAATATTTTCGGCATGATACTGTCATTCTGAGAAACTTTACTTTCTGAAGTTCAAATGTTGAAGAATGAATTTTTAAAATTCCCTAAGTGCCTTAGATTTGAGGCAAATGTAACTTATTCCAATATAAACTCTTTTACCTTTTATTTTTAATATTTAGTGGCACTCCAGACAATGTTCAGATATTGTACTATGATCACATCTGAAAATTTTCATCACTTCTTTACCAAAGGGCTTATCCTTTTTCTGTTTCCAATTTTACACAAAATTTAATGAGCATATCATGCTACATTTTGTGACTATTTGGTCCTCTACTGATACAATATTAGGGGAGATTGAAAAAAAGATTTTTTTAATAATTTGAACTTGAGTCTGTTTGGTGCAGTATTCAGAACTTTCTTCATTCTCCAGTATTCAAAATGACTTTGGCGGAGAGACTGTATTAGTGCCCAATTGCTGCCATAACGAATCAGCTCAAATGTAGTAGCTTAAACAACACAGATTTCTATCAGTTCAGAGGTCAGAGGTGTCCATGGGGCAAGCACTTGTTAATATGGCTGCATTCCTCTTGAAGGTTCTAGAGAAGACCTGTCTCTCTAAGCCCTTTCTATCTCTAGAGGCCGCCTTGCCTTCCTTTGCTTGTGGTACTTTCCTACACATTCACTTTAGCAACAGTGTAGGTAATTCTCAGGAGGCCAGCATCTAGCTCAGCCTTTCTTATTACTATGCCATTAGTCCAGCTGGAAAATTGTCCTGATTTTAAGAACTCATATGATTAAATTAAGAAAATAAGGGAAACCCACAGTACTCTCTCCAGTTCAAGGTCCATACCGTGAGTGACTTCTGCAAAGTCCATGCTCTCATGCAAGATGTTTTAGTCAGAAGAGATTTGGATCTGGGTTTCTTTGGAGAGCCATGGGTGAACTCACCACAGAGAGTCTTGAGGGTGTGTCTCCACACCAGTGTTTGGGAGGTCAACAGCACCCCTGTTCCCAGTGCTCTCTACTGTTTTAAAGTAATACACACAATAGTTTAGAAATTTACAGATATTACCTATGTATGCATTTATATCTAAGTTGCAGGACAATTAGTCTTTGTATTAAAGATTCATTTAGTGTGTGTATTTGTGTATATGCAATTTTTTATTTTTTCATCTTGCTATACAATCTTGTATGTGCTATAGACATGTACATTTCATTATGGAGAATGCTACAGGTATGTGCATTTCATTATGGAGAGGAAGAATAAAGAATGAGAGGTTGGATTGTGTTGTGTTCAATGCAGCTTTTCACTCTTTTCCAGGTATGTAGCGCTTCAAGATGAGGAACAGATCGCAGAAACTTCCTGGTAAATTTAGATAGTTTTGGGAAATGAGTACTAAAGTTATATATTGTTTTTGCATACATGCTCACCTCCATTTGTAGTTGTAGAATGCAACATTGCTGAAAGTTGAGAGCATCAGATTATAGCAGTGGGTGACAAATGCCATTCTATTATGGGCCAGAGTGAGACTGTTTATCAGCAAGCTCACAAACTTGAGTAATGCATGGAATAAGATCATATTGTATCAAAATGACTTCACATCACTGTTCGTGAAACCCTGAGAAACAAACATCCCAATGAGTGTTTTAAACACTAGCAACATGATCTATGTGGAACTGAGCTGAGAGGAGGGGTGATTCCGCTAAATTCGCTTTCAGTCACTTTTTTCAGCTTGTTTGAAAAGCATCTATGTCATATCAGCTACTTCATCTCCATGGCCCCTAGGCTTCCTCCAGCACAGGACAGCCAGAAGCGGCAGCATAAGCTGACTCCAAAGTCTCCCTGTGTTAAAACTCAAGATGTTTTTGGAGCAGTTACTCTCAAAAAACGGAATTTTGCTAAGACCTGCTGACACACCTCTGAAATTAAAAAGGGCTTCTAATGGCGGAACAAAAGTAGGTTGCCACAAAAATGTATATCAATTATGAAACAAGCCAGCGAGGGGTTGCCAGCTGCCGTGAGTGTCCTGGGGGCAGTCCGGGCAGTGTATGTTGATTGGATTTGCCCCAGGCTGCTCCCGTTCTCTTCCTTGAAAGGTGGGCAGGTAGTTTTCTTAAATCCTTCCTGATAGTTTCCATCAACAGTCTCAAAATAGAACTGATAACATGCCAATGGTTACTCTCCAAAGAAGCTGAACATAGCAGCTAAGTTTCCTTACCGAAACCCGATCCAGGGTTCAGCCACAATAGGGAATCTGTTTTATTTGCATTTAATTTGTACCTTCACACTATTATCTCCCATGTTTTAGTCTCAGGAAATGTGGTCGCAGGCTATTAGAACCGCATTTCATGCTGCTGCTTCCCTGTTATTTGATCTCTATGGCTGGAAATGACTTACGGAAAAATAGAGCCAGCATACTTTATTTTAATTATACCAGTGCAGTGTCTAAATAAAAAAAATGTACTTTATATTTAATGTGGAGCACAGATTAACAGCTTTATGGGACATAAAATCTATCCATATCATTTTCTGTTTACACATCAGTTGTATATCTTTCTCTCAGCAGAACAAACGCCTACGGTGTGAGGGTGAAGGAAAGCGTCGAAGTTACGACGACGATTCAGGCAGTAAATAACATCTTAATTGGCCTGGAATGCCGGGCTTTGATTTTTTCTGCTTGTCTTTTATTTATTGATCTCTATAGCTTATTTATCTTTCCAGTGATTTGTACGAGTCTATCTGCTTTCCTCAATAAGCCAATCTGTGGTGGTTTTATAACGCAAATCCCATCTGGGGAAACGGTCTGGTGAGGAGAGCAGTGGCTCCCAGAGAAAACCATCATTTAAAAGCTGCTGCAGAGGTGAGGGAAACTTCTCAGTTTTTATACCTTGTCTTCTGGAAAAAGAGAAAGGAAGACATGCGCCATTATGAAGGTGCCACCCAATGTGTGCTGGCCGCAGTTTGGCAGGGACGGAAACAAAGGAGGATTTGGTGTACACAGGGAGATGACTTTTAGATGTTTTTGTACATGATTTAGCTTCTAGTGAGGGAAGCAGACAGGAATAGATTGTGTGTATCTAATACATCATATATAAACCTTGAGTTTTCCTCTTTTGTACGCATTCCTACAGTTCCAATTCTAATATCTTCTTAAAGTAGCATTTTAGGATAAACTGCACTTCAAATGACACATTATGCTCCATAGTGCAGTTGAGAACCGGCAAATGTAACCATTCTCAGGGAAGCTGGCTGGGAGAAATAAACATCCACACTTTCCTGGCGCGTAGATCTCCACAGCTGAAGTCAACCCTGGAAAATTAGTGATTTTGTTTTAACTGCTGACTCAATGATCCTCTTGTTCTTTGTCAAATCAGCCCTTCCAGAGTTCTCCGAGATTCTTTCTGCTTGTCTTGATCTCACGGAATATTAGTGCCCTGGAATATTTCCTTTCTTGATAGCTGAGGGAAAACAAGTATACAGACAGTGTTGCTGTACTTACGCTCTACAGAGGATACTGTACAAAGTGACTTTACAAACATATTCCAAAGAAGAGCTCCTGACATCCTGTCATCAACCTAATGCAACCTTAACTGCCTTGAAATGAGCTAATGAAACTTTTGGGCAGGCCTTTTAGAGAGTACATTTGCATGTGACATAATTAGTGGTAGGCAGATCTCACTACATCCAGGGGGAATCTCCAGACAACTGCTTTGTCGACTATTAGTGCCTAATTTCTGAATGTCAAACCCCGCACATCTTAATTTCTAGAGAATAAGCTCAATTGAACTTGTTCCCCAGTTATGCAAAAACTGCTCAGATAAAACCAAGTGGACACCAATGTAATGAATGTGGTTATTAAATTGTTTCAATTGAAAGAGCCCTATTCTTACAGCATCATAATGGGAACAATTTATCCCCACTGATCGGCCTGTCTCTCTCGCGCTCTCTCTCTCCTTTTCTGAGCTCTCTTTGATCTTGAAGCATATTGCTGTGGTGTGTCCTATTGAAAAGCGAAACTGGGCCAATTTTAATGCTTTTGTACCTTACCAGTGCTCTATTTTTTTTCACTGTTTAAAAATAGCTGTTAATTATAAGTGCAGTTTAAATGTCTCAAGTGACCCAGAAATGCAGGTTGGAACGAGACAGATTGCATGTCTCCTGTAAAACAGATGTGCTTTCCAGAGCATTCTGCATTCAGCCTTCATGGGGTAGCCTCCTCTTGGGTTGTTTCAGTCAAGTATTCAGCTGCTCTAGCGTTTGCTATGAAATCTTACGCACTTGAACAGGGAACAGAAAAGTGGAATTTTTTTCATGCCATAGTGAAAAGCCTCTTGTCTATCAGTCATTCCTCTGAGCATGAATGTGGTGCTGGCTTTGTCAGATACTGGAACAAGGGCCCCTTCCCAGATGGGAAGACTGTCTGATTTTCTAGAGCCTTACTCTAACGTTCTTTGAGTTAGGGGGCTCTGAGTTAAAAAGAACACTGCAGTATTGATAAACCTATCTGCTGGGGTCTTTTTTCCCCTAGCTCGATTCAGTACTATCCTGGGCCAAATTAACTTCTTACTAGTTTTCAAAGGTCTTTGACTTTTCAACAGTTCCAGAAACTTGTGTTTTCAGCTCCATGATAATATCAGGTAATAAAGATAAAGGCATTGCTCATGATGTTTCAGTTATTAAGGCTTCAATAAGCAATGCACTAACCAATAAAATCACACAAGGTTTATTTGCTTCTCTGTTTCCTTGCAGTTGTACCAATAAATTTGATACTTACTTAATTATGTGTATTTATACACAATAGGTTTGAAAGGCCATCTAGTGAGTTCAAGTTCAGGAAGTGATTTTGACGAAGATGAGAATAGAATTGGTAGCGATATTTTGATGATTTAAAAAAATATTTATTTTTACTTTGAATTACCTGTAGTTTGTGTGTGTGTGTGTGTGTGTGTGTGTGTGTGTGTGTGTGTGTGTGTGTGTATGTGTGTGTGCTGACTGGTTTTTGTGTCAACTTGACACAAGCTAGAATTATAAAAGAGGAAGGAGCCTCAAGTGAGAAAATGCCTACATAAGATCCAGCTGTAAGGCATTTTCTTAATTAATGATTGATGGGAGAGGGCCCAGCCCACTATGGGTGGTGCCATCCCTGAAGTGGTGTTCCTGGGATACATGGATGGGCCTAAGAATTTAGATGAGATCTTCATGAATAAACTGGGGGTGAGGGGTGAGCAATGGAGGGTGGGGGATGGGAGATGAGAACATAAGGGAATAGGATGGTTGAGCTGGAACAGGGATGGAGTGGGAGAGCCATGAAAGAGATATCATGATAGAGGGAGATATCACAGGGATAGGGAGAAACCGGGTAATAGGGAAGTTCCCAGGAATCCCCAAGGATGACCCAGCTCAGACTACTAGCAATAGTGGAGAGGTTGCCTGAGCTGGCCTACCTCAGTAATCAGAATGGTGAATACCCTGTCATTATCATTGAGCCTTCATCCAGTAACTGATGGGAGCAGATGCAGAGATCCACAGTAACACCCAGCTGAGCTCCAGGAGACCAGTCGAAGAGAGGGAAGAGGGATTCTATAAGCAAAGTCATCAAGATCATGATGGGGAAACCTACAGAGACAACCAAACCAAACTAGTGGGAACTCATGAAATTTAGACCAACAGCTGTGGAGCCTCCATGGGACTGGACTAGACATAGCAAGACAGTTGTGTAGCTTGATCTTCTTAAGGAGCCCCTGGCAGTAGGATAAGAATCCTCGTGCATGAGCTGGCCTTTTGGAGCCCACTACCTATGATGGGACACCTTGCACAGCCTTGAGGCAGGGGGAAGGACTTGGACCTGCCTCTACTAAATGTACCTCCCCATGGGAGGCCTTACCTTCTTGTAGGAGGGAATCAGGGGTGGCTTGGGAGGGGGAGGCTGGAGGGGCGGGAGGAGGGAAGAGGGGGAATCTTTGATTGATATGTAAAATGGATAAAAAACTTTTCTTAATAAAAAATAAAAAAGAAAAGAAAGCAGGCTGAGCAAGCCACAGAAAGCAAGCCAGTAAGTAGCACCCCTCCATGGCCTCTTCATCAGCTTCTGCCTGCAGGTTCCTGTTCCGTTTGTGTTCCTGCTCTGACTTCCTTTGGTGATGAACAGCGATATGGAAGTGTAAGCTGAATAAACCCTTTGCTCCCCAACTTGCTTATGGGTTATGGTGTTTTAGTGTAGCAATAGAAACCCTGACTAAGACAGCATACTTCTGTATGCATGTGTTTGTGTTCTGGGAACTGAACACAAGTCCTGTTGTAGGTTGTTGTTTGACTCTTTTGAGGGGGGGGGCAACCACCCATCTCCCAAATAAATCACACACGGAGGCTCATTCTTAATTATGAATGCGAAGCCTTAGCTTGGCTTACTTTCTAGGCCAGCTTTCCTTAACTTAAATTATATCAACTACCTCTGGGCTTTTCCCATTCTCTAACTTCTGTAAATCTTACTCTTACTCTGTGGCTTGCTGTGTACCTGGGTGACTGCTAGATCTTAGATCTCTCCTCCCAGTTTTCTCTTTCTATATATTCTCCCTGCCTGCCAGCCCTGCCTGTCCTTTATCCTGACTTGCTATTGGCCAATCAGTTCTTTATTAGACCAATAGGTGTTTTAGACAGGCACAGTAACACAGCTTCACAGAGTTAAACAAATGCAACATGAACAAAAGTAACACACCTTAAAATATTCTACTATAAATCCTCTATTAGAGATGAGCTGTCTTTCCAGCCCTGTGGCTTGATGGTCTTACTTAAACCTTTCTGATTTTTTTGCTCCACACTCCAAAACCTTCTGAATCTGAACAGCTGGAAACTGAGGGATTCAAGCATCACCTCTTTCCTTTCCTTGAATTCAGATCCCATGGCTCAGTCTCCATGTAGACAGAGTAGAGATGTGTCTCTGGAAGGGAAGAGAAGTTTATATTAAGTGCCTTCCATATACTTCAAACTGGGAATGTCCAACAGAGATTTTCATTGCCGTAGCCGTTACACTGAACATAGGATTGTCAGGGCTTAGGGAATGAGTTTTCAAATTCTTTCTAGAGAACTTATAGATATTTAAGTCAAGTTCTAGTACATGTGCATATGTGGGTTTTTTCCCTAACAAATTCTACTCTAATACATAATTTAAAATTAATTGATTTGATTCAATAATTGTAGTTTGTCCAATAACATTTATTTTACTTTTGAACTTGTCAGAGTCAGTTTACAGTAGTTGCTTATAATCTCATTCCAAGTCAGTAATTTACTTTTACAACAGGGAAAGGCACAGAATCTGATACTTTTAAGGTAATCGTTTTGGGGATCAAGTATATCCATATATGAAAGAGTATCATCACATGAACATGACACCAATGCCTAAAACTCATGGGAATGGAAAGGCCTCCCCCGTATCAGATCCAGGGCAATAGCAAGGCCTTTCCTCAGTCCAAGTATTGATGTAGGCAGTGTATAGAGAAAGTGTCAACTACGCCTTCTTCTCCTCTCAGATGACTGCGGCTTGAGATGGCTTCCTATGGATATCTACTGAGATTAGCACACTTGCCCTGCAGGTTCAGCTGTATGTAATAAACCTGACTTCATGTGTATATAATAAACTCGCCCCCTCCTTCAGCTGCATATAAAAACCATGCCGAATTTCCAGGCTGCTGGTGTGTCTCCACCTGTGAACAGCCCACCCACTCCTCATCCTGTATGTGTGTCTGTCCTTTCTTCACCCCCACTGCCTTAGTCACATCAGCCCCAAAGTTGTGCAGGTTGTAGCAAACTCTGAAATCGATAGTATCAAAAATACATCTCAAAAATTCTCTAAATCCAAATGTCATGGCTTAAATAAGAAATGTTCTCCCTGGGTAGTGGTGGCACACATCTTTAGTCCCACCACTCAGGAGGCAAAGGCAGGAGGATCTCTGTGAGCTCCAGAGTGGTCTACAAAGTGAGTTCAAGTGAGTTCCAGGACAGCTAGAGCTATACAGAAAAACCCTGCCTTGAAAAACAAAACAAACAAAAGAAATGTTCTCACAGGCTTATGTTTTAAGTGAATGGATCCAATTGGTGGGATTATTTTGAGAGGCTATGGAAGCTTTAGGAAGTTGGAGACCCGCTGGAGGACGTAGGCCCCTTCAGGGAGGTTCATAGGCCCATATTATCATTTGCTACTTCCTGCCTTGTTCCTGATTTCTTATTGTCCTTGAAGTGAATAGTTCTCCTTCACCCTCCACTCCCACAGCTCCAATGCCTAGGACCAAGTGACCCTAGGCTGACTTCTCTGAAACCATTAATCAAGACAAGTATTTCCTCCATTAGGCTATTTATTTCAGGTATTTAGTCACAGTGCTGAAAAATTCACTAGTACATTACACCTTAGACAGAGATTACTTGAATTAATAAGACATGTTTCTCTATTACTTGGACCATGCTATTTCTAAGAGGATCACAGGAACTCTGAAAGCAGTAGAGATTGGTGTGTATAATGAATGAGGTTGGAAATGATGCAGAGCCTCATTGTGTAGGCAGACTACCAGTAGAAATAAAGAGGCGGATGTCTTCTATAGGCAGAGATAGATGGTGGTTGTGGATGTTGAGTGGACTTTGAGACCATGAAATCCAGGGCTGGATTAGAGTCTGGACAGAGGCTATGTGAGGGGATTGGCTATATTTAGGGACAACCTGTTTTGAAGAAGTCAGCATACTAGAATAGGAGTAACTTAGTTGTGTAGGCAGGGTACTAGAATTATCTGAAGAAGAAGAAGAAGAAGAAGAAGAAGAAGAAGAAGAAGAAGAAGAAGAAGAAGAAGAAGAAGAAGAAGAAAAGAAGAAGAAGAGGAGGAGGAGAAGGAGGAGGAGAAGAAGAAAAGAAGAAGAAGGAGAAGAAGGAGAAAAGAAGAGAAGAAGAAGAAAAGAAGAAGAAGAGAAGAAGAAGAAGAAGAAGAAGAAGAAGAAGAAGAAGAAGAAGAAGAAGAAGAAGAAGAAGAAGAAGAAGAAACCCAGCTAGAGAAAGTCACTGCTCCAGTTTATTAAATGGAGCCAGATAGACCTCAAATGCCAGATACCAAATAAAGATGTAGTAAAAACAAAGAAACAAACAAAAAACCCCCAACCAACCAACCAACCAAACAAAAAAAACCCCTGATGATTGATAGTAACCAGGTGGGTGCCTGGAGCACTCAGGAGGAATGACTGACCTTCAAAAGCACAGATTTAAGGTCAGGGAGACAAGAAGGGGCTGCACAAATGAAGGAAGTTTTCTGCTTCAGGCTCCAGAGGAGGGGAGGACCAGGATCAGAGACACAGGAAAAGGGAGCAAGTGAGGGAACTGGAAAACGGCTTCATTGAAGAGAAACTGATGTCTGCCTGGCAGATGTTGAGGGTTGGTTTGTCTCAAGTCAGCTGTAACCCTCATTAGCTTCGGTCTATGGGTTCTGTCTCCTTGATCATCCATGTCCTCGAACATGCTCGGACAGGCCATCTGATCTAGGCAGGATGGCTCTACATAACGATAAACACAGATTTACTATAGGTATCCACAAGTTACATTTCCTTTCTTCCTTGTATTTTTGATGATTATTTTTAAAGCATACAAACAAATATGTTAATGTGTGTGTGTGTGTGTGTGTGTGTGTGTGTGTGTGTGTGTGTGCATGTACATGTGTATGTACACATATGTGGAAGATAAAAGTATTTTTTAGGAGCTGTCCATCTTGTTTTTCAAGTCACAGTTTCTTACTGGGACCTAGGGCTCATCAATAAGATTAGGCAGGCTGTTTTGCTTATTTCCAGCTCTCCAGGGCTGGAGTTTCAAGCACAGAACATCACACCTACAGACTGAGGTATCTATCTCTCTGATATCTGTATATTAACTTCTTTATTATTATTATTATTATTAATTATTTTATTCATTTTATATACCAACCACAGATCCCCCTCTCATCCCCCCTTCCATCCCTTCCCACCTTCCCCCCCCCATCCCAATCTCCAACAGGGTAAGTTCTCCTGTGGGGGGACAGCTAAGCCTGGTATATTCAGTTGAGGCAGGAGCAAGCCTCTCCCTGCTTTATAGGGCCAGTTGTGGCGCACACTGGTAGGATTTGCTGATGGAGGCAGAGGCAGGAGGATCATGAGTTTGAGGCCAGCCTGGGCTATTTTTTTTTTTTTACCAGTGACTTTTTTTTTAATTGCCTTTGCTTACAAACTGGAGTGGAGAATTAAAAAGTTATATAGCTCAGGCTTCTGTCCATGACTTATCACAGATGAATCCTCCATATTTATAGCGTCTTCCTTTTCTGCCATCTCGAGACAATAAGCAACCCTCCGATATAGGCTGCCGCTCTCTGTCCTGGAGCCCTGTGGGCCCTGCGGACTCAGCAGAACTGTCGTTGCAGAGAAGACCCGGGGACCCGGTTGACAAGGCTTGTTTACCACTCTTCTGCTTGGAGAACAAGTCCCTTATTCACTCAGCCACCACCGCAAGGAATGAGCGGCAGTGTGAGGGTCATACTGGGTCCAGTCAGGAGAACAGACACCCTGAAAGAGCTGAGCTACTGTCGCCAAGGCTCCATGCCAGAAGCTGTTCTTAACATTATCAGCATCCCAACTTCTCAGATGGGGAAATGGAGGCACAGAGAGATGCAATTTATATTAACTTCTTAAGTGACATAGTACAATAGTGGATAGAGATCTGAATCAGAATGGCCTGCATTCAATCCTGAACTAGCTCTCATTTTTATAGTTCCATGACTTGATCAAACTTCAAATACATTAGAAGTGCACTCACCTTGTCTCTCAAGATAGATACTTAAACAAAGTGGTTATTAGTCTTCCTTCTACATTACTTATACAAAGAAGGGTTAGGCTTCAACCCTAGACTTTTTTAGACAGGATGGGAATATCCCAGGTGGCTGGTCTCAAACTCAGTTTAGGATGACCTTGAACTTCTGATTCTTCTATCTCCCCCTCTGAAGTGAGTGCTGGGATCACAATCATCTGCTTCTGTATCTGGCTTATACAGAGCTGAGGGTCAAACTCTGCATGCTGGGCGAACACTCCCAACTGAGCCACATCCACAGCCCAATCTCTAGGGACATGGGGAGGAAATTTTCTGTCTTCCCCATTTTCACCTTTTCTCCTGGGACCATTCATGGTGACCCGCAGACTGAGTGGTAAGCGTATTCGTTTCCTCTCTGTCTCTTTTCTCAAGCAGAATGCAGGCATATACAGCTTTCCTGCTGTGAGCTACATTGTCCTTTTTCTTGAGATGAGAAAGTATTTATTTTAGTTCACAGTTCTAGGTTAGAGTCCAACATTGTGAGGAAGAAGAGGCAGGGGCTTGGGACAGCTGTTCACATCATCCACAGTCAAAAGCAGAGAGAACTTTCTCCACAGTCCGGGACCCAAACCATTACACGGCTTACCCCATTCCAGTGTGTTCTCCCCCTGCAATTAACACAGATAAGAAAATCTGCCATAGCATGACCATAGGTCAACCTTATCTAGACAATGCCTCATTGGGACCCTTGTCCTAGTGATACTACATTGTGGCACGTTGATAACACTAACCATCATGCCTCTCAAAGCAATGTTTGATTAAATGCATTTAAGTGTGTTAAAATTCTTTTTTTTCCCCAACATAGTATTTTTACTGATTCTCTGGGAATTTCACATCATGCATCCTGACCACACTCACTTCCCCATCCTTCCATTTCTGCCCCTACCCTTGTGACTCCCCAAAAAAGTAAAAATAAAAATAAGACAGAAAAAAAAAACCAAGTCCAATTTGTGTTATCTGTATACTCACTGGAGCAGCAGCATGGATTACATGCACCAACATGGCCTCCAGTGGCTTCATGGGCTACTGTGGTCCTCCTCCAAGGTTCAGTCCAGAAAATGAACAATTCCTTGGTTTGTTTTGAGACAAAGGAAGATCTCTGTGTTGGCATGGCACTCCAGGTTGTGGATCTGCTACTCTATGGGACTTGCACCTCTCAGTATCATTATTTGTCTGTCTTGCCCCACACATAATACACACTGATGTAAGAGCCACACTGGTATACCATGTCTTTCTTCTGCCTCTACCTCTGCTCGGTACCTTCTGTTCCCTTAGTGTAGAGCACTCTTCCTTCTGTCGCTCACCAAGCTCCCAGTATGTTTCCAATACCATGAACATTCGAAAGAAATTTCTTATCTGTTACTGGTTTATGCTGAAAGCTGAGAGATCTGTGTATTCCGGCTCTGCAGGCCCTTCACTTCTCAGATATGTGGGTAGAGACTCAGCAGAGCATCAGAGAAAGTGTTTAGACAGCAATGAGTTCTGTAAAATAAATTAATATGTCAGTCATAGGGTAATAGTTCAAGATAAATTTAGATTGGTATTTAAACATCCCTATTAAGCAATTGACTGGAAGGCACTGTGCTTGGGACTTACATACACATCAAATTCTGAATTCTAATGGAACTTTATCAGTGTTTATCTCCCTGCTTGCTTTGTTGCTGTAGAATGTATATAAGAAAACATGCTATCTTAACTATCTGTGAGTGCAGTTCAACGGCACAGTCCATTCATATTGTTGCGTGACTATCACCACTCTGTCTCTAGAAAACTTTCCGTTTCATGAAATGGAAATTCATACCCATTAAACAACTACTTCCTGTCCTCAACAACCCTGGCAGCCCCTACTGTCTGTTTCTATGATTTTGAGTACTTCAAAGTATATCATATAAATGAATCAAACAGTATTTGTCATTTTTTTGTGAGTGGCTTATCTTACTTTGCATAATATCCTCAATCTTCATCTATATATTTAAGTATTTGTCAGAACTTCGCCATAATTATTTTAATCAGATGTCAGCATATTTTCTCATCCTCTGTAAAGCTGTAGCTCTTTGAATGGAGTAGAAAAGAACTTTCATTTTGATTTTGTCATATAGTAGTTAATTTCCTACTATAAAAATACCAAGATGATTGAAGTTGTCATTTTTCTCTTGGACATTTTGATAACTTTCAAATGTGGTCTTAATGACAGTTTATGGTTACTAGTTACAGTGTCAGATTCTACCTTTGTGATGCTCCATGTATCTCTTAAGCTTTGCAGCCTGGTGAAGTGGAATCTTCTGCATCTTCAAGAGGAGCTTCTTCCTGTGTGTTTGAGCCTAGTGTGGCTGTCTGCACCCACACTAAACAAACATACAAGACTGATCAAGAAAGGATTCACACTATGAGAAGCGCATGCATGGAGGAGCTGAAATGGTAAATGAGCAGTTTCTGAAGCTTGTGGGGCTTGGTAATATTAGATAACTGTGATAAATAAACTTTCGGTGATACATTGAATCACAAAGAATGATACACTAGTGGCAGGCACAGTGTAGTTAATTTATGTAATGCGGCAAGAAAACCAGCATTTGGAAGCAAATTGGTGATTATTGAAGCTGTTTTCAAATCTCTTTTCACTCTACCTTGGGGAATTAGCTTTTGGGTATTGCGTAGGTAACAAACAGTGTTTCAATGACATCCAAAATGATGATTATTATGATAGTAAAGACAAAATATCATTAAATATCGATATACAGTTTTTTTAATTTTGGAAACTCAAATTCTTTCTTCTTCTTCTTCTTCTTCTTCTTCTTCTTCTTCTTCTTCTTCTTCTTCTTCTTCTTCTTCTTCTTCTTCTTCTTCTTCTTCTCTCCCTCCTCCTCCTCCTCCTCCTCCTCCTCCTCCTCCTCCTCTTCCCCGCCTCCTCCACCTTCTTTTTTTGAGACAGGGCTTCTCTGTGTAGTTTTGGTGCCTGTCCTGGATCTTACTCTGTAGACCAGGTTGGCCTCAAACTCACAGAGATCTGCCTGGCTCTGCCTCCTGAGTGCTCAGATTAAAGGTGTGTGCATCACCACCACCTGGCCTTTCTCTTCCTTAAAGGCATATCCAATATTTTGTCTATCAAAACTTGTGTTGGTAACAGAATCATTTCCATAAACTTAAGAGGCACAATAATTACACATAGTATGTCCTAGGTGCCAATGTTTAGGAGTATTATTTAAATTCTCATGACAGTATTGAGATAGAATAAGTTACAAACTCATTTATAATAAACTCATTTATATATGTGGAAATTGTGGTTCAGTGAGGGTAAAGAATGTGCCCTAGGCCACCAGATGGTCAGGAGCAAGCTTAGGATTTGAACATGGGTCGATGTAACTAAAGCCCTACAGTGTGGTGCTGCCTTCTCATTTCACAGAAACAAACGATGATCCTTCATAAGAGGCGTTGATGGATTGTGCTCCAGGGAGAGGAAGTCTACATCCAGATGATGATGGAAAACAGCAATTTACCAAATGTCCCAACAATTTGTAAAGCACAGTGATGCTACAAGAACCTCAAAAAAGTGGGGAGGGATTCAGGTGAATTGCCTAATATTGAAGGCAGAGAAGCTTCAGGTGGAATTCTTAATATTTAATTGTATTTAAGGTAAAATAATTACACATACCTTTTAGTCTTTTAATCCAGCCTCTTTTTAAGATCATAGACATTCACTTATGATTATAAGACTTAAGACTAAAACTCAAATGTGGCCAATGATAATGTTTCTACTTCACAAAAAGCAGCAGGATTTCAGAATTATCCCTAAGTAGTTACTCTTCAAGGCAATCGTGTATGTTACCCCATTGTTGCGCTCTCCAGGATCACAAAGGCAGCATTGTTATGTTCCATTATTTTGATTCTGTGCTAGTAATTGTATTTACTTTATTTGGAATCTACATTAGATTATCATTTGGATCAGCAAAGAGCCTGGTTTCACCTATTAAAATAACATATAAGGGAAATATAACTTAGACTTATACCAATGAAGCATTTTCTTTGTAATTGAGAAATATGCTTTTGCAACAGTAAGTATATATAATGTATCTTCTGGGGTAAAGTATTATCCCAACACATTTCAATCTCTTGTCTGTGTTGGCCTTTCTGTGAACACTTCTGGGTCATTTTCATGGCTTTGGTCAGATCGTCAAATGATTTATGGCTCCTTCTAGCACAGGGTAGCTTTATAAAAGTGAAGTATCTCTTTTCTGTGTTAGCGCTCCGATCTTTTCTGCAATCCTGTGCTAAGTCTCGATTTGTACTCACCTCCCTTTTCTCTTGTGGAATTGAACTTCCTTTCATAAAGTGGAGATACTGTGTAAATGTCCCCACCGCTGGCCTGCCTTCCTAATGCCAATCTCTTTTCCTCACAATGGGCTGTAACCTGCCTTTCTAAAGGGACCATGCCTTTCCACTCTCCCATTCAAAAGTAAAATAAAATGTGTGAGGACCATGTGATTAAGGACAGAACCAGCGTTTGCTGAGTTCCTTAATGTCCTGCCTGCTGACCAAGCCTTCCATATGTTATTGTATTTGATCGAAGAAACACTAAATCCGAGGCATTTCTTTCATGGTGATGATAAGCATCAGCGCGGGCCAGGCTGCTCTGACCGTACTTTCTGATCTGGCTTGTGTGGAATCAGGAGATGGAGGATGTGTTTGTTGTTCTGGTCAGGCTACATGCTGACAGATCACAGCTGGCTAGTGCAATGGAAAGCCAGGGTCAAAAGGTCTCCAGAGCAGCTTTGCTGCTGGGGACTAAGGTGGGAGCCACGTGGATGGCACATGGAAGCCCTGAGGCTGCCTAACTCAGATCTCAGGTTGGCGGGCTACGCCTGGTGACTGATGACCCATTGAGTGCATGAAGAGCAAGCTGTGTGTTTCAGTCACCTCAATAACCGGATATTATCTTAAAAATTTTTGTTGTCTTTCCTGACTGTAATTATACTTTAGTTTGTTGTGGCAAACCAAGACCAAGATAAACCAGTGTTGGGTCCCACTCTGGCTTGCCAGGATGCACTGGTATTGGGAAGCAGGGTAGCAATACAGGATAATTCAATGCATTGCTGCAGAGAGGAGCTGCCAAACTATGAATACTTGTCTTACTACAGTTGCTTTTTGTAACCTTAGGGGGTGCATTCAAATAGAGACTCAGGTCTTCCCAGGTATAACATTAGTAATAACAGTATTTAAATGCATGGTGCTTGGTACATTGTTATTGCTCAATTACCATTGCTGCTATAAAAAAACCACAACAGCAACTGTAACAAATGCAATCATTGTTGCTAAAATAAGGAGTTCAATATAAATAAATCAACTCCATAACTTCAAGGAAGCAGGTTCCATTATGTCTTCCTAATGTACCATATGATGCTAATTCATGCACCTAGTATCATTAATGGCCAGGAAACTTTTCCTCATTTTAAAGTGTTTGTGCATGTGGGCATGTATGTTTATGTATATCTTGGTGCATATGTTCGTGCACACATGTATATGTGTGCACATGTGTGGAGGCCATAGGACAGCTTCAGATGTTATCTTCAGGAACGCCATTCACCTCTTGAGACACAGGGTCTCTCATTGGCTTGGAGCTCACAACTAGGCTAGGCTTGCTGGCCAGCAAGCCCCAGTATCCTTCCGAGCCCACCTTCTCAGCACTGGGATTGCAAGCAGGCTCCACATGTGTGGCCTTTTGGTTGAGTTCTGGGGCTTGAACTCATGTCCTCGTGTTTGAGAGGTAGACATTTTACAGATGAGCTGTATGCTTACCCCGTTTCCTCATTTTAAACCCAATCCTTGAGTGATATGGATTCGTTCCCCTTTCTCTCAAACTACCTATGGAAATAGCTTTCCTTAGAATTCCATATAAATGTTTTTTTGTTTGTTTGTTTGTTTTAAATCATTCTCAGAAGGCCCAAATTTCATTATATTTTGGGGGGACATAGAATACAAATTTTATTCACACAAGAATCTCATCTCAATCTATTTTGCCACCTTAACTAAGCCATTTAGAGCAAGCTTCTATGTTTATTAGTTTTAAATATTTATTGTCTACATACTTAGCTCTTAACTTAATTTTTAAAGTTTTTATTTTTAACTCTTATTTTTAAATATTTATTCTATAATGGAATGAGGCATATGAATTTAAGCATATTGTACAACAATCCCTTGAGGGGTTGAAGGGATGGTCCAATGGTTAAGAGCACTGGGTGTTCTTCCAGACAACCGGGGTTTTTGTTCTCAGATTTCATGTGGAGGCTCACAACCATCTGTAACTCAGGTCCTAGGGGATTGATACCCTCTTCTGGCCTCCCTGAGCACTGCACACATCTAATGCACAGACAGACATTCAGGCACGCAAAATACCCTGTAGCTAGAGTTTTCCTGCCTTGCCCAGTCAGGACAAATCTTTGTCACCCGCCAGTCCCACAGCCACTCAGACCCAACCAAGTAAACACAGAGACTTACATTGCTTACAAACTGTATGGCTGTGGCAGGCTTCTTGCTAACTGTTCTTATAGCTTAAATTAATCCATTTCCATAAATCTATACCTTGCCACATGGCTCATGGCTTACTGGCATCTTCACATGCTGCTTGTCCTGGCGGCGGCTGGCAGTGACTCCTTCTGCCTTCCTGTTCTTTCTTTTCTCCTCTCTGTTAGTTCTGCCTATACTTCCTGCCTAGCCATTGGCCAATCAGTGTTTTATTTATTGACCAATCAGAGCAACACATTTGCCATACAGAACATCCCACAGCAATACCCATAGACATAAAAACAAATAAACCAAGTAAAAGCCCAATTATTTGACAAAGGCAGTTTGAAAGAGTTATTAGACTGTTTTGGGAAAAAATGATAAAAGTTATGTTGAGTCAAACTTTTATTTGGGGTACTGTTGGGGGACAAAGGTATTTTTGTAGGAGTTGGTTCTATTTTCCATCGCCTTTCTGTAATGTGGCTTTGTAACTTGTGTTCATATTAATAGTCAGTGAAGTGGCTATTGCTATTTTTAAAGTTGATAAGCATATTGATTCTTTTCTTTCAATGACTGTGTTATAGTGTGAGAGATTTCACTGCTGTTCTCTTCATGTCAGTCGAGACAGGTCTCATTAGACATCTTCCTCAGCCACAGACCTGAGGAATTTCACACTGCATTGCACTGCATCTCCTAGACATTCTGTCTCCACGTCCCAGAAATGACAACTAGGAATTTCAAGTGATTTGGAAAGCTCTTCCAAACTTTCAAGTGCTGTAGAGCAGAGAGATTCAAGCTTGAAGTCACTCTGTGGATCTTGAAATACAGATCCTACTTTGTTAGAGCTGTGAGGCTTGGAAGTTTGTCCTGAATAGAGTGGACCGCACCTGCTCTTCGCAGTGTCCTCCTCTCGGATGCTCCAGAAGTATCCAACTGTGAGGAGTCCCTGGAATCCCTCACAGAGGTGTGAACTAAGTAACTCCACAGGTGCCCGGCTGTGCTCTGCATGCACCACCAGGGGCCCAGTGCATCTCTCCAGTGCTCCCTTCTTTCATGGCTCTGGGGTCACCACGATTACTATTTTTTCCTTGCCACTTTTTTGTCTTTCCTTTTAAAAACCTTTTTATAATCAATGTACAGAAATTCAAATCAAGCTTCAAAAATCTAGTGATTCAAGGATATTCTGAAAATGAGATGTTGACCCTGAAATTTTTTTGGATTTGGGGAAATGTTTAGAAATAATTTGTTTATGCCACAAATGGTGTAAAGTATGTAGGAGATATATACACATATTTTCTGGATGTCAACTTGGTGGAGGGTGGGGATGATAGTCTAGACAAGGGGAAAATCCTGAATGTGGGTCTCAGGTCTGTGTTGTTGGTTGCTTTTTCTTTTTTGTGGGACCCAGCTCCCAGATAAACCTCACACAGAGGCTTAGTCTTCATTATGAATGCCAGACCTTAGTTTGTCCTGTGTCTTGCCAGCTTTTCGTAACTTTAAATTTATCCTGTCTACCTTTTCCCTCCAGGCTTTTCCTGTTCTCTTCTGTAAACCTCACTCTTACTCCATGGCTTGCTGTGTAGCTGGGTGGCTGGCCCTTGGGTCCTCCTCCTTCTCTGGCTGCTTCTTTCTTTCCTCTCCCAGATTTTTCCTCCTTTATAGTCTCTCTTCCTGCCAGCCCTGCCTATCTTTTCTCCTGCCTCGATATTGACCATTTAGTTCTTTATTAGACCATCAGGTGTTTTAGACAGGCACAGTAACACAGCTTACAGAGTTAAACATGCAACATAAACAAAAGTAACACGCCTTAAAATAATATTCTACTATAGAACTGTCAGTTAAAAGTGGTCATACTGTTTCCATCTTTAGGGAAACAGGTTGGCATGGCTTCTTGATTTCTTTCTACTCAGGAGGGTTTAGGTTTTATTGCTCAAAAAAACAGTTCAATACTGGTCCATACTGTCTTTGTTACTGAAGACATTAACAAAGCTGAGAATTATTAAATTGAAGAATTAGTTACCAAACCTTGGCAAGTATGTGAAAATGACTGTGTAGACTCTATAAAATAAACAAAACAAAACACTTTTGCTTGGTTAGATTTTATTTGTAATCTGAAAAAAGTTGTAGTTCCATTAAAAGACTTAAAAGAAGTTTCTGGAGAAGTTAATTAGAAATGTTTACAATTATGGAGATAATAATAATGTTTACAGCTTCAAAAGGGGCTTAGTGATTCTAATAAGTGACTCTAAGGAAGTGTTTAGGAATCCTCTTGCTGTTTTGAAGGAGTCTTCTCTGAGATGTTGCAGCATCTGGGAAAAGAGTGTTTTGCTATGTTCTTAAGCCCAGTTGAAATGGAGCTGCTGTGGTTAAGTGAAAGAAATGAAGATTTCCCCATCTAGTGTGTGTGTGTGTGTGTGTGTGTGTGTGTGTGTGTGTGTGTGTGTGTGAAAGCATCCCAAAGGGACACATGTTTCTGATGTGGAGACAAGACCCTAGAAGTGTCCTTTCTTGCCCACGCTGCAGGGGTTAGAAGCGCTGGGACAGCAGCTTATCCACGACCATTCCCCACTGATCGTGTGCACAGTCCCCGTCTGCAAATCATCGCATGAGCTTTGTTTTGTTTCCCACAGTTCTTGTTGGTTTGTTACAATGAGGATAGAATCCCGAGTGTTTTAGGCAGCATGTTAGGTTTGGAACTGTTTGCACTACTTAAGGACCAGGAAGTGACACACTCTATCACTAAGCATTGGTTTTAAATGATACAAGTGAAAGGACTGGATGCCCAAGCCAGGGCCCTAACAGGCTCCCCTAGCAACCCTGGCATGGACCAGGCCTTAGTTTCAGTTCACTAGAACAGGCTGGAGCTGAGCAAGCAATTCTCAGGAAAATCACAATTTAGGGGCAACCAATCAACAGGTGTCCCCCCAGGCTCCTGCTGGCTCAGTAGGTGCCCAAGCCCCTTCTGCTGGCTCAACAGGTGCCCCCAGACTTCTGCTAGCTAAAGATAGCTTTCCCTACCCTCTCATCAACAAGGCCCTAGACACTAGACACCCCCTCCCGCCCAACACCACCAATGGGCTCCTAACCACTACAGCCTCCCACCAATCAACTCCCAGACTAATCTTTCCTCTACCAATCAGCACCAGATTAATCCCTCCTCTCTGGAATCCCCCTAACTCTGCTTAAAAGGAGCTTGTGACCCCCCTTCAGGATCGTTATTTGCCACCTCATCATGCTGGAAACAAACGCTCTTGCTAAATTGCACAGGTGACTGCTGGTCTTTCTTGGGGACTTCTCTCAGACCCTAACAACAAGGATTTAAGTTTTTTTTTTTTTTTTAAATAATTTAGGATTGTGTTACATTTTCACACACACACACACACACACACACACACACACACACACACACACACACACCACTCCTCTTTATTATCTGTAGGAGATTGGCTCCAAGATACCAAAATCTGTAGATATGTAAATCCCTCTTTTATATAACATAGTGTTTGCATTTAACCCTAGTACACCCTACTGTATCTCTTAAATTATCTCCAGATTACTTACATTCTGTTTAAATAGTTTAAGGAGTAATGATGAGAAATAAAAGCCCATATATGTTCAGTATAGTGTGATTATTTTCCTGAATAATTCCCGACGTTTGTAGTTGGGCCCACAGATGCAGAGGGAGGGGTTATGACTATAGGACTTCACTTCCTATTTTCAATTTCTGTGCTTAGTAGATCACTGAAGAAGCTTAACTCACTCCTCTTGGTGATGCTGCCTCTGCCTGAGGCTGAAGGGTTGTGAGGGAGGAAACAGTTTTAAGTTGGGCCTAAGGTCAAGGCCAGGTGATGTGGTCCATGAACTAGGGCTCTTTGCCCCAGAGGAACAAGCTGACTTGAATGACAGGATTTTAGGGTGAGTGTGGCAGAATGGAGATGACCGAACCCAAGAGCTTCCTTGAGGTGTGGTCAGCAGTGTCCTGACGTCATTGCTGAGAAAAACAAGGCCATCTGAGCCACTCTCCTGTGTCATCCTGCTCAAGATTAAGGTGTCACAAAGGAGGAGCTAAATGCAGGGAGAGATGCTTTCCCCTAAGGGTCTATGTCTCAGGGGACTGGGAGCTTCCCAAAGCAAGTCTAACTTCCCATCAAAGAATGGTCAGGTTGTCAAGACAACAGACATAGAAAGTTGAGAGGAAGAAGCAGAGGAGAGAGCATGGTTTCCCGGGGGTCTTTCTAGTGGAACTCAGATGTCTTCTAGCTCTCACTTGCTTAGCTTGCCCTGCTTCAGCGCTTCTGATTGTATTCCTCACATGTGCAGCCTTCTAAGTGGCATCTTAGCAGTTCAGAATGCAGAGACTGAATGCTGTAGACTGGGAGGCACAGAAAACAATTTATTTCCTGCAGTGGTGGAGGCTGGGAGGTTCAGTATCACAAAGTGTCTGCCCGAGTCCTGTTTCATGATTTGCAGCTGGGTATTGGTGTTTTATTAGTCAGGTTTACATTACTGTAGAGACAATATGCGAGTCTATTAACTTATACATGGAAAAGGCCTATTTAACCCACGGTGTGGGTGTTATTTGAGACTGGGTGGCTCATTGGTTTGGTTGCTGAGGAGGACAGTAATGGTCGGAGCATGTGTTTGAGCAAGTGAGAAGAGGACTGAGAGGCAAGGACTCCCAGGGACCCAGAGGACCTCCCAGTGACGTCCTCCTCTTCAGATTCTCCCTTCCCATAGTGCTGCCCTGGGAAGGAAGCCTTAAACAAGTGTGCCTGGGGGGATGTCAAACACCAAGCTGTTGCAGCTCTTTTCATCCTTATGTGAGGGAGATTAGAAGCTGTTCTTACGAAAGGCACTAATTCTGCCTTCATGCCTTAATCCTACTGGAAGCTAAGATTTTATCACGTAAATGTTGGGAGATATAAGGGTTCAGCTCAAAACACTGAGTATTATAACCAAGGAGAGGCTGGTTGTTTAGTTACTTGACCTTGTTTGGTGTTCCATCTAGATTTATTACAAATGTCATGAAAACCGAGCAAGGCTATGCATACCTTGATAACTCTTTGACAAATAATGTATTATTTAGTAACTTCAAAATCATTTTTCTTTCTTCCTCATACTATACATACATACCCACATGCACACAACACACACACACACACACACACACACACACACACACACACACACACACATTTTGGGAAGCAGTTTTAGACACATAGTGGAAATATGGAAACAAGTATGATGGTGTGTTGAGTGCCAGGGGTGATGTCATCAAAGACTAGCAAGGAAAAGTCAGACTTGCGACTCTTAGCTTTTAGTGATCAGTTGACATAGATTTAGCATCACGGTGAACCAGCAGTCAGTCTTCCACACATCTGACTGTATCGTGGATGACAAGAAGGAAACCCACACTTCAATACCTCTATCTGAGACTACAAGATGCAGGCTGTGTGAAGCAACTGGATCCTTGTTATGAAGAAGCAAATCCTCTTCAGTGTATATAAAGATTCTAAGCCGGGCAGTGGTGGCGCACGCCTTTAATCCCAGCACTCGGGAGGCAGAGCCAGGTGGATCTCTGTGAGTTCGAGGCCAGCCTGGACTACCAAGTGAGTCCCAGGAAAGGCGCAAAGCTACACAGAGAAACCCTGTCTCGAAAAAAAACCAAAAAAAAAAAAAAAAGATTCTAAGCAACGTTTTGTTCTTTAGCACAAAATTCTGTCACATAAATGATTTTGGGAACCTTGTAGAACAACTGTTATAATTTGGGGAATATCTTACTTCAGAAATTGAGTTTTCACCCATCACTATTTATTCAATAAAAAATAACATTTATTGAGCAGTTATTATTTTCCAGGTACTGTGCTAAATACTTCTTTATACAGAAAAGCTCATTTAGTTGTAATGAAAGCCACAAGAGACCTACACTATTATTATATCAGTTTACAGATGGTAAAACTCAAGCTCAAAGACATTAAGTAATATTTTCAAAGCTATGTGGGTGATGAGGGATTATGATTATGTATTAAATTCATAATCACTTCACCCAGTTTCTCTTTTGTTGAGCTGTAAAAACTCAGAATGGCATTTAACTTAGTGTTACCCTTCATTTCTTAACATCTCATGAGACATGGCTTCTTTGATGAACACAGTGCAGGCATTAGACTGTAGCTCATCATAGAGTCCTATTGGAGAGAGGCAGGTGATTGGGAACCAGTACCATCCTCACACCCACTAACTTACACAGGCCACAGCATTACATAATCCCTTGAAATGAGACACAAACCTCTTACAAGTATATGTTAAGGGGAATCCCAGGTTGACTGCTAAAATTTGCCTCTTTTGAAAGTAGAGTTTGAGGCAGAAGTCAAGCTTTGTAAATCTTGGAGCAATGTTATCGCCTACATACCTAAGTTTTGCCTGAAGTTTGTACATTCTTGAAACCAAAGAACTTACCAAGCCCTTTGCCTAAAAGGTGTATAAAACCCCATGAAGCAGAAAGGAAATATCTAATGACTAAATTTAGGTGAAGCTAAGTCAAGACATGACCAACTGTGTAAATCAAGGTATTCTTACCTCTGCATGGTTCTGACGTGCAGCGATTTCCGGGACCTCCGTCTGGTTAAATGCCAGTCCCAAGACAATAGGGTTCAAAGTTTGGTTGCTATGGCATATTAACCACAATTGATTAAGGTACCCTTTACTGCTAGTTCAGTCTATACAGCATTCTATAAAACATATGCCCCCTGTGATCAGTGACCAATTGCATCATTTTACTCAGCCTGTCATAGATGGGTCACTACATACTTATGTATTCTTTAGTTCATCACCAGACAGCAAAACACACAGTTTTGTTGTAGCTTGTCTCATGGTGATAAACTCACATGATGTTTACAAAACTGATAATTGAAGCAGCCAGGGAGCTGATTGAAAGAAAAATGAAGACAGATCATGGTGGAAGTAGTCACCCTGACTCTTCAAGTGGTTGTGACAACAAATGAAGGTGTTCCTCAGACACTGACTGTGGTGTTAAAAACACAACACTGGGCTGGGCGGAGGTGGCGCACACCTTTAACCCCAACACTCAGGAGGCAGAGCCAGGCAGATCTCTGTGAGTTTGAGGCCAGCCTGGTCTACAGAGCGAGATCCAGGCCAGCACCAAAGCTACACAGAGAAACCCTGTCTCAGAACCAAACCAAACCAACCAAACCAAACCAAACCAAACAAAAAACATGCTTGAAATACCAAAATGAAAAGACCCCTCCATGTGAAGGAGATTTTAGAGACAATGTATAGATTTAACTAAAATGTTAGATGCTGACTCAGAAGATGTGATGATTCAGAGACAAAAAAAGACATTTGCTCCACGCCCATTCAATGAGACAGGCAAACACTGTTTAAATTACTCTTGATAAGATTTTCACACAACTATAAGTGCTTTCAGTTTCCAATGTTCTAAATTATAGAGCATAAAGTAAATCTTAATTTTCCACTGTCTTCTTTTTCTCTGTATTTATAATTGACAACAAGAGATTTATGATTTTGACAGAAAATTTTAAAGGTCACAGACCAATCATATTTTTGCCACTGATTATTAAGACTGCTTGCATGATTTCTGCATGCTCAGTTCCTTCCCATATTTCCTTACTATTGTGCTATGAGAGGCTGATTTGTTTAAGGACATGGTTTCTTCACCTATATTCTTAAAATCCACCTCAAAACATCCCCATCTAAAGGAACCACAAATCTAGAAATCCTCATTGCAGGCCTCCGGGTCAAATTCATCCCTGAAATTGACTTCTTATCCTGCATAGAGAGAAAGAGAAAAAGCACTATGAGCCATACCCTGAGGCCTTGGGAACCCCGAGTGCAGACTGAGTAAATGCTTTCTCTCCAACAAGCCTTTAGTGCCCTAATGCTGTTCCATGTTGTTAACAGCCCTGTGTGATTGTCACTGCTCATTTGTGGTATTGTTAGCACATCATCTCGTAAGTGGACCAATGGTCATCGTGTGTGATGCTCACAAACCCAGACACTGCAGTGCAGTCGTTACTACTCATTCTCCCTGTCATGTTTTATGTGGGAATATGCCTTGAGGGACCCGAGACAATCAGACACTTATATTAACAGAGAAGATAACAGATGTGCTCTTCTTTTATTGTCTCCAGGGTTCTTTTAGATCATCAGAAACGACCACATGAAGTTTAAAAATATTTCCCCAAAAATGCTTAATGCAAGGAAAAGTTGTGTTTCCCACACATGGTGTTTGTCAAAGCAACCTTCAAGTATTGCAGACAGAAGGAAGGTGAAAACCTTTAAATGAAAGGTATTATAGGTGTGAAAGTGTGTTTTTATACAGGGACTTCTGTATCTATATGGTAAGGAGGAGAAAGAAAGGGAAGGGATGGAGACCCAAGGCTTTCGCAAGACTGTTAAAGTTCATTTAATCTTTTCTTTTGTCGAAGGCAAATAGTAGGTGTGTGTGTGTGTGTGTGTGTGTGTGTGTGTGTGTGTGTGTGTACTAAACTAAGTTTTTTATTTTATAAACCTTATTATAAAAGTTTGCAAATAAACATCACACATCAAAATTAACTTGATCCAAAGTAAATCTCAGCAAACTTCTGTACAGTTAGAATAAAATACATTTTTTGAATATGGAAAATTGCCTTTTAACTTTATAAAATCTTTTTATTCCAGGTATACACATTCCTAATGTTCTAGGTGTAATCCTATAGTGTCCTTTATTAAACAACTGCCAACTTTTCACTTGAAATGGGAAGAATCTGGATTATTGTTTCTATTACAGCATGATGACGGAGTAGATTAATTCAAATGCCTTTAAGGTGTACCAACTGATTTATTTTTTGATTTTCAGTTGCATTGGCTGGAAAAGACCAAGATTAAAAGTTCATACCATATATCCCAAATAAATCTACTTATGCTTTCAAAGTAAATGAGATTGAGACTGGAGACACTCTTCAACTATTGAAGCAAGAGATTCCTATCATTTTTCTCCTGGGAAAGGTAAATCCACAAAAGACAATCCATAATTTTATAAAATGAGGAAATAGTATTAAGCTTGGTACAAAATCATAAGGTGGTGAGCTAAATGTTGGGTTAACTGTTGCAAATAATCATAAAACAAGACAAAATACATCAGGATATAAATCTATGTGTCTAGGAGGTGAAAGAACGAATGTATCTTCCTTAGAGAAAAATAATGGCATGAGACAAGCTCCACGTTTTCTTCAATTTTTTTCACTGGTGACGTTTTCCAGACTGCGATCATGGAGGTGAAGCCCAAGCCAAGTGTCTTGAGCAAAGCTCAGGTCTGTAAACATGGCTGGAATATACAGCCTAAGGTTATCAAATCACCAAAAGTGACAGATACCCCAAGTCTGTAAGACACTCCCCCCCCCCATGCCTGGCCATGGCTTAGGACATTTTTATGGAGGGTTAAGATTCTGGAAGTCCTAGCAAAGAGTGGGTAGAGTCAGAAAGCAAAGCAAAACTCCTCTAAGTAACACCCACAATGGGCAGAATTATCCCTGGACCAGTGGCCCTGAACTGTGTAAGAAAGCTAGTTGAACATGATCCAATAAGTAAGCCACAAAGCAGAATTCCTCCATGTTTTTGTCTCCAGGTTATTGCCTTAGGTTCCTGCTCTGACTTCTCTCAATGATGGACTGTGACCTGGGTAATTTATCTCAGTCAGTGTTGTAGGTGTGTTACTTCTCACATCTGACTATCGACAGTCCAGTTCCTATTAACATTACAATGAGCATCTCCTCCTTTGGGAGAAAATAGCCAATTCTGTACATTTTGTAGAAGGGAAAGGGGTCTAGAAGAAGAAGAAGAAGAAAATTTATGAAAGATCAAGGTTGAAGGAGCTAGAGGTTTGGATTTCAAAGCTCTGGTCATTGAGATAACTCATTGTTGGCATAAGGCTAAAAACTACCTTGAACTAAAGCTTATAAAACTGTGAGCCTAGAGAACCCGCCTTCCCTTCTGTGTGGCTCTCATTTTTCTCTCTCTGTTTCCCACAGTAGTAGCTGATTAACACACCTGTTATAGGCTAGTTTATTTTATATCACACCTAGCTCGTCTTAACTAACTTATGTAGGGACAGAAAGGTCTGTGTTTTGTAAATGAAGAAACAGTGTTTACAGAATCTGGGCCACTTGTCTGGGGCCAGGACTATAATTTCAATTCAAGACTTTCCAAAGACAACACTACTCTTCCCATCAGAAAGAGCCGGGTTATCATTCTGAAAACATTTTGTGGTCCACTACTACCATCAGAGTATTTGGTATTTCTTTCCTCACTGTTTTTCTTGCTCCAAACTCTTTAGGCACAATTACAGATATAAAAGTCTTGGAACAATGGCTCAAGGGAGCTGTGTTTCAATTAGCACATTTGAAGCAAGTGTGGTCAGTTCTCTGGTTTCCAGCATCCCCACACTCTCCGTTTCCTCTTCACAGTGGAGTTTAAAATGTGCTGATGGAGAGTTGGACTGCTGACGGTTGCACCAGCCTACCCATCAAAAAGAAGGAGACAGTGGGGAGCACTTAGGGAGAGCAGAAAGATATTCCTCTCCATTTTTTAAAAGCCTTTACTGGCAGTGAGAGAGTGGGAAAGACAAGAGATAGTCCAAAGGGGCCTTGTGTTTCATGACTTTAAAGGTACTTAGTGTGGGCAAGAAGTTATTTCTCTTTTTTGCTTCTCTAAATAGGGATAGACAAATTGCCTTGGAAAACAAAGAGAGATTCAGTTTCAGTGTCTGATTCAGTGTAAGCCTTGGAAATTTTGTTTCTTTGAATACCTGTTTAGTCAGAACACTTTGGATGTGTGTGTGAAATGAGATAGTTTTCATGTTCGACACTTTAATGAAAACGTTTCACTTTTTTTTTTGTTTAAAGAGCCAGTTTAGAGGGAACTTTGAGTTTACATTAATAGAATTTTTTCAAGAACACTTTGATCAAAAGACATATACACATTTTATTAGGATGGCTATCTACTTGACAAAATTAAACAAGTATCTTCAGAGATTTTTAGAAAAAAAATCTTACCTAGTCTATTAAGTTAGCTAGGGCAGTAATGGCAACATGTGGTGACCTCAAAATAAACTCAGACTGAGGCAATGCATATCATCATAGGGGGAAGAACTTCCCACAGCAGGAGATCAGTCAACTTAAACAACATGCTAAGAGCAAGCTTAAAAATCTTGCTATGATTTTCCTCAAGAAAGTCAATTTATTATCTATGTATCTATGTATGCATGTATGCACGTATGTATGTATGTATGTATCTGTCATTTGTTTATCAGTCCTTTGTTATAATTATCATCATCTACTATCATCTATCTATTGATACTAGCATAATTATTGTTAAACTACAAATTTATTAACAGTGAAATGATATTTATGTGTGAGAGGAGATAGGCAAAGCCATTTGTTGTAAAATATTAGAACACCAGTTTGTTGTAACTTAGAATTAATATTATTATATTGACATTTTACCTTTTTGCTGTTTGAATCTTTGATGGTCTTTTAATAAAAAAACTCAAAGCCAGATATCAGGGTGAAAGCTGAAAGATCAGAGAAGCAGAGCAGCCAGCCACTAGTTCTTACCTCTACGAAATCCTCAGCCTAAAGAGGCAGAGTTCCTGCTTCGTCACACCTTACATACCTTTCTCTGTTCTGCCATATTATTCTGGGATTAAAGGTGTGTGTGCTTCCCAAGCAAAGGCATGAAATCTCAAGTGCTGGGATTAAAGGTATGTACCACCACTGCTTGCCTCTGTTCTCTCCTAGACTGGATCAATCTCATGTAGCACAGTGTGGCCTTAAACTCACAGAGATCTAAATGGATCTCTGCATCCTAAGTGATAGGATTAAAGGTGTGTGCCACCACTGCCTGACCTCTGTTTAATCTAGTGGCTGGCTCTGTCCTCTGATCCTCAGGTAAGTTTATTAGGGTACACAATATATCACACCTTTTAATGGAAAACCTGATAAATTCTTCAGGTTTCTTGCCAATAATAAATGATGTGTGTAGTTTGTAGTTTCTGTTTTCAGGAACTGTTGCATTTAGTCCTGTTTTATATTTTTTATTACAAAAGTAATTACTTTATTAAATGTTGAACATAAAAGCCTAGTTATTATAAGCTTATATTAAGCCAAGTTTGTAAAAGAATTTAAGTAGTTTTGATTTTCATTTTGAGATTTTCTTGATACTTTCTCCCAGATATTTATTGATAATATTATTGTACTACTTTTCCTTAAGTTTATTATGCTTTGAGCACAGCTATATACGATAATGGAGAGGAAAAGAGACTTTTTCTGGGTAGTAGGAGACTACAGATCCATGCATGCTGTAGGCTGTCTACCATGGAGCTGCTAGGTCCTCAGCTCTGCCCATTTCTGTTTAATGTTATTGTCAAGCAGGCATTCAATTATATTTGTTGAATGGATGAGTAAGAACTTGGCTGTATCTTAGTATCTAGAAATCATAAAAATCATGCTAACTGACACTGAGTCATAATGGGTATGCTTCTTATTTTTTCTTTTGATACGTTATTTAATTCTCATAAAGAGTGAAGATAGGAGAGTTTAAGTACCTGGTCTCTGTTCTTAGAGGCCGGCCAGTGGCAGACGCAAATCCACCTCCCTCTTTCACTGGGTCTTCCTGAAGCTGCTTCATTTCCTGTGTTCCGCAGGATGTTTTTCAGATCATTTTGTTCAACTTCAAACAAGGGAGTGTGTGTTCCCTACAGCCTGGAGAGGGGGAGTAAGTGGTCCCTGTCCCTGCCTGTTCCCTGTGGTGTCTCACTTTCTAGACTGGGGCCTGTGCTGTGGATTGATGGGTTCCTGGCCATTGTTCACAATGAGTCTCTGCCCTTTAGTGTTCTTTTCTTGTCCTGTGGGTTTGTTACTGTGCCAAACTGACATTACCTTACAAGAAATCGGATTAAAAGTTTGCCCTTTATTGGGTCTTCAAAAGAATTTTTATCAGATTAAAGGGGGACACTAAGTTGAAACAAGGAATGGTAAAAATTTAGCTTATTTTTTGAGCTGTTATGGACAGTAACACTCTTGTGCCCATTAAAGGACACATTAACATGATTAAAAGTTTCAATCATTTTTAAATGGAAAGTCTTTTATACTTTTTGCTTATACAATTTTTTCCTTCCAGCATGTATACAGCCACCTAACTTCCCCTTGGATGACTTATAAAGAATTAAATATATACTTATGCTATAAATTGAGAAATGTATTGCAGCTGTGGCAAATACTGCTGACTCAGCAGCCCGTCCCTTAGAAAACTTTCGCTAGCAAAAATAAAAAGCTTAGATTTTCATACCTCAGATAGACTTCTTGAAATAGATTTTTAAAACACTAATCCATGGCCGGAGGGGGTAAGACTCCTCAGTCCGGCTCTCACGATCTCTGATGGCCTGGAACACAGGCTGCTGGGTAAGGAACAGGACTGATAGAGCCAGGCTTAACTTAGTGTGAAGGCCAAGGGCACTGAGCCAGCGAAACACCACGGGAAAGGTGCCCAGCGGAAACAGAACCACATGGGCAGGCTTTCACACCAAAGATTTTTATGGAACAGGTCCAAAAACATCTTCTGTAAGAGGAAGTGAAAGAGGAAATAACTTGTTATTCCAAAGGGGTGAGAGAGTTGAGGTGAAAGTTGACAGGACCGAAGAGACAGGAAGAGGACCAAGCTGTGAAAGTGAGGAGCGGCAGAGATGGGAAGGGAGACCACGGGGTGAGAAGTGGAAATAAGCTCGCGAAGATAAAGAGGAAGTGGGATCGTTTGGAAGGTAAACACACCATAATGGAAAGGGCAGCCTTGCCAAGAATAACAGCATCAAGATAATTAAAGGAAAAAGCTAACATAGATGTGAGGGAAGGGAGAAAACGCTGAGCGGCACTTAAACACAAGAACATTACAACTCAGCATTTCATCACCGACAACATAAACAGGAAAAGGAAGAGAGTACCCTGCAGCCATGTGCGCGACTCTTCCACCCGGCCACACTGGTGTTATCGCTCAGGTCCTGTTGACTCAGACACAGACAGATGACTGGGATGGGTGAGAAATATAACCCTGGCTGTTTCTCTTTCTTGGTTGTGTGTGTTCTCTATATTTGTCAGACGACCACAATACCAGGATGTTTTATTAATTTCCTGAACTGTATTATTTTGTAGTGCTAATGTCTATAATTTAGTGGGTTATAAAACCACACCGTATATCCATTTTATACAGAAGACTTTCTTGGCTCTTTTCATGCTGGTAATGGACTGTCTGACAGACAGTGCTAGAGGATCTGGCTTCCACTGAGTAGTGCCCTGACCACACACATTGCACAGTCCTGTTCTGTTAGCAGTTAGCATCAAGTGCTGCGTGTTTTATGTGACTTCTTCAGCATCCCACAACCTTTCCCCCAGAATAAAAGTGTCCAGAAGACAGAAATCTTCGTCTGGGAGACAGGAGTCCTACAGCCCACAGGCAAATAAATTTCAGTATATTTTACTGAGAAAGTCCAAATATGACTTCTAAGTTGGCCAAATAAAAGTGATATTAGGGTCTCCATCTACCCAAAATAACATTTATACATACTTTATTGTAAATTTTTTTCTATGTGATGAAATTCATGAATCCATTTCTTAAAAATAATTTATTTATGAATTTTTCTTGAAGAGTGTTTTGTCTGCACTCAGATTTATAATTCTAAGAGTATTTTATTTCAAAAATATATATCCATACATAAAGCCCCAGGAGCTGTGTGTGCCTAATTAAACAGTCTATTGCTTTATTTTCTCTTCTTGGTTAACTTTATAAGTTTGATCTCATTTGGCTTTTCATATTATTTTTATAAATCATTTCTTTCCTGGGCATAGTATTGCTTTTATAAGTTCATAAAATCATAAAAATTTACGTATTTCATAGTGGGTGACACATACAGAAACAGAGGAACTTCAACCTTGGTCCTGTCACCATTCTGAGAGCCTGAGGATTTATCATTGTCATCTCCATGAGTTTAAGATGTATAGGAATAGGAAGAAGCAGAGTGCTAGAGAGGTCCCCAGAAATCCACAAAGATGACTCCACTATAGACTACTGGCAATGGTTGAGAGAGTGCCTGAGCTGACCTGCTCTGGTGATGGGATGGCCGAACACTCTAACTGTCATGAGAGAACTCTCATCCAGTGACTGATGGAAGCAGATGCAGATATCCACGGCCAAACCCCAGGTGGAGCTCCAGGAGCCCAATCGGTGAGAGAGAGAGGAGGGATTATATGAGCAAGAGATATTGAGACCATGAATGGAAAAAGTACAGAGACAACTAGCCAAACTAGTGGAAAGACATGAACTGTGAACCGATAGCTGAGGAGCCCCCATGGAACTGGACCAGGCCCTCTGGATGAGTGAGACAGTTGATTAGGTTGAACTGTTTGGGAGGCTCCCAGGCAGTGGGACTGGGACCTGTCTTTAGTGTATGAGCTGGCTTTTTGGAATCTAGAGCCTATGCTGAGATACTTTGCTCAACCTTGGTGTAGGGAGAAGGGAACTGGACCTGCATCAGCTGAATGTACCAGGCTGGGTTGACTCCCCACGGGAGACCTTATCTTAGAGGAGGTGGGAATGGGGGGTGGGTTGAGGGGGAAGGCTGGGGGGTGGGAGGAGGGAGGACAGGAGAATCCTTGGCTGATATGTAAAAGTAAATTAATTACAAAGTAAAAATATTTTTAAAAAAGTTGTCTAGGAAGAAAGGTGACCCTTGGCTAGATGAGCTTCTCTCAAAGACAGTGGATCCATTGGGCTATGAGACAGAAGGTTACATTGCAGCCCTGGAGACATTGAGTGACAGAAGGAATGAGCCAAAGAAGGGAGCAAAGGAGAGGCTACTGTCCAGTGAGGTTGGGAGATGTCTCAAAGGAAATCAAGTAAATGAATAAAAAGCAGGAGCAGAGTCTTGAATTTGAGGAACAGTAATTTAGTCCCACGAGAAGAAAGAACCACTGAAGACCAGCATCCAATTCTAAGCAAACAGAAAAGGTGTTTAGAGAGTGTAGCCCAGTTACAACTTTTCATTTAGTATAACAGAGTCCCATTAAAGATTCTCAAAGGCAGTGCCGTTCAGTTTTGGATTGTAAATGTAATTCTCAACCACTGGGCTAGCCTCCCCGCCTCCCCTCTCTCTCTCTGTCTCTGTTTGCCTGTCTGTCTGTCTCTCAGCAAAATTAAATTAGGTTTGTTTTACTTAAATTTAATGTTAATTCCATGCTATATTTCAGTAAGAACAATATGGATTCTCCATCTGTGGCTCCAGTCAGGTATCTGCTAGCACAAATTAGCTTCATGTTACACATACAAGTGAGGGAGGAGGAGGGGGGAGGGAGGCCTAGGAGGGGGGGAGGGGGACAGAGTTGAACAGGCATGCAGGTTTCCCTACCGATGCTAACCTGCTTTAAAGGGGGGGGGGGATGTAAGAATGAGCAGCCATCAACACTTCAGCAAAGTTCCCAACACTTTCTACAGCAAAACCAACCCAACAAACATGATCTCAAGAGACTCTTAAAATAGTCTTCAAAAATATAACCTAGCCCTCAGTTTTTTCATGGTACCAGGACAGAGCAACACAAGATTCAAAACCCTAAGTAAATTCTGCTGCTTCAGAACAGCCAGTCCAACTGTACAGACGTTCGCTGAGATGTGTAATTTGGGACTTAAGTGAGAGTCTGACTGGCCTCATGGAAGTAGCTGTGTGATATTATTTGTGGGTTACTTAGAATACAGTTATTTACTTACTTATTTTAAAGAAGCGTTAGTAAAAAAACAAACAAACAAACAAAAGCAAAGCAAAATGGAACTGTCTCTCTCCCACCTAGAAAGAATTTGAGTAGACCAATCTGCAAAACTGTCACCATGCCTTTTAGGAGAGGGGAAATGCAAGCTAGCGCAAGGGCAGGCAGCAGATGCACCTGAGGAAAACTGAGCTCTAAGCTGAACTTTCCTGACCGCACACTTGCTTCTGTCTTTTAGAAAAGACTGCTTTAAAGAGAATTTATTCATCAATGAGCTTCATCCTCGAATTTAATCGGCTGCTGTATTTTCTTGCACACAGCAGCTCAATATTTGCTGGATATGGCAAATTAAAAATAAGACTTAGATTTCTCTCTCTCTCTCTCTCTCTCTCTCTCTCTCTCTCTCTCTCTCTCTCTCTCTGTGTGTGTGTGTGTGTGTGTGTGTGTGTGTGTGTGAGAGAGAGAGAGAGAGAGAGAGAGAGAGAGAGAGAGGAGAGAGAGAGTCAAATTTCCCTGTTTCTTATTATAGGGAAATAGACACATGCTTAAAATTCTCTGGGATGTTGACTTGAGGTTATATCTAATCCAAATTATATCCTTCTTTTGAGTAAGGCCAGGGTAGACAGAGATATGTGTGCCTCTGGACACAAAAACGATGCAGAAAATTGCTATTTTCTTACTGCATAAGAGAAACGTGAATTGTAAAAGGCGGAGGTGACAGGACAGCCGGGCTCAGGCCCATCTCTAGAGCATCCGAGCACCTCCTAGAAGCACAGCTTTTCCCTCAGTTCCTTCACAATCACCCAACAAAATTCGAGCCGTTTCTTTCCTTTCTTAGAATACATTTTCACTGGTGTCATGATCTTACTTGGGTAAGATGTCACGAGAGAAAAAGTCTTCATAGGGCTCTTTCTTCCGTTGGCTTCAGAGTGTGACTAGCTGCCAGGATGCTTGAGGGGAAGTCTGTGGGAATGGCAATTACCTCGTAACAGCATCTTAAACACATCCTTGTTCATAGGTTGTGTTTGGAATCCACTTCCTTGTCCTGTAGGCTCTGTTAGTATTTAAAAGTACATTTGGATTTTCAAGCTTCACGAGTAAATATAAAGTGCAGGCCTTATCACAGTCTAATTTCCCTTTTATTGTATGTAAAATGTGAGGTGATTGTTTTAACAAGAGCTGATTAAAAATTACAAACAAAACTGCTTTTTTCCCTATCAGATGTGACTCTTTTCTGGGTCTCATTTAGGGCGTGGCAGCTCACTTGCTATCTCAGACACTAAGACGCTGATGTGGAGGGGGTAAGCCATTGGCAAGTCCTCTGAACAGGCCCCTTCCTGTGGTCCGGAAGAAAGGAGGAGGCATGGCACCTCGAGTTGTTTCTCCTCTCTCCCAAGGCAGGGCTGGATGACTGATCTTCCAAGTTTCAAGAGTGAAGTAAAAATCACTGGGCTAGTTTCCTGTTGCTGCTGTTAATACATAGTGACTGAAAGTGATAGAGTCATTCTTTCCAGTTATGAAGGTCAGATATCTAAAATCCCTTTAGGTTCTACAAGGCCGTGCTCCCTGGAAAATCCACTTCCTTGCTTTCCCAGCGTCCGGAACTGCAAATGCATTCCTGCGTTCATGGTCCTTCTCTCCATCTGTCTGCTGACCCGCACCTCAGCATCGGCGCTGTACTGAGCTTCCCTCTGCTCTGCCTGCTCTCTCAGAAGCATTCTTTTCTTCTGTGGCACACCCATCATCCTTTGCCTTCTCCTTTGATTTCATTTTTGGCAAACCTGGGCTACTCACTATAATCTCATCCCAAGAGCTTTTGCTTAGTAACATTAGAACCGCTCTCTTGCTGTGAGAGATTCCAGGGATCAAGTACTTATGTATAACCTTTATCCACCCATCACAATGTCTTCTAGCCTTTTATCACATGGGTCAGATATGAAAAGGCTTCTCAGCATTTTTCATGTTTTTGAAAATTTATGATATGAAACCAAATTGTTTTAATAGATAAAAATGCAACTTGTGTCACACAGTTTTATATTTTGTAATAACTTATGAAATAAATATATTCAGAGCTGTCAATGAATTGTCAATGGATAGGCATGAAAGCATATTCATTCCGTAGGCAAAGAAACTGAGATGTTGTGAGATTCTATAACATGCACACAAGGAGGAACTGGTGAAACTTAGCTTTAAATCCAGTGCTTTACCTACTGTGCCAGAAAAAGAAATGAAGGGTGAGGCCCGATCCTGAGGTGATGGTGAATTAGTTCACATGCCAATCATTTCACTAGGACTCTCCTGATCCATCTAGCACATATTCATGAGCACTTCTTGGGATGTGGACTTGTGCCAAAACCTGAGGATACCAAGACAAAAATCTTTGTCCTGGAAGAGTTTCAGTCCACTGGACCAGAATAAACTGGGTGCTGCTAAAGCAAAATTAGGGATAGGCAACTCTTCCTTGACAGTGGGGGCATTGCATTCTAGCTGGGTTTGGAGGAGCTGAAGGATATTTGGTAAAGCAAAAGGCATTTCAGACACTGATTGATTACAGTCAGCTTTAAAGTAACAGGGACACTGAAGATAGTGGAGGGCAGGTACACAGAGCAGACGTCTGCTGTGCTCGAGAATGCAGCAAAGGCTGAATGAGATTGCCGAAGACGCAAAACTGAATGGAGAATGAGATGTGCAAAGGAAAGAGACTGAGTCACAGCATGATGGGGAAGTTAGGCCAAGTTTGCAGGATGAGCAAAAGGAGGTGAGCAGGGTACGGAGTTGACGGCATTGGAAGAAAGGAACAGATGAGACAAGATCTAGAGCAGGTAGAAGGGAAGCAGGGTGGAGCCTTTACGTGACCTCCATCTTCATCCTTGAGCAGGCACCAGCCCTGTTTCAAATTCTTCTTTCAGATGACTTTTGTCCATGACAAAAACCTAGCCTATGTTAAATCCTCAACTTCTCAGACACTGAGTTCAAAGGCATCACCTGTGAAGTCTGTACGGTCTAGTTACGTTCTCAGTGAGAACTGACGAGGCCGACACCACTTCTCTTAGTGCTTTCACAAAGGTCTAAGGTGACTAGAGGGCAGGAGAAGACTTAAGGTACACACCCAGGATCTCAGCCATCAAGTCAGTGTTCTCTCAACACTCAGCCACATTTGTGTAAAGACTAAGCCAGCACCACCAGTGGTAAGAGCCACAAAGTAAGATGATTTACAGGCTTAACGTCTTTCTTTTTATGCAGTTCAGATCTGGTTACAAAGTGCAAACCCCAGCTTTGCAGTCTTTAGGGCTTCCCTCCCTAGAAGGCAGTATTTGGCCAGTTGTAACTCAAGGGCACTCCTTGCCGCCTCACCCATGTCTATAGCTCCAGCCGGACTGTTAAATGTGTTAGTTGGACCATGAGTGAAGCCAGTGCAACAGAACCCAAGTACCAAGATGGAGCTGGACAGTCCAGGACTCGTCTGCTGTGTTTGCGGTGGGCATCAGGAATCCAGAAGTTCTGTTTGGTACTACAGCTTCCTTAGTGCGTAGCTTTCCTCTGTGGTTCGAAATGGCTTCCTCCCTATCTACTTTCCATCCAGTGGGAAGAAGGTGGCATTTGTTTCCCTTCTTAGGAAATGACTTAGAAGCTGCTCCTATCTCTTCTGCTTACCCACTGTTAGCCAAAAGTCTGGTCAGGTGACGAGACTGAGAATCTGTCATTTTCCTGGGAGAAGGGATATTAGATAATGACTGTTTTGTTGCCATAGGCTTATTGTACGTATTTTATCGAAATACAATACAGCTCATGAAAGAGTTAGGCATCTGTGCTTCTTTCTTTAGTTTTATTTCAGAGAATTAAAGGTAAGTTTGCTGTCTTCTATTAACTGGAATCTTTAGCTCCTGCCCAGATTTCTTTTCCCTTTAGGGTATTCTACTACAGATGATATATTCCCATATTGCTGGTGAGATCAGAACACCAACAGACAGCAATGGAATGGTGTTGCTATTTTTAGTTGATTCTTTCTTGTCTTCCAAGTGTATTTAGCCATTTAAAAGATGGGTCCAGTCTCAAAGCCTCAGTGACTTCCATTCACATACTTACGTGATACTTAGACATAAGTATTTCCTGAATTGTTCTTATTGGATAAATTTCTGGCAGCTAATAAAAATTGAACCCTTCTTCCTGTTACCTCTAATGAAGCACATCATTACTTTTTATAAGCATTACATTTCAGCAGATTCTCTCCTCTTCTATACCACCGTCTATAGAAGAGGTTTTTTGTTTGAGGTTCTCACATAGTTGGTGGTTGGAGAGATTGAAGAAATACCGTGCAACCAGAGTGGTTGTCAACTTCTAGAGACCTCGCTGCTCTGCTAGGCAGATCTCTTCCAGTGGCATGGAGGTCTGTTTCCTAAGAAGCCAGATCTGGTCAAGCATTTCCAAGGCCAGGGCAACAATGTTTGTTCCTTAATTCCCTTCATTGTTCTAACTTATTTTTTTGCTTCCTCTTCCCTTTTCTTTTTTTCTGGAAGACCTCAAACTTTAGGCCTCTGACTGTTGTAGCAGCTATTCTAATGTACCAGCACCATTATACGAGCTTGCCTCTTTCAGGCATTGCACTATTCCTCCCCTCTAAGAACTGTAAATGTTCCTATTTGATAGAACAGAAAGTCCCAGAAACTTGTCACAGGTAAGTTATAGAGAGCCAGGCTCAACATTGTCTACCTCCAATCTATAAATTAAAGATTTATAAAAGCTGGCTTTTATACTTGATGCTGCTTTAGGCTGTATGGATACTAAGAGCAGCACTGAGATTCAAGCCCAGGTCCCCAGACCCCCAGCTGTATATTCAATATTGAACTGCATATTCAATAGCATCCTTACAAGAGGACCACCGCTACCTAATGGGTATGGCCTCCAGTCTGCTACGTGTGGTTCTCCTGGAAGCCTGTCCTTCCTCAGCCCAGGGAGAAGTGCTGATTGAACCTGAGCAGAGTGGAAAGGCAGCTGCCGCACATATGCAGCATAAGGAACTACGGAAGTGTTGCCCGTATTTCATATCCTCGTTCAAATCTCCACTCTCCCATTCACCTGCCATGACGAGGAGCATGGTTTTCTTTTCAAGAGGATAATCTGATTGCTACTTTTGCATCAGAAAACCAAGAGGTTCATATATCCTGCCTGCATGGGAGCATTTTTTCAGCCTCAAAGCCTATAAAAATAGCGTGGCATGAACAGTTCAGCTGAAACAACAGAATGCTAGGAAAATGAGTCTACAAAATGTGCTTGAAATATTAGTCATCAACATGGTATAAAGCGCCCTTTCTCCGCAGAGGAAGGCTTGTGCCTGAGCACTAAGTACACTTTCATCTGCAGGACCAGGTGGAGAGTGTTGGCTTATGTGCCGCAGACTCTAACTACCTAAATCTGGTGTGAAGATTTAGGAGCAGGAGATCTCTCCTGTTCTTCTGCGCTCCCTGCTAGTCTCTCAGAGGTGACAGAGAACAGAAGCCTATGTATACTGTACAGACATTTCACTACGTATACTCAGAATTTGTACATAAGTATGTTTCAGATGCATTTTATGGACATGTATATAGTATATATATATATATATACATATATATATATATATTTCCCTTTTATTTTATTTTACAATACCATTCAGTTCTACATATCAGCCACAGATTCCCTTGTTCTCCCCTCTCCTGCCCCCTCCCCTCCCTCCCAGCATACCCCCCATTCCCACCTCCTCCAGGGCAAAGCTTCCCCGCAGGACTGAGATCAACCTGGTAGAAGCAGTCCAGGCAGGTCCAGTCCCCTCCTTCCAGGCTGAGCCAAGCGTCCCTGCATAAGCCCCAGGTTTCAAACAGCCAACTCATGCAATGAGCACAGGACCCAGTACCACTGCCTGGATGCCTCCCAAACAGATCAAGCCAATCAACTGTCTCACCCATTCAGAGGGCCTGATCCAGCTGGGGGCCCCTCAGCCTTTGGTTCATAGCTCATGTGTTTCCATTCGTTTGGCTATTTATCCCTGTGCTTTATCCAACCCTGGTTTCAACAATTCTCGCTCATAGCGGAGAAATGGCTGAGATCTACATAAACAACCTGGACATGAGTGGGAGTAATGAAGGGTGAGGGTCAAGGGAAAGAGAGCCTGTGGGAGCAGGAGATCCTAGCTGGATCAAGAACAGAGAGGGAGAACAAGGAATAGGAGACCATGGTAAATCAAGACCACATGAGAAAAGGAAGAAACAAAGTGCTAGAGAGGCCCACAGAAATCCACAAAGATACCCCCACAATAGACTGCTGGCAATGGTCAAGAGACAGCTGGGACTGACCTACTCTGGTGATGGGATTGCCCCTCAGACCTCCCAGAAGTGGCTACATCTACAGCATGACTTCAAATTTTTTAAAATAAGAGATCCAGAAAGGTTGAGTGAGATGATGATGCTGGGTTTTAGGAAGCACTGTAGACCCTGGGGATTGGTTCTTTGCTCTAGTCAGCAGCCCCACCGGGCCTTGCACTCCTCCATGTGTTTTGCCTTGGTGAGCACACACCTCATTTAAGTAAACGGCTCTTCCACAAGTCACCTGTCAGCACAGCACATTTCCCGGATGCCGTCTGGTTGGCCATTTGTCAAGGCGCCAGCCCTTGGTGACTGCTGGTAATGGATTTTCATGTTTGTTTTATGAAGAGTTTCATTCAAATACTTTACAAAGTCTGGCAGCATGTAAGTGAACACCACTCAGTGTGTGACATGAATCACAGAGCACCAAGCTGGAGCAAGGTGCCAGCAACCTGCCCGTGGTGACTGCTGAAATTCCGAGAGGTTTGGTTTGCCAGGCTGAGCAAGAAGCTCTCCTGTTTCAGCAAAGGCAGGGCCATCTCTGAGAGATGTACTGGCCAGATGAGGTGGATATCATTGTAGCTCAATGTAGAGTATATTCCCATAGGGATTCCAGAAATACTGGAGCCCAAATCCTACCCACCTCCTTGGGTTTTCAGCCTGTTGATCTTAGTTGAATGGCTAAAACCTCATGCTTTTCCTCTGGATATACGTACATAAGCATGGACAAACGAGAGGCCTCGGAGGTGGGACTCTGGAGCATGCTTTGCTTTTCCTTGGTCAAGGGATGGGCCAGCTGCCTCCTGGGAAGCTTTGGAGGAGGAGAGGGAGCCCAAGATTTGGTAGATTTGGCCCATCACACAGTAACAAACCAAGGCACATGGAACCCCACATTGTCTCATTGTCTCCCTGCTGCAACAATTGAGCAGAGGGACATGGAGAGAGAGAGGTATGGCAGGCAGGAGACACCTCATGGAGTGTGACAAATGAAAACTTTTAAAACGACATTTACTTTTACAAGTCAGACATTTAAGTGGGTCCTTTTTATGGAGCATTTTCAATTTTTATGTCACCTAAGAGACTTTTGCATTTCTTACAATTCTTCTGCACATTAAAGATGAATTATAGTCTCATCCATTTTCAAAAAGAATTTTGGAAGAATTTTTAAAGCAGACAAAGGCCACGTGTGCCCTGAGATACTCCAGTAATTTGCATGTTTCTCTCCTTGACTGATAGACTAGTACTGATGACAGAGGAAAAGAAATAGAGTCTAAATCTTAGCGTGAATCTAGTGTTTGGGGCCATTCAGAACTAGTTTTTGCTGTTTCTCCCACTGGTTAATGTGTTTCTCAATGTTTGTTTGGGAAAAACCATGTGGTCAGAAATAAAGAAACAGTGGCAAGCCAACGTTCCAAGCCAGAGTGCCCGAGCCTTTCTGAGATAAACAGAGGTCTGCATCCTCCAAGCAGCACGGACCTTTTGTGCCAGGCGTGGTACAGACTTTGTTTGCCAACAGTGTGGGGCTGCTTCGTGATCTTCATTTTTCACCTGGGTCAGCAGAGCCTCTGAAGTGTTAAAGAAGCGGCCCAGGGTATGTACAGGGCTACGAAGTCAGGCGTGGCCCGAGCTTTGCCTGGGGTCTCTACCTGCTCCACCGCTTCAGACTGGCCTTTCGCCTTCTCTTTTGGTTTCTGTTATATGGGCCATGACTCATCTCAGCAGATTCTTTAAAGTATCTAACAAGTCTTTGGAGGACAGAATCTGGCCTTCGTTTTATATCCAGCGGGTACTAATTTCATATTTGCTGGATGAATGAACTGAATTTAATGGTTAGGCTTCTGATTTTGCAAGTCAGGGAAGAATTTGAGAGGGCCCATATTTCCTATAATGCAGCCCTAATGGGAGCCAAACTGTTCTTCTACTAGGAGGAGGACATCAAAACCCAGAATTTAGTCACTGTGTAGCGGGCCTGTAACAGTGGACAGTGAAGAGAAAAGGCCTGATTCCAGATCCATCCGGGCTGGAATGTGCTGCTGTGAGGAGCAGTGCCCGCAAATCTGCAGACTGTATGGTTTTCCAGTGTTCACGTCGGTGCTGAAGACAGTTCCAGGAGTCGCCTTTCTCCAACACTGTCCCCAAGACATCTTGCCTGTTCACCTCGGAAAGCACCAGGAAAATGGAAACCATGTCTGCTGGAGACAGAAGCTGTCTTCCCTTAGAGAGGATAGCTGTCACCTGCAAGAGGAAATTCTGATTCATGTGATCTTTAGGAATGAGAAAGTGAATTTGTGGAATTTGAGATAGAGGTCCCCTTCCATGTATCCCACAATACACTTCTGATATGTGAAAAGACAGCTTGATCACAGAGTGTATCTGTGTATGTATGTATGTATATATGTATGTGTATATATACATATATATGTACCCATATATGTATGTATATATACATATATGTGTACACACACACACACACACACACACACACACACACACACACACACACTGTCTCACTATGTAGCCCTGGCTGGCCTGGAGCTGGGTATGTAGACCAGGCCGGCCTCAAATTCACAGATAGATACTCATCTGCCTTTGTCTCTCCAGTGTACACCATCATATGCTGCTGACCACATGTATTTTAAGAAGTTAAAAATCAAGTATGATATGCCCACACCATTTTTCTAGACTACACACAGGACTTTGATTCTGTCATCCACACTTTTCCCTCAGGACTTAGGATGTTCTCAGGCATTGTTCAGAAGCTAGTAAATGCTTGTTGAGTGAAGATGAACGGAAAAAGCTTGCAGGTTGACACAAACACCATGGGCTCCTTAAAGATTCCATGAACCTCACTGCTGATGCTCGTTGTCAGTGGTTTTCAGAGTGATAGTAGCCAGCATAGACTCACAGATTTGAATGCTTGGTTAACAGGGAGCACCGCTATTTGAAAGGATTGGGAGGTGGGGCCTTTTTGGAGGAAGTGTGTCACGGGGTGTGTGTGTGGGGGGGGTGGGGGATGGGGGGTGAGGGGTGGGGGACGGGGGGGTTGGGGGGTTGGGGATGGGGGGTGGGGAATGGGGGTGGGGAAGGGGGGTGGGGAAGGGGGGGTGGGCTTTGAGATTTTCCAAAGCCAGGCCCAGTGGCTCACTCTCCCAGCCACCTCTGGATCTGATGTAGAACTCGCAACCTTTTCTTTAGTGTCTTGTCTGCCTGCATTCCATGCCACCATGTGTCCCAGCAGAATGATAATGGATTAAACCTCTGAAACCCTAAACAAGCCCCATTAAATGCTTTCTTTTATAACATTTAAAATCAAATTTCATATAAGATAGATGTACAAATATAATAGTTTAGATGGAATGAATGTTTCATTTATTCATTATTTTGGATTTAAAAACTTTATTTTATGTGTATGAATATTTTGCCTGCATGTATATAGGTGAACCATGTGCATGCCTGATGCCCATGGAGGTCAGAAGAAGGGGTCAGATCTCCTGGAACTGGGCTTAAGGAGGATTGTCAACTACTATGTGGGTGCTGGGAACTGAATCTGGGTCCTGTGCAAAAGTAACAAGTGTTTTTAATTGCTGAGCCATCTCTCCATTCCCACAGAGGCAATATTTTAAATGAATGGTTTTCTTATTTTAGAGTTATTAGTTATAACAATAAAACAAGCAACCAAAAAATTAAAATCTAAGTTTCAGAATGATAGCATACACCACACCATCAAACTTGATGTGCTTCTGTCCTCTGTTTTGCTTAACCTGTATTGTATCAAAAAAAATACTGCTGAACACAGAAGTAGCTTTCCCTGCAGTCTCAGGATGCTCTTAAACAAAATTCGTTCTTATTTAGTTGAGAAAACTACTAGAACAAAAGAAAATTGAAACATTGATGACAATATCTAATTCCTCATAATATCAGGTCAGAAAATGCTGAGTGGCACATGCTGGGCATTTGTCTCTTATTGACCACTGGCCATATTCATGGACCAGTGCTACCTTTCATGTTGACCTAATCCTTGCCCAGGTCCTCAATATGTGGCACACTTGCATTTCTGCATGAGTCTGAATGCTCGGCCATACTTAGAATTCCAAAGATCATTGAGAGTAGGATTTAAGGAGGCAGGAAGTCAGCAAGCAACCCTCATTAGTGAGTGAGACTTTTGTTTACAATGTTCATTCACTTATTGCTCATTTGCTTCTCCCCTGCTATGATGGCTAGTTTTAATTGTCAACAGGACATAGTCCAGAGTCACCCAAGAAGAGAGTCTGATGCAGAATTGTCTAGATTTTTGGGCCTGTGAGCATGCCTGTAAGGGATTTCTTACTTGGGTTAATTGAGGTAGGAAGGCTCATTGTGCATGTGGATGGCATAGTTTCTTGGGCTCTAGACTGAGTAAAAATGAACCAGCTGATCATTCATTCTTTATCCTCTGTAAATGAGAATGTGAGCGACTGCTTCACGTGCCTGCTGCCTTGACTTCCCTGCAGTGATGACTTGTAACCTGGAACTGTGAGCCAACCAAACCCTTTCTTCCTTATCCTGCTTTTCTTGGGGCATTTTATCACAGCAATGGGAATCAACTCAAGCCCCTACCCCAATATCTTTTGTTGAGTACTATAAATTAAGAGCTCCTCTATAAAGACCAGAAAGTCCTGCTTTAGATGTACAATCTATGTTGAGGAAAACGGAGCCTCCTTAGAAAGCAGGACACTACAGTTTCCTTTGAAGAAGTACAAAGAGTTTAATGATGTGGTGTGGAGGTGGTCAGTGACGGTTTCTGTCGGTGACATGTCAGTGAGCTATTTGAAATTGGAAATATGGCTGCCATTGATACTTTGCTATACATACACATGGGTAACAGAGATGCACTGGTGTTCAGGTAGGACACAGCTTAGCGAATACCTCTAGAGAAGGGAGGCTAACACCGAAGGAGAGCATTTCTTGACTCTTTCGGATCAGCCTTGACTGACAATGAGCTGCTCTTGAAAACTCTCTACGCACTGCAAGGGCTCTGAGCTATGGGCACACCGTATTGCACCCAATAACTGCAGGTTTATCTGAACTTGAGTTGGTTGCCAAGTAAACACTTAAACTTGGAGTTGGAGCCAACGAAGCTCACTCTTCCTCACAGCAACAGTGCTTTGGTTCTTCCTCCCCGGGTCTGGAGAGCGAGACTACCTGGGAGACAGGACAGGAATTACAGCCCCGATGTTCATGGATTTGAGACCCAAACCAGCAACCTGTTTTATTTGTGTGTCATTGCTCCCCTGTTTCATTTCCCACAGGGCAAACCCCACGGTAACTTAGCTTCTGTCTGTGCCCACACTCTCTTAGGCTATGATGATATCACCATTGCTCAGGTGTCATACCTCTCATGAGATATAAAAAGAATTCACAATCACTTAATTATTAATCACTTGTAATGGAAACTGAAGATGATAAAACATAAAGGATGGGAAGGGAGATGAGCGGGATGGGAGAGGAAGCAGGCTCTGAGAACTGCTCTGGAGTTAACCCTTTAATAAAACAACTCCTTCAGCCTACCTCCTTGGCTGCCTCTCTGTATATGTCTCCCCGGCTGCACTTGTGCTGGAAGGAAGGCAGATGTACGGGTCAACCTCGGTCATGGGAGCAGGGCTGTTTCCTGGTCTAGCCAGAGGCCCAACTCCAGCATCAGGTAAAAGGTCAAGGAAGGTCAATACAAACCAGCCTTGGGAAGCAGCAGCTGCTCCATTGCCTCGAGTGCTTTTCAATTTGGAAGAGTCAAGAAAGGCAGCTTCTCTCTGAATCATTGCTTTTCCCAGGCTTATGAAGCCCACAACCTCTTGTACTTCCCATTGCTTTCCAAACACGGCTTTGTTTTAGGCTTCCCTGAACACAGATTGCAGTGATGTGGGCAAACAATTTTGACAAGATATGCGGCTTTGAGAAAAAGCACTTTAGCCTTATAGGACATGTGCTATGGCTGGGCTCTGTAAAGGTGGTGGCAGAGCTGCGATTTTTAGCCCTTGCCAGGGAAACCCAGATTAGAGCACCTCGAGTGTGGCAGATCCTGGCGCTCCGTGAGCACACAGCCTTGTTCTCTTTATATCTTATCTTCAGATTTCTGACAATAGTTGGTTATTTTATGTCTGGGTTGTGGGATAAAGAAAAAAAAAAGATCTCCTTTAAAACTTTTTACTTATAATGTCACTTTCCCTGTATATGTATGTTGTGTGTGTGTGTGTGTGTGTGTGTGTGTGTGTGTGTGTTTGCATGTGTGTGGATGCATATGCATGTGCACGTTCACGTGTGTGAGTATGCAGGTGAAGCCCAGAGGTTGCTCTCCTCCTTATTTTTTGAGGCAAGGTCTCTCAATTGAACGCAGGATCTAATATGGCCGTTCTCACTGGTCAGCTTGGCCCAAGAATCCCTCATTTCTGCTTTTTTTCACCTGAAACTAAAGTTATGGGGCAAGTTGCCCACTTGGCGTTTATACAGATTCGGGGATTAGAACCTGGCCCTCCTGTTCGCTCTACAAGCCCTTTGACCTCTGATTCTTACTCACAGCTTTTATATCTGAGTTTCAGATTCACCTCTTGAACACCAGCCATGTGCAGGGTGCTGCGCAGGAGTGGAGAAGAAATTGAAGATTTTTTCTGTCTTTGAAGAAATACAAACTAAACTGCAGATGAAAGCTTGTAGAAGTTCATGTAAATGCTCAGAAAACTGCAGGGAGAGGCCAGACTAATGCTCCAACAAAGAGGGGGTTGAGATTCTGCAGCAGCCTCCCCTAAGCATTTCTTTTTTTAATTTAATTTTTAAATAAGGCGTTTGGCCCTCTGTTACTGTTCTTCGGTTTCCTCTGGCAAATCTTATTTCCTTTCCTTTTGTAAGGATCCAGTGTGATCTTCACCTGTCTTCTCCAAGCTTTTTGCCTTTAGAGAGCAAGGCTTCCAATCTAACTGGGCCATGGTAGGGAAAGAAATGAAATATATTTGAAATAACACAAAATTTGAATTTAGGACTTTTAAAATAAGAAATGACAAACTGTTCTGCTGTCTGGTTCTATAGTTAATGCTCTACAAGTATACACAGCAATTTACTGAATACTGAGGACATAAAACAAATAAAAAGATACATTTCAAGACTGTCTTTTGGAATTGAAGGAAAAAAAGACTAATGAGAAAATGTTTAGCTAGGGACAGGAAGAACTCAGAAAAGAAATAGATTCAGCTCTGAGTGTTCACCAGTCCTGAACAACCAAGACTCTAGACAGAACACATGCTCTGGGGTCAGACATACCTGCATTTAATCCTGTGATGTTTGGGTTATTTTTAACAAGTGATTTATCTACTTTCAATGCAGGTTGCAAAGCAACCCAAAAGGCTTGTAAAAACAGTCTCATTTGCTTAATTTTAGTGGCTATATGCATGTGAGGGGCAGAATGCAAATTCTTAAAGCATTTCTTTCTTATAGCAACATTTCCTTTATAACAATAATGTATTTGTATCCATTCTTGACCAGTAAAACTGGGAAGGCTTCCTCGTCTCCCTTATGCCTCTGTGTGAGGTTGCCATGGGTTCAAGAAGCTTGGGCTTTGGAGCTAGATTGATGTGAATGTACTGCCTCGCTGGACAGCTTTTTTAGCTGGTAAACTAGTCTACCATTTTTAGCTCTGATTACATCTGTAAAATGACAAGATGATAGACTAAATTTCAAGACTATGTTTTGGCATTTCAAGAAAGAAAACACCAACTTGTTCCTATTTGATTTCTTTCTGGGCAAGGATGTGGCTCTAATTATTACTTCTCTCCTCAAGAGTGTGACCTTCAGATACTATTTTGACATGTTAATTAATGATGGCCACATTGGCTTGGGAGTTAGTACTGATGCCTCATGAGAAGATTCCACTTAGTGAGTGTTAATAATATTCATGTTTTGTCCTGGAGAGCATTTCCTTCTACCTGGGCATCTCTGGCTAATTTCAATTTAGCATGACTTTTCTGTAGGTTTTTTTCTCCTGATTGTCTCATCAAGTGAACTGGGATGTGAGAATGGTGATCAGGAGAAGCCAGGACAGTCAAGACCCAAAGTAAGTAGAACTATCTCAGCTCAAGAACTGGGTTATAAGCCGGGCGGTGGTGGCGCACGCCTTTAATCCCAGCACTCGGGAGGCAGAGCCAGGCGGATCTCTGTGAGTTCGAGGCCAGCCTGGGCTACCAAGTGAGCTCCAGGAAAGGCGCAAAGCTACACAGAGAAACCCTGTCTCGAAAAACCAAAAAAAAAAAAAAAAAAAAAAAGAACTGGGTTATAATAGAGGATGGTGGGCACCTGAATGCCACTGTTCCTGCTCCTATTACTCCAGTGTTGGAGAAGGTGGTCCCTGGCAGTAAGATTTCACTGAATATTGAAACTTGAGTTGGGTAGTTAATGTATGTTAGTGTTAAATGTATGTGGTTTCATTTAATCTCATTTAGTATATCCCAGTTCAATACTGAAGGAGCACTGAGTTTACCCATCTTGACATCATCCTTATTGATGCTCCTTACACCATTCTACTCTTCTGTCTTTTGTGCATGTTTCTTCTGATTCTGATGGCTACATTTGTTTGATGCTTTGTATGTGGATATTCCTGCCTCCACTCACATCCTGTCCTCATCACAATGTCAGTAGTTAGAGATGGGGGTGTGGTTCAGTGCCGAGGCGGAGCTGGGCTTTCATTTCTATAATTATGTGATTGTTGTCTTTGTCAGGGTTTTAAACCTGTCAAGTTCCATTTCCGTCACTTGCCAGAAGCTACTGAGGCAGGAGGGTCCATGGAGCAAGTCTGTGAATTGTCCCAAATTTACAGGAGCCAGAGCATAAACTGACCTCAAAGTCTGTACATATATGACTATTTAGTAGAAGGAGAACTAGGAACAACACCTTAACCTGTGTATTATTGTTATTACAAAATGACTAAGACTGGCAATTTATAGAAAAGAGAAGTTATGTGCTAGGGAGACAGCTCAGCCGGATCTTAGTTTAGAGGCCCAGTACCTAAATAAAAAAGTTGGTGTGCTAGCACATGCCTGTAATCCAGGTATTGCGGGTGCAGAGACATTTAGATGATTGAAGACTGATCTAGATGATAGCCAGACCTTGCCAGCTATCCAGTCTACCTGGATTGGTGAGCACTGGGCTCAGTGAGAGACCCTGTCTCAAAACACACAGTGGACAGTGATTGAGGAGGACACTTAGTTTCGACACACATGCGCATGTGACATATGCTTGTGCACAGGGGTGGATGGAGGGAGAAGCTTGTTTGAAGTTGAGAAGCTCATGAGTGCTAGACTTACAATCTGCCACCTTTGATGAGGGCCTCATTGCTGCATCATACATAGCAGGAAGCATCTTGTGGTAAGACAGGGCAAGTGTGCCAAGTCAGGTTTTCTTCCTTTTCATATAAAGCCACCAGTGCTGTCATGGAGACCTCACCCTTATGACCTCATCTAATCCCAATTACCTACCAAAGGCTCCATGTCCAAATACTTGTGATTTGGAACATTAAATCAAATGTACAGAAATGTTTGAGGGTCACCTTCAAATTATAATGGCCGTGTGGTTAAACGAGTTAGTTACCCGAATCATTGCCTACTTCTGCCATGAGGTGTTGGTTGTCTAGTGGTGAGCACAGCTGCCTTTTTAGTTCTGTTAGGCCTCTTTCCTTTCATAGTGCTGTAGCAGTACTTTATCGTCGGGACCGCCAGCTGGCAAATAACAACATGGAGACTTGTTATTAATTATGAGAGCTTGGCCTTTAGCTTCGGCTTGCCCCAACTACCTTTTATAACTCAAATGAACCTGCTTCTATGAATCTGTATTATGCCATGTGGCTCAGCTACCTCTGCTCTGTACTGTATGTATGACTTCTTCAGTCATGCTAGCGACTCCACCTTTCTTCTTCCCACAGTTCTCTCTCTGCCCGGAAGTCCCGCCTTTACCTCCTGCTTAGCTATTGGCATTCAGCTTTTTATTACACCAATCACAGCAATACATCTTCACATAGGGTACAAGTATCCCACAACAGTATACATTGTGACTGGAAAGGATCAATAAAACCACCCTTTCTTCTCAGACTCTTCAGACCTCTCCTGAGGATGTCATTGTCACCATGGACCTCAATACAATGAAACCATCATTTTTTCTCAGGCTTTTCAGACCCCAACTGTGGGTGCCACTGTCACCAAGAATCTCTACAGTTTTGCTTTTCTTTGCATTGTTAGACACTTTACCTGGGTCCACAGCCCTGGTGGCTTCTATGCTGTCAAAGGGCATTATTCCATAGGACTATTTCTTCTTCCAAAGGCTGTGAGTAACTGGACAGCATCAGACTTTCAGGTGTTTATTTACTTCTTTTTTTTTCTTACTGCTAATTAAGTTTTCTTTCTTTAAAGTTCTTTTCACCTTTTACCTATTTTCCAAGGTATATGCTCCTCATCTCCAGTAATTTCATTGTCTGTGATAAGCTAATGGTGGAGCGGCATCTTTTAAGATATGTCACTTTTTGTCATGGTCCTGAGCTTTTGGTAGCTGCTGTGTCCATGGGTATTGCAGAAGTAGCTAGAGTACCTCTACTCAGGGCCCACAGTTCAGTCCTGAGTGCAATGCTTGCTAGTGGTGTCAGAGTCAACTGGCCTATTCTTTTAAGGAAGGAGGAGAACTGGTATTTCCATACCTGAACCTCAGAGAGCTGTGACCCTGTCACACACCTGGTATGGTCTGGATGTTAGTGTTGCCCATGCAAAAAACCAAAAAATCTACAAAATACAGTCTAAATTTCAAGATGACAGTAACTAGAGGTCTGGCCTTGGGTAAGTGATTTGGCTAGGAGAGCTGCTGATGCTTGATTTTGGACTTTCCAGTCTTAACAACTGTAAGAAAAAAGTTTCTGTTTTTCTTGGGTATGATGGTGCATACCTTAGTTCCAGCACTGAAGAGCAGAGGCAGGCAGATCATTGTGAATTCCAGACCAGACAAGGATACAGAGTGAGATCTTGTCTCATTTCCCCCCTATTTTTTTTTAAATTTCCACTTTAAAGCATTTTATTATAGTGGATCAAATAAATGAAGTCGTCTAGTATCCAGCCAAGATGAGGCTTGCTGTTGGTGACAAGCTTATCGTGATGGGAAGACCATTCTATCCCATCCAGGCTGACTTAGAGCAATCGCAGACATTCCTAAAGGTAGGAAAGGGGATTAGAGCAGAGAACAGGGATATGGGCCACTGAGAGAAACTTGACTCAACAACGCTGGCTTGGAAGATGGAGAAGGAAAGACATAAACCAAAGAAAGGAGTGGTTTCTAGGGCCCCAAAAGACAAGTCAAAAGCCTCTCTGTATAGCCTCCAGAAATAACACAGCCTTATTAGCACATTAACTAAAATAAATTGAGCCAGGTGGTGGTGGTGCACGCCTTTAATCCCAGCACTAGGGAGGCAGAGGCAGTCGGATCTCTGTGAGTTCAAGGCCAGCCTGGTCTACCGAGTGAGTTCTAGAAAAGGCTCAAAGCTACACAGAGAAACCCTGTCTTGAAAAACCAAAAAAAAAAAAAAAAAACAAACAAAAAAAAAACAAAAAACAAAAAACAAAACCCTAAAATAAATTGTGTGTGCCTGTGTGTGTGTGTGTGTGTGTGTGTGTGTGTATGAATGTTTGCCATATGTGTGCAGGTGTCTTTGGATGCCAGGAGAGGCCTTAAGGACACCCAGCATAGGGACATGAATCAAATTTAGGTCCTCTAGAGAGCAGGAAATACTCTTAGCTCCTGAGCCATCTCTCTAATCCCATCCCCACTGGCCCATTAATTCTGACCCAGGTGGCCTTATTTTACATTTCAGACCATAAGATGACAATGTGTGCTGTTTAAAGCCACAGTTTGTGACAATTTGTTACAGCAGCAGAAGAAACACTGTCCTAATAGATAACAAAGGTGACTGATAGTTCCCAATAGTAAGTTCTGGATAGAAGTCAAAACAAAAGTAGATAGGTCATACAAGCCAGAAATAAAGGCCTCACAGATTTGATGCAACTGTTATAAATTAGGCTTTTTTCCTGACTCTCATTGTTTCTTCTTTACCCTCTCTATTTTTCCCTATTTTGAAAGTGAATCACAGGCTCTCATGAAGTGGTGTGACCTTTATGTATACTCATTTATAAAGGCATTTTTTGGGGCAAGAACCATTGAAATATTGTGAAAAACAAACCCCAGCATAGTTAAGAATTATTACAGGAAATGCAACATGCCAATAAAATTAGAATCAGTCAACTAGTATAAGAATATGAAAAATTATTTTTTTCAATATGATAGTTTTACCTTGCAACTTGACCACTTAAATATATTCATGTCATTTAAAACTATACATGGGGAAATAAAGAATAAAACATTGGGCCATTAAAAACACCATACATGGGAAAGTATGTGAAATTACAAAGCTTCTAATTTGAATATCTAATTTGCATGTTCATATTGTAGGGTATAGTTCATTCCTGATTTAGTAATGAACATTCTCAGTGTGCAAGATGATGCCCCTACTACAATAGCTGTTGATTCAAAGGATGGCTTTCATTAGTTGAGTTGGATTCATCTTAAAACCTTAGGCTTTTAGAGAAGCTTAAGGCATGGGTAGAAGCCCTTGGCTCCTTCAGCTCCAGACCTTGGAGAAACCAAAGTTCACGGAGTCTGTTATATCGTCAAGGGAAACAGCAAGAAATGTGAAAAGAAGTTTTTAATATCTTGGAAGCGAAGTTTAGGATTTCGGTCCAAGACATGTGTTCAAGAATAATACTAGTAAAAACTAACACCTTCTCCCCAAAATTTGTAGCAGCTTAAAACAGAGATTTTTTTTTGTTGTTGTGTAAAACGAAGCGTGACTATTTTGAGCGATTTCTCATGGGGTATACTGCACTGTATCTAATGACACAGGCACAACTTTTGGTTTTTCCAAGTCAAGAAGTCTCTGCACACATTTCAGACAAAGCAACTGAAATATAAGTGACAAGCATAGTTTTTTTAAAAGACTGAATGTAGTGAATTAAAAAGAAACAATGGCTGCTGTCAAAAGGTACAAAAGAAGATACCTAAAAAATGTTGCTTTTTAGGGACAAAGAAAAAGCAAACCCAAGGGACCTGCAAATTTTATCTCTGTTTTGTGAGTAAAACCTATTTGTAGCTGTTGGCAGCCTTCTTACACTCTTCTGGAGCATCATTTGTGTTGAATCTCTTCATACATGTAGGGATAGATCAATTTTCCCAGGTCACGGAAACAATGATTTCCAATACTGTGTGCAAATTTGGCAAGCTAAAACTACTGCCATATTTCCTTAGTCTTTGTTAAAATGGTTTGCCAGGGCTTTGTGGAGGACCTGGGGTGGCCTCAACACCACCGCTTGATGGAGGATCTGGGGTGGCATTTCATTGGGATATTAAACTGAACTTTTTTCAAAACATCCTGGATGCTATTACTACTCTTTGGGTAGTTGTGATTTCCATGGAAGAACTAAAATTTTAAGAGATTCTAGATGATCTATTTTAGGACTATCTTTTGCTCTACAGCTTAATAGAAACCAGAGAAACATTCTTGGAGATAGAGGGGGTAGGCACAATTATCTAAACTTTAAAAGAACATCTTAACAAATCTGGGCTTCCTAATGTCATTTGGACTTGACTATTTTGGAATCAGAAGTGAGACTATTTTTAATGAAGAATACAATTTTGACTCAATTTGTGCTTTAGATTTTTTTCAATGAGTGTACTTTCTAGCTAATGTCCTTGACCATCATAATAATTTTCATGTAGCTTTTCATAAGAGTAATAATCGTCATGAAGCTTTTCATAAGAGTATGTCTTCATTACAAAAACTGATTTTCTTTCCTGTTTCCTAGATAAGTTTCTTGTTCCTGCTGTCACTATACACTCTTGGACCTTTGCAGTCATGCTTTCTTAGCCTGCAATGTGTGTCTTTCCTCCCCTTTCCAAGGATGCTCTCCCGTGTGTTACATTTCATGTCTGTCCTCCCTACTAGTTGGTTATCATTGAAGAATTTCAACATTTTTTCTTTTCCTTAAAGTCTTCTAAATCCAGTTCTTTGTGTTGTGTACTATAGAACTTCAGTTTCCTCTGTTCCTGTATGAATAAGCAGTCATGTGACAGCATGTACTGAAATGCTCCTCCAGCTAAGCCATAGGGCTATGCAGATCAAGTTTATTTGAAGGTATATATTTGCTTCTACACTCTCCATCTTACATCTTTAATCTATTCTTATTTTATGTATTTATTTACTTTTTAAATTTTCACAGAAGGTCAAAACTATGTAGCCTTGACTAGGCTGGAACTCACTACATAAACCTGCCTGGTCTCAAACTTACAGAGACCTGCCTGCCTCTGTCTTTGGAGAGCTGAGATTAAAGGTGTATGTCATCATGCTCAGTCTCTATTTTTTTTTTTTTTTTTTTTGGTTTTTCGAGACAGGGTTCCTCTGTGTAGCTTTGTTCCTCTCCTGGAAATCACTTGGTAGCCCAGGCTGGCCTCAAACTCACAGAGATCCGCCTGGCTCTGCCTCCCAAGTGCTGGGCTTAAAGGTGTGCACCACCACTGCCCGGCTCAGTCTCTATTTTTATTTTAAATAAAAAATAGCTTTTGTAATATTTCCTGGTATCAGGAAGGACAGTCCACCTAGCTAGCTCTTTATCAAGATATAGACTTCCCTATTCTTAATACTGATTTTTCACATATTTAGAATCAGCCTTTTGAGTTTTACAATCAAAACATTCCTAGGAACTTGAATATGTTTGTCCACAAAATATTTTGGAGGAATATTTGGAGGAACTGAAGTCTTTATAATAGTCTTATTCATGAACATGGGATGTCTTTCAATACTTTAAAACCTCTAATATTTTCCTACCAATTTTCATAAAAGTCTCTAAAAATTTTTCACATTTCAATTCATAAGTTAATCTGCATTTTCTGTGCTACTTAGTTTATCTTTGACTAGTAATTTTCTTCTTTCCTGCCAAACCCCTACTTTTTTGCACTTAAAATTTATTTATTTTTATCTTTACATGTATTGAAGTTTTGCCTGCATGATGTCTGTATACCACATGCATGTAGTACTTGAAGAGGCCAGAGGAGGGTGTTGGATTCCCCTGAAGCTAGAGCTACAAACAGTTGTTATCTGCCCTCTGGGTAATGAGAATGGAACTTGAGTCATCTTGAGGAGCATCTAGGGATCTAACAATCATGCTGTCTCTCCAGGCTCCCCCGACCCCTTTCTATTGTTTTAAGAGGAACTTAAAGAACAATTTTAGGTTCAAGGCAAAATTGAGAGGAAGGTATAGAGGTTTCTAAGTATTTCAGTCCTCTTCCTAGATGCAGAACATTGCCCATTGTCAACTCGCCCCACCAGAGGAACTTAAAGCAATGATAATCCTCATTGTCACATCATCGTCACCAAGAGGTTTCTTGGTGGGGTCTAGTACATGTCGTGGCAGGTGTCTGTCTGTATTTCCTGTGTCATACAGAGTGCCTTCACTGCCTTGAAAGTCCTTGGTGCATTTGTTGTCATTATTATTTGGGATGTGACACAGTTTTAGGTGGAAGTTATAGTGGCAAGCCTTACCCTACTTTTCATTCTCTGACTCCTGTCAAATTCTCTTTGTCCTTAGATTAACAAAATAATTGTATGTATTGTGTTTCAGTGATTTGGGTTTTGCCTTTGTTTACAAAAGAAAATGTTGCTTAACATTCTTTAAGCTCCCTGGCTCTGTTTGGTTCCTATCAATTTTGAAAAGGTTTGGCATATTATTACTATAGGTATCTCTTTCTTCTGGTATTGTCTTTATGCATTTTTAAACATTTTGAATTTGTCCCACAGTTTTTGGATGTTCTTTGATGCTGTCTTCATTAATGTATTTTTTATAAAGTTTATAATCATTTCCTCATCTATGTCCCATTTATTGATGGGTTGAAGGCACTTTACTACACATAATAAATTTCAGCCATTTCTTTTGATTATCCCTTGCAATTAACATTTCTTCACGGTGTCTACTTTCCCATTAGAACTCACTCTTGGTAACTAAGAGTTAGGTGTCGTTTCTTGTCTGTTGGTCTCACATCTGTGCTATCCTGGGCTTCCCTCTGGTGATGACCATTTCCTCTTTCTGAGAGTGCCTCCCTGTTCTTCTGTCGTCCCTGGGATTGTCTTCCGCTGCATGCTGGACATATCGGATCAGATAATAGACGCTAATTTAGTAGATGGCTAGTGCTGTTCTTGCTTGGTTCTGTGTGCACTTTAGATTCTTGTAGCAATGGTTCCAGAGCCTCCAGATTCCTCTAGCATCCTCATTTCCCTTCTTACTTTTGGGAGCCTATTGTATAACGTTGCTTCTCAGGCAGCCTGTGTGCATCATGAAGCTAAGCTTTTTTGGTTTTGGTATTGTTTTGGTTTTGTTTTGGCTGAACTGTACCGAAGGTCTACTGGTATGGTGGTAGGAATCATGCAGATGGAACATCCTCCACCAGCATGGTCTGCTGTCATCTCTCCTGTCCTCCTCTTGGTTTCAACTATCCACTCAGACTTCTGTGAAGCCCTTTCATCTCTTTTCCTGCCACCACTTTGGATGAAACAGCAAACTCTGGAGCTGAAATGGGGAGAAATTCCGCTCTGAAGCTGTGGGAAAGTTGATTATTTTGACAAGGCAAAGCCCTGTGCCCTGGAGAATAGGGCCTTTTTATAATAGGTACTTAGACCTTCCATTCTCATTGCCAGAGGCACAAAGGGAACTTTTTCTGATCTCTAACATTATAACCTCTTGTGGACTATGACTTCTGGAGAGAAAGCCAAAAAAAAAAAAAAAGAAAGAAAGAAAGAAAGAAAATATATACAAAGTAAAATCAATCAATCCGTCAATCAGTTGGGTTTCTGGGCTTTCTCACAGTCATGTTCATCTACATCTACTCTTCCAATGTAAGAAGTACCATTTAGTTGTATATGCAGGTCATGGTTCCATTAACTTCGGCTCAGCTTATCCAGCTTTGGTTGCCATGTCTTTCACTTGTTTAAGATTTGTAATTTGTCTCTCACCTTGGTTTGTCTGAGAGATCCAAGCAAATGTTAGAATTTTCCACCTGCCTTTTTTTTCTTTAAGTTTTGCTATGTGTGCTCATGAGTATGTCTGGTTGTGTATGCAAGCTTGAGCTTTACATCAGTTGTTTTTCTCAACCACTGTCCATATTTTATTTTTTTTAAAAAGAGTCTCTTGCTGAACCTGGACCTCATCAAGTGGTCTAGAGCAGGTGGCTAGCAAGCGCCATGGATCTTCTCAGCTCTGCTTCTCCAGTGCTGGGATTGCAAGTGCCGTACAACACCTCACCTGGCTTTTGTGGCTGATGCTTGCAAGGCAAGCACTCTATCACTTGAGCCGTCTCCCCAAGTCCCTCTTCTACATCTTTGTTTTGAGGGGTAAAGGTTTGCAAGGTATTAAATCTGAAAGTGCATTCTTGATAGAAATTGAATTGATGATTATTTTATATACAGTATTGTGTTAAGTCTGCTAATAACTTGTTTAGGTGTTTTGAATTTGTGTACATGAATGAGACTGACCTGTAGTTTTCTTTTCTCACATTACCCTTCTTTAGCATTGGTGTCAATTTTAAAATAACCACACAAAATTAGTTGTTCTACTTGCCTGACTTTTCTTGCATTCTAGAATCACTGCTGTAAGATTAGAACTATCTGTTCCCAGAACATTTGTAGAAATTACTTGTCAATTTGTCTCGATTTGTTGTTTTCTTTGCGGGAAGATGTCACACCCTACTTCAATGTACATTGCTGTTACAGAAGCATTTAGACAGTTAACATCATCCTTTGTACACATTTATACACTTAGTCAAAGTTTTTCAATTAATACAAATAATATTATTCATTAATTTTCCTATTGGTCTAGCCTTCTGTTCTCTCCTCTGCTGCCTTGTTCCTGCAGAGAAGAAGGGTGGAGCCAGGCAGTGGATAGCCTTCTTAGGAAACTTCTCTGGTAATCTAAAATGGGATCAGGTCAGGACTGGTTTTTAAAACATCTACTCCCTGCAACCCTCCAATCAGTTGTATCTGTCACTGATTCTAAGAGTTACGTCAGCTTCAAATATCACCTGTCATTTTATGGCATATGTTGGACCTTGGCCTAGACTGTGTCTGGGTCTATAGATTCAAAAAAAGCTTTAATAATTGGTTGTTTTTGATATCTTAACATTTGATGAAGATCTCCACAACCAATCTGGCTGGATTCTGTGTGCAGCAATCCAATTCAGAGGCTGCATTTAGACACAGCCTGTGAATCCAAAGTAACATGAGCAAAGTTCTAGTCACGCCATAGTTTATGACTGCCAGAATGTGGACACGGAAGCAGTTATTTTAAAACTTGATAAGCAACACAGTGTTTTACAGAACTGTGGAATAAAAGGAATACTCCTAGTTGCCCAATTAGAAAAGCCTTTGCAGGATTGTTGACATTTTGTCATTGAATGCTCTTTACCTGACCATGGGGTGGATACTTTAGGTTAGAGTTAATTTTGAAAACATAATTTATATTTTAGGTAAGATATTTTAAGCCTGATTTATATTCCAGAGAATTCTCTATGTTAGATATTTTATGTTAGAGAGATTTAGTAACCTTCTTGTTAAAAATGAGGATATATTTAACTTTTATTCATTTTAAGTGTAATTTATACTCAAATATAGATCTATCTATCAATCAATCATATATTTAGATTCCTAGATGCCTTAGTATAATATTCCTGTATTACATTTTCTGGCTTTTTTTGAGGGGGGTATAATTTATACACAAGTTAAATTGGGAAGCTGGAAACTTCTTCAGTGTTCATGTAATGTTTAATTTAAATTATTTCCAACCATAGCCCAAGTCTCATGCTGCTATGGACAATCTGTGTTTCTTGGTATATGTCCCAACATTTTATTTAACAAAATAGAAATAGAAGAACAAATATAAAGCGCCAAATGTGAAGTAGAGCTAGAAGGCTTTGACAGACATAACGGCAAAGCTCCTTCGTCTCTACAGCATTTGACTCAGGGACATTGCAACTCAAAAGTTTTCATCTTTGAACATTTAATTCCATAATTTAAAGAACAACTCAATACAATATAACATGGAGACATGTCCAGTTCAATCTTCACTCCCATAAATCTGTTGGTATGAAATGACATCAGCTATAGAAAATTCAATCTTGATTTGATTCCGATTATTTCAGAAGAAATCCCTTTTGAGCCCTTCCTACCAACATCCTCATTTAGTCAGACTTAGGAAAGAATAATTATTAATGATGTTGCATACATAAATGCATTGATATGATGTTGAGCCATTGAAATCTTCAAAACCCATATTTATAACTGAAGTGAACTGTATAAATAAAAGTGCTGTTTATTTAGAGGATAAAATATAAATATTAAACATTAGGGAAAGGGTGAGTAGTAAAAACAACTTGACCATGACATAGACTTTTTAAAAAGCATTCTCTGTCTCAAAAGTTCAACCTTTAGAAGGAAAAGAAGTTTGTAAGGTGAACCAGTATAAATATGTACATTTTCAAGTAAATATATTGGAATTATTGCTTCTCAGAGTTTGGTTAAGTTTATTCACCTTTGCTCATGCATATGACTGACTCAGGGCAGGGACACAGTTGAGAATATAAACTTGCGTGACTGAAACTGAAGACTGCAGTTTTTCACCACGCCTACCAAAGCACAGCATAATTAAGCACTGGAGTAGCTTATTAACTTTGTTACATCTCCAGGGGATTATCTGTTACTTAAGTAGGAGCAAAGGAGGCTCTGATATGTTCAACTGAACTGAACGAATAACCTATGACAACAAAAACACAGTTAAGGATTGAGTGAGTAGTTCTACTAGATGAATCTTGGATTAAAGAATGCTACAGCTTGTTTCCAAAGTCTTTACATAGATTGCTTAGAAAACAAAGGATAGCTGCTGATGGTTTTACTATAAGCCACAGTCTTGGAGACTGAGGAAAAAGTTGAAAATAAAGAAAGAACAAATCCAAAATAGTGCATTGTGGAACTGCAACAATCAAAACAGATCTGTCTCTTACCCCCAACTGTCTCCAGAGAGGCTTTGTGGGACACTGCAGAATGTGTGAGAAGACTTGATCTCTGTCTCTTTCTGATTTTATTGGTCTTACTCAAAGGAATTATGTTCAGGGAACTTTGGGCTTGTGTTATCTGGACTGTACCGATAGTCTCTAGGAAACCTAGGGCTTCTTTTCACCATTGTTGTGTGTGTGTGTGTGTTTGTGTTTGTGTGTGTGTGTGTGTGTGTGTGTGTGTGTGTGTGTGTGTGTGTGTGAGCATGTGTGTAGGTTCCTGTATTGTAAACCCTTGAAAAGAGTATGTATGGATATGCATGTGTTTGTCCAAGTGATGAACTGAAGGATATGAGTGGACATGATTCTCCGGCAGAGACTGTAAACTGTGGTTATGTGTGCAAAATGTTGTGGAGAGGGTTGACATTGTAAAAGAGACTGATACAGAACTTAACAGAGAAACCCAAATCATCTCAAAGCTGAGGATCCTTTACATGTTTTAGTGGGAGTTAAAGGGATTTGGGCACTAGTTGTACTATGAGAAACCAAGAAGTAGAGCTCAAAGACGGTTGTAGCGCTGAGATGGTTTTTAGAAAAGGTTGTTGGGGAATGACATGTATCAGGCGCTTGACAAAACAGCAAACAGAGAATTCCAGTTCACAGTGTGTCCTGCACTGACCTGTATGATTCCTTGCAAACAACTATGGTTTGGTTCTTAGGTTGGTGGACGATACTCTATTTTAATAAAACCACAGGACAAAATGTTTCTAAGAAAGCCTTTTTTGTGTGTGGGACAAGATTTTGCTTTATGTTGGTCAAGGCTAGCCTTGAACTCATAGCAACCCTCTAGTCTCAGTCTCATGAATGCTGGGGTTACCTACATAAGCTACTAGGTCCATATCATACAAAATGAAACAAAAGAAGACAAAGAAAAATAAAAACAAACAACTAAGAAAACCACCTCACTTCTTCCAGTTTGGAGTTCTAAAACCTATCTCCTTTGCCCTAGTTGCAAAACTGGGGCTGGTCTAGTGCACAAAAAGTTGAGTGAATTAGATCCATTTGGAAGCCAGTAATTTGTTAAACCTCAGCATTTGTATGACAGAAGGTTTCTTTCTGGGTCAAACTCTTCCCTGTTCTTATTGGGGAAATGGAGCTGCCACCTGGTCTGTGGAGTTGTGTGGGAGTATATGTGGGGTGTCTGTGTGTGTGTGTGTGTGTGTGTGTGTGTGTGTGTGTGTGTGTGTGTGTGATGTTGAAGACTGCTGACTGTGAAAGTTTATGTTCTTTTGTCTTCCAAATCCATTTCAGAATTTCTGGAACTAATGAATTTTCTCTACATGGGCAGGTTTTGCATAATCTTTCAGAGGACTTTAGGACCTATTGAAACTCATCTATGTTTTTTTTTTTTACGTTATAAAAATAGAACATTCACTATGGTCTCATAAAAGAAAGATTATATGACTGCATCCAAGTGAAAGTGTAGTAGAAATATAAAGGCTAAAATTTTCAATAAGTAGATGTGTCTAAAGCACACAGATAAAAGCATGGGAAATGGGATGATTTCTAGAAAAAGGAATAGAGGGTTAGAATGGTTAAATTCTGTGTTTCAATTTAATTTAAAATTAAATATAAGTTAAAAGAGATACTATAGAGAAAAACAGGTCTACTTCAGATGATGTATGCAAAATTAACAAAATTGAATTGAAAAATTTTAGTTTATAATGCAAAAATAATGAACAAGGATTTTAGTCAACTAGGAGGGACTGAAGATATAATGGTTTGATAATGATAATGTTCATCAACATTTTCATGGATAAGAAGACATAATCTTTTAAATGGGGAATTCTTAAGAACTTCTGAAGAGAGAACAGTTGACCATTATTTCCACAAAGACACTAATAATTATTTTAGAAAATTAATTTTACAGGTAAGATAATTATGGCATGCTCAGTTATATTCTATGTTGGTAAATATATATGCCATTTTATCTTCCCCCAAAATCTTTCATTATAGAAAATCCTGTGAGATATAGTCATCATCAAGAATAAAAATATTCAAACCCTAGCAGAATGACTGGAAAAGTCAGATAGTTGATTTAGAAATCATTTTGGTGTGTTTGTAAATTTAGCAAGGCGTACTGCTTATGTCAAATTAAGGTAAGATTGGAGACACCTTTCTTGATCGTGTGTAGTCTTAATGAATAAAGAAAGCATTGAGTGACATTGGCAATAGGCTACTGAGGGATTGCTTCCTAGGGATGGATTTATAGGAAACATCAGGCTTGTTTAGATGCAGTCTTAACATGTGATCAGCATGAAAGAGAGGCATAACTATGTGTGCTGCTATCTCTGGATTATAATTTCAATATATTAAACAGATGTTAAAATGTATAACAGTGGTCCTTCAGGCTTAACTTGACAGGCATTTACTTTGTAATTTATCCCACTCAGTGTGAGTGATTCCAGGATCTCAGTATTTGGGGGAGATGATCCAGTTACGTATTGGGACATTATTTGGAAGGGTAGTTTCTAATAAACAAAACATTGAGGAACAGTCTGTGGGAAGTGTCTTATAAAGACAATGGTGGGATTGATACTTGCAGTGTAAACTCAATGGTAACTGTTACCTATAATTATTTTCCTTATGAAATTAACGGAATAAACAAATGTGATTTAGTCTGATGGGGACAAGAAGATCTAGTTGTATTTAAAAACTCTTAAATACTAGAGTTTGGTGTTTAAAGCAACATGTCCTGATAGTTTTCAAACAAGATGAGATAGATTATGAATGTTTATCTTTAGTGCCAACTGTCCAAACCCAAACTAGAAACATCTGCCAAGCAATTTCTATCCTAGTTTTTAATACCATTTCTAATGTCTCAGTTTTTTCCAAACACAGTATGAGAGTTGTTCTGACTGTCAGTAAGAGAACCTCCATGAGACCCCAGTGTCTGCAAAGGTATTAAAATGACCCTTCGGCACACCTAATACTAAAGTTGGGGAGTGACAAATAGAATATTGCCCCCCAACATTCTAAAATATCTTCATAATTTTTATAGTTGTGATAGTGAATGAAGTTTATCAAGCTGACATTGAGAATATTTAAATCTACAACCAAGTTATTATAGTTCACAGAACTTGGTAAATGGAAATATTTATTCTATTTAATTCCAACTATATCTGTCAATTAAAAATGATTTCGACCAATGCTTTGGAAAAACAGTTTGGAAGTAATATTTTTAATGTACAATGCTTGCAAAAGTAGATAATTTTTGAATGTGATTTTTAAAATTTTCAATATGTTAATCTCTGTGTGAACTTGGGAACATGCAATGACTTAGTTGATTAGGATTTTTAAATGTTTTCTTGTGTAGAAGACTGTCAAAGGACCTTTGAACTATGTCTATATCTCTAATCAATGCGACACCCACAGACTGTTCACTTTAAAACACTTCTCAAATGTGAAAAAATGAAATTACACATACACTATTAAATACTTTGCTGTTTTTCCCCTTCTGGTTTAGATAAATGCAGAATTAAGGCAAACTCACACAAAGTATAGAAAAAGCACAAAGTAAAACACGTTTCTCCCCAGTGAGCCCAGGACCCAGAGTCCCCACAGCACTCAGTCATCTAGGCTGTTCAGCTTAGTTTCCATCCAGTGATTGCTCCCGTGAAGCCTTGGGTATATTGTTTTGGCAGAGGCACATGTAAGATGTAGAAACAGTCACAATATATTAATAGGAGGTGTTATAAAGCCGGCCGGAGACTGACTGATGTAAAGTGGCAACTCCAGCCTCTGGCTACCATGTTGCTGTTTCTCAATTCTTCAGTATTTAAAGTGGAGGCTTTTAACCCCTCTTGAAGTTAAGCATCTCCATAGCCTCCTGCTTATATTAGTGATCTCTGCTATGAATGCCCATCTAAGGAAAGAATGTTTTTCTTCTTATAGCCATGTGGGGTTCCCTCCCCCCTTTTTATGGGTAGGATAAAGATAACTCATTAAGATTAAAAACAAAAAAATTAAAATTCATGGTGTTATTCTCACACTCTAGAAGTAGCAGGAGATAGTTAATTCTGAACATTTATCTGAAACTTTTCTGTTCGCTTTGCCCTGGGTGAATCTGCAAATGGTTTCAGCCACTGAGTCTGACTGAGGAACTGTTGTAGAATCAAATAAGCTGTAACTGGTTCTTGGGGTCACCCTGGCAATCTTGCGGATCCCTCATTTCTAGCCACACTTGCGTTTGCCAGTGAGTAAGACAAAATTGGGGATCCTAGTATGATGCCAAGAAGGAAAAAACAAGATGGAACAGAAGAAAAATATCTAGTCTGGTGAGCTGATTGCACAGTCCCCTATGAATCAACATTAGAACAGAGTGATCTAAGCAGGAAAGGACTAGCTGGCCACTGGAAACAGAATAGAGTGCAGATATAAAGGCTTCAGAGTTAGTAACATGTCTTGCCTAAGAACCAGAGCTGTCCTGCTTCTAAAGGAACCATGGACATCATATGTAAAATATCTCGAGAACCTTTACAGACTTACAGAGCATTGTCATGATGCTTTGTTCTGGCCTGTATATCTCTTTTCTCTCCACAGTACCTTTATCTCATCTACATTCGTATATTCCCCCCTCCTTGTCTTTTTCTTCATTGGCAGATGAGAGAAAAACAAACACAGTAGAGAAGAAAACAAGAGACAATTATTTAAAAGTTGAAGGAAAATTCTGAAAATAGAAAAATAAATGCAATTTTCTTTTCTCCCAGTGTGATGCATTTGGTGCTGCAGAAATACTGTTTTACCCCTGACTTTGGCATTTTGCCTCATTAATACAAAATAGCACCCCTCTGAGAACCTAGTTCCCAACTCAGAATCCCATTCATCACCAAGCAGGGGCCCTTCTTAGAGACTAAGGACGAAATAGATGGTATTCTTGATTTTACACAGAGAAAGGCACCCTTTGTAGACCCTAAAAGATCCTGTGAACAAAAAAGGCAAGCATGGGAGCCTGTGGCTCCAGAAAGCAGCTGCTTCACGATTTGTGTCAGCAATGAGGTGGGGTTTGGGGAAGAAAGGCTACATTAGCTGTCAGTCAAATGTTTATTTTAAAAGTGAACAACCTGAAATACTTGTAACCACCCAGATGTATGCTTTGCTCTTTGTATTACCAAAAAAAGGGCCTTGGTGTTTTGTCAAGAGGATCTTTGAAAACTCCTGGGGTTGCTTGGTGTTTAGTCATATTTAACACTGAGCTGATATTGATGTCGATGCTAACACTAGTGATTTGAGTTTGAAAAAGGTGTGTATTGGTGGCTTTTGTTCTCATTGTAATGCCAGAAGGAAGCAAAAAATTTTCCTGAATGACATTATTGCTTAAATTTTTAAATAAATTCATCTCTCTCCCTCCCCCTCCCTCCCTCCTTCCGTTTTACCTGTGTATATGTATTCCAAAACAGTGATCCCATTTTCCTATCAAGTCCACTCCCTTTTCTTACTTAGCCTTCAGTGTCTGGAAAGGTCTGAGGATCGAGGAAAGAAAAGCAAGGGGAAAAGGATTTGTAAAGATGAGGGAGAGATGTCAGAAAGAGAGGAAACAAAGTCTGGGTAGAGAGAGAAGTAGAGGACTTAAGGCTAGCCATGTGTCTCTAACTCCTCTCTGCTCACCACCAATCTCATCAGAGAGGCAAGAAGAAAATAATAGATCCCTAAAATCAAAACCCAGAAGGTCACAAAATGCTGTATAGCTTACCTGTCTTAGGAATGACCTGAATTTTGGTTCCTGTACAAATCAGAAAAGCTCTTGTAACCCACAATTCTCCACATAAAATTCCTTGGTAGTTGCTGCTGCAAATCTTCTAGTCTTTCCATCTCTCGCAGAAATAATACTATAAATGCAAGTGCTGTCAATCAAGCAATGCTGCTACAAGGTTATGCCAGGTCAGATCTGGAAACCCAAGGACCCGTGAGTGAGGTGCTGATGGCGGGGTGGGTGGCAAATGTGAATGGAGAGAGCTCAAAATTCACAAGCTGCTGTCACAGGAAGATTAGGGCTAAAAGAAGGCATAAGTTTGAAAGGGAAAAGCAGAATGAAGGAAGATCATGAAGTAGAGTACAGAATATGTTGAAGTTTTATTATAGAAAGGTTCACAAATTTAAAGATGCACACCCCCCCAAGTTTAAATTTACTGCACACATATTACTTCTTATGACATGACCAAACAATCCTCAGTCTTTCTGTAGTCTTGTCCTCATCTCATGTGTGTGATAACACATCATGCCTGTGGGTTTTCTGAACCAGTTTTTGGTTTATTGTAACTCTTCCCTATTTTTGTTTCCCTTTGAAATATTTTTCTCTCAGTTCATCTCAGTGAATTATATATTATTGAAAAGAATGTTAGCTCACCTGCAGCACACATCTTTGATAGGAAACAATGAGCTGAGCAGTGTTTGGAGCAGAAAGTTTTTCTGATTCTGTCTGCTTTCATTTGGAATGCTTTGAATTCCCAGAATGCCACCACATGCGATTGGAAATGTCCTTCAAACAACTCATTTTCAAGTTTTCAGTCTATTTTGCCTAGTTAATAAATTTATATTGAATTCTCTCAATATACTTTATCTGAGTAAAAGTATTGTCATGTTCTATAAATTTACAAAGTAAACTGTTAACCTTTCCAGTTAGTCTCAATGTTTCTAGTAAGCAGAAGAAAAGATGCACACCATCTCTCCACTTTTACCATGGAACAGCCTCCGGGGTTATTCAGCGGCAGCGAAGAACGAGTGTGTATAACTGATACAGTTTGGTACTTCTATTATTAGTGTAGAGTACACCTCAAAAGAATGTCTTAATGTTTCATAACTTAATGGCAGAGTTGTCAACCAGATCCCTCCAAATCCAGGTACCTCTATTAAAAAAAGATTTGAAAGCATCAAAGATTTGATTTACATAGCTAAACTTAATCATCCTTTGAGACTAAAACAGATAAAACTGATGATGAATGAAAGCCTAAAACATACATACAAATTATTAATATTTTCATCCATCTTACCTATCTATCATCTATTCATCATCATCAATTATCTACATATATATCATCATCAATTATCTATCTGTTATCTATCTATCATCAATCAATCAATCATCTATCTATATTTTGATCTGTTTACCTAGAAGCTTATTGGCAGTCTACATGAAGTATGTAATGAATCATTCAGATGATTTCTTTCAACCTTAAAAGAAGCTATGAAAGTAGAAAGTACAAAAATGATTTATATGTGTTAGCAATGTAGAAGAGACAAAACCATCATAAATGAAGGATATAGGTATCACAATTAAGGATCCAGAAGCATCTTTTTAAAGCAAAGTGTTCCCTTGAGTTGTCTCACAAACATCATTTTAATAATGTCTGACAGAAGAATACCAAAAATGGACCATCTTGAGTGAAGTATTTTAAGCCTACATAAACTTTGATTTCTGAGTGCGAGGAGATTGCTCTACTTGAAGGAAAGGAAATCCTATACAGGAGTTGTGCTAAGTGCTTGCAGTTCAGGAGGCTAGGGCAGGAGGATGGTGAGCTTGAGATCAGCCTAGGGTCATGGTGAAACCCTGTTTCACTAAAAGACACAAACAAAATGTTTTGGTTACCACAGAAGTCTTGGGTCTTTTCTCAAGCCTCCTTCCTTGGGCTTCCGCGACATATTCTGTGACATTTCCTGCTGTCTTTAGTCCTCTATGGCATTAAAAGGTCTTGTCACTCACGTTCTACCTCTGCTCCTCCTTCTGCTTCCCTCCACTCATCTCCTGGCACTGAGTCACCCAACTTTGGCTACTAAGGACAATGATTCTCAAATCAGTGTCTTCTGAAGCAGTTCTTCCTCCTGAAGTCCAGCTCTGATGATGTATTGACGTCTTCTACTTGGCTCTCTGTTGGCTGCTCTGTACCACTGTGTCCCAAACAGATCACAAACGTCTGTGTGATCGGTCTGCTCCTCCCCTGCCTCAGCAGTCTTGTTTTCTTTTTTGTATTTTTTATTCTATTGAAAATATTTTTAATGTATTCTGTCCTGACTATAGCTTCCTCTCCCTCTACTCCTCCAGTTCCTCTCCACCCCCCTTTGCATCTGAACCCTATCCTCTTTCTGTCTCTTATTAGAAAACCAATAGCTTCTAAAGGATTATAATAAAATAAGATACAACAAAAGCAAACACACTGGAATAGATCAAAACACACAGAAGAAAAAGAGCCCAAGAGAGGAACCAGAAACAGAGACCCACCTGTTTGTAAACCAAGGAATCCCATAAAAACACTAAACTGGAAGCTATAATATATAAGCAAAAGACATGTATGGTTTAAAAAAAAGAAGAAAAAATATAAAATAAAGATGAGATGAAATTAAAAAACAAAGCAAACAAAAATAAAAAGAAAGGAAAAAAGAAAGAGGAAAAATCCTGCCATGACAGACACCATTGAGTTCATTTTCGGTTGGCTACCTGCCGCGTGCATGTAGCCACCCTTAAGAGTGGTTTCTTTTCTAAACGAGACCCCCCTGGAGAAAATTACATTTTCATTTGCAAGTGGTTATCAGTTGTAAATTGGCTCTGGGTTAGGGATGGAGGCACGTGTCCACTTCTCCTTTCAGCTCTAGGACCCCAGCTGGTGTAGACCTGTGCAGGCCCTGTGCATGCTGCCTCAGTCTTTGTGAGTCCACATCCGTGTCTATCCTGTTGATTTAGAGGTGTTTTTGGTGTCCTCCATCCCCTCTGGCTCTTACACTCTTTTCATCTCCTTTTCTGAGGGGTTCCCTGAACTCTGAGGGGAACGATTTGGTGACGCCATCCCATTTAGGGCTGAGTATTTCAAGGTCTCTCACTCTCTGCAAAATGTCTGGCTGTGGTTCTCTGTATTTGTTCCCATTTCCTGCAGGAGGAAGCTTCTATGATGATGGCTGAACAAGGCACTGATTTATGAGTATAGCAGAATGTCACTAGGAGTCATTTTATTGCTACTTTTTAAAAATTTTAGAATAGCAGTGTTTGGTTTTTCCTAGGTCCCTGGGCTAGTCTAAGGTTCTTGGTCACCCAAGCACTGTCAGATATGGGTTCCATCTCACAGAGTGGGCCTTCAATCAAATCAGATATTGGTTAGTTACTCCCACAAGCTTTGTGCTACTGTTGTACTAGCATATCTTGCAGGCAGGATACCATTGTTAGATCAAAAGGTTTGTAGTGGCATTGGCGTCCATGTTGCTTCTTTGGTAGGATGCACAGTATCTTCTTGTACTAAAGATGCCAGAACACAGGGGTGAAGGCTCTGTGTAGGCACCAGCTTGGCTTCTCCACGTTCAGTGTGTGGTGTCGGTGTTGTCGTCCACAGTAGGAACTTGCTGTCAGTTTGTGGTGACCAACCTATTGTTTTGGCAACAGCCTGTGTTGTTTGGGGGTTTGTGTGGAGGCCATTTGGCCAATAACTCAGATGCAACCCAGTACAAGTACCAGAAGCTTCATTTGAGAACAAGAGATGGCCAGTTAGGGCTCTGTCTCCCCTACTATTTGGAGATTTCATTTAGAGCATCTTCATATATGTATATATTTTAGGACATTTCTACTCTATTATGTTTCCATACTCCCTCTCAAATGGCCCTCAATTTTAGATGTATCTCCCTATATTCCCTACATCAGTGTCCCTCTCTTCACTCTCCATCTCTGCTTGATCTTCCCATTCTAGTACCCCCATCATAACTACCTCTTCTATTTCCCTTTCCTAATGAGATCTGTTTGTTCCCTCCAGTCTCTCACTCTACACTTGATCTTAGCCAAAAGGCCGAGAAGCGATCAGTCTCTTACTCTATACCTAACCTCTGTCGTTCTATGGTTTGTAGACTGGTTATCATTGACTTAACATAAAAGCATATACATACCATATCTATCTTTCTTGGTCTGGATTATCTCACGCAGGAAGGTTTTTTTTTTCTACTTCTATTTACCTGTGAATTTCATGATTTTATTTATTTTTAACAGCTGAGCAATACTCCATTGTCTACCACATTTTTAAAAATTCATCCTTCTGTTGAGCAATATATAGATTGTTTCCAATTTCTAGCTATTATGAATGAAGCAGCATTGAACATGGTTGAACAAGTGTCTTCTGTGGTAGGATGAAGCATTTTTGGGTACATGCCCAAGAGTAGTAAAACTGAATAGTGAGGTAGGTCACTTCCCATCTCCCCTAGGGAACATCACACCGACTTCTGTAGTGGCTGCACTCCCATCAGCGATGCGTTAATGTTCCCCTTACTCCAGAGCCTCCCTAGCATGACCTGTCTGTTGACAAGGATGGGGATGGACTAGGAGGGAGGTCCTGAGGGGGTCCACGGGAGGGAAGCCGGCAGAGTATTCTGCCAGGATCTGCTTAGTCCTCTGTGAACGGTGGCAGAGAGTGAGGAGTAGCCACAGCAGGTAGTCTGCCACAGAGCTGGGGAGAGGACCGAGGAGGCTAGTGTACCTGCTTCTCTGGCAGGCTCCACTGGTAGATTTCTGGGAAAGCCTGCTGGAGTTGGGGGCTAGGATAACAGGATGAGTGGGGAGGAATGTCCGAGGGGGAAATCTGCCTGGTACACTGGGGATGGGGGCAGAGAGGAAGGGGGGTCACAGCAGGTGGTTTGCTGGGGAGAAGGGGTGAGCCTGGGGGAGTTAGAGGAGAGGAGGGAGGTGAAGATCTTCAGTCAGCCCACCTGCTTCCCTGCCGGAGCGCTCACCACTCCCTGTGAGCGTGGATACCATTTGTGGCCACGGGAAGCAAGTCCCTTCACTCTGCCTCTCTCTCACTCAGGGCCCACAGCCAATAACCACCCATTAGTCTTGCCTAAACATGTCCCAGCTGGTGTTCCTTTCCACACCATCCTTTGTATGGACCATTGTCATTTTTCTTGGGTTAATAAGAAAATGTCTGAGGGGATCCTCCTTATACCTTTCTGCTTCTCTTCAATATAGCTTCTCAAACCACTCAGACATCAATCTAACCTTATCATTTTATTTTCTGAATATTTTAATTCCCACCTGCTTTCAAGTTAAGTTTAGTTTCCTCAGGTTTGCCTGACACCTCACTAGTTGACCCAACTACTTCCCCAGACTTCTCTCTCTTTACTATTAGATTCTTACTTCATGCTGAGTCTGTTCAGTATTCCTCAAATGTATCTATTTTTAGGTCTGGCCATTTGTATTGGATAATCAATTAGGGGCTCGTTCCAGGTGAAGACTAACTCTCCCTGTTTCAGTCCTCATTAATTGCCTGTAGCTAATGTCTCAATGCTAGCATGTCTGTTGGTTTTGTCATTGTAAATCTTGTTTAAGCAACCATATGATTGAGGTTTCCTGGTTGCAGCTTTCCTGTCATTTCTAGAAGACACAGTTTTGCAACAGATATGGTAGTCCCATCTTAAGATCTTTCCACCCCTTCTTCCTCAGTATTCCCTGAGCCTTGGGTGTGTGGGTTGTGTTGTAGATGTATCATTTGGTGCTAGGCATCTCAACATTATTCCAAAGACATACTTTTATGTCTTTCTCTGGCTCTTCTTTCTTGAGAATCCATTCTGTCACATCCAGGGACATTATTTTTATAGTTGTAAGTGTAAACTCTAAAGTGGGACTGTCTCAGTTGATATCCTTCCTGAAGGCTTGATAGTGAAAAAGAAGAAAAAGAAGGAGGAGGAGGAAGAAGAGAAAGAGGAAGAAGAAGGAGGAGGAGGAGAAGGAGAGAAGGAAGAGGAAGTTGTTAGGATAACTGTCCATTTCTTGCAGTTATTTCTTTCAAGGTTCCTGGGTATATATCTGAAAGGATTTTAATCAGCATACTTATACACCTATATACATTGTGGCACTATTCACAGTAAATAGCCAAATCATGCAATCAGCATAGATGTCTACTAACAGATCAATGGATGAAGAAAAGATAGTTCATATAGATAAGCAAAGGGATTCTATTCAACTGTGAGGAAGAATGAAAATTATCTCATTTGCAGGAATGTGTGGAACTGGAAATTATCATGATAAACAAAATAAGCCAAAATTCAAACAAATGTATGCTTCCCCCCCCCCACATACTGAACATAGAATTCAAAAGTATAGTAAAGGAGGCTGGAGGGATGGATCCATGGTTAAGAATTCATACTGCTCTTTCCAGAGGAGCTGAGTTTGGTTTTCAGCACTCACAGTGGATGGTTCCCCACCACTTGTTACTCCAGCTCCAGAGGAATCTGACACCTCTAGGCCTCCATAGGCACATGTGCTCACATATGCATACACGTAGATATAAGTGATTAAAAATAGGGGGTTGGAGAGGTGGTTCAAAGACTAGGAGGGGGTACTGCTCTTACAGAGGACCGAAGTTTGGTTCCTAGCACCCATACTGGGTGACTCACAGCTACCTGTTGCTTCATCTCTGGGAGGAACAAATGCTTTTGGCCTTACCTGCACACACACACACACACACACACACACAATAAATCTTAAAAAGTACATCTTAAAAAATACATATAAAGGCATGGAAGTTAAAGAGGTACAGTTTGGGAAGAGGATAATGCTGATGTGGGGTGGTTGGAGATAAAAATATGACCAAAGTACATAGCTAACATGTGAAATATTATAACAAAACCCATCATTTTGTATAACCATATAAACTAATCAAAAGTTTTTGAGTGGGATCTAGTAAGCACTCAGTAAGTATCAGTGGCCATAATAATTTCGCAGTTAATTATGTATCTTCTCTTTCTGTGTTGGATTCCTTCCCATGCTTTCCATTGAACTCCACTTGCATGTATGTCACAGTCATTCATTTTGGCACCTGGCTGTCTCTATTCCATACTAATTATGAATTTTGTGAGGTCAGGGTTTTGTTTTGCTTATGATGGCCCTTGTTGAAACATGGTCCATGAATGAAGCCATGTGAAGAGAATTCTGAGAGTCTTGTGACCTCTGTTCCTCTGAAACATAGATTGTTTTTAGAATATGCTTTTGGGACCCTCCCAGGTGTGGTAAGTAGGAGTGGGTTTGCTTCTAATTAACCATCATCTGTTACTATCACTTAGATGATGTTTCCAAGCACGGTTGACCTCCTGACTGGATACAGCTAAATTCATGTGAACTTCACTCATTTGACCTTGGTTAATTCTCAGAATATAAATTGTCTGGTGCTCTGAATAAAATCAGCTATTGCATAAGACCCATTTTTAGGCTCCATTCTCCCAGGTTCACCCTGCCAACTAGAGTGCTAACAGGCCCTCTGGCATCTTTTGCCTGGCTTACAGTAAGTACTCAATAAAGATTTCCTAAGAGAATTCAATTATTTGTAATCACCATAGGCAGCTCGATTTCCAAAGTGAAAGCCTTTGCTTTTCTTGAGGAAGATCACAAGGAAAGATGAAATGCAATGATTCTGTATTTACATGTCCAGTCATGACAGTGTATTTAAAGGAATTATTTGTATTTAGCTGGGTGTGAGGTCGAACTGAGAAGACATGCAGCTCCTTGGGAGTCTCTTCTATAAACAACAAAAAACAAAATTAGACCATTATAAATAGCTTCCCTGGCGTAACAAAGTCAGCCCGAGGTAACCACCGTGTGATTAGTATTCCCAAGTGTTTCCAGCCCTCTGCAGGTCTTAATAGAGAAATAGAATGTGAAAATGAGACCATGTTTCCTAAAACATAAGAGCTTTAAAGACCCTAGGCTTGAAGAGGGATGAGAATTTGGTTTCAAGGAATAAGTGTCCCAAGTATGAGTCTGATTCTGCTTGTTTCTTTCTTGCTCTTTCTGAGCCTAATCTCTGGACTCTGTCATTCTATCAATCTTTATTTCTGTTTCCATTTGTCTTGCTGTGCCTGCCGCTCCTCCTGCAGAAGCCTTTCCTCTCGCTGAGTCTGAAAAGCTTTTGGTTGGAAGGTGATTTCTGCAAGATCACCTCTATTATGCATTCACCTTAACATGGAAAATAACAGTAGTCTGCAAAATATAATTTTAGAATCTTTTATTTTTCTTCTGTTCTAATTCTAATTAGAATGAGAAATCCACATCTGTCTAGGAACAAACAAAACTAGTTTTGTACCAAATTGGGCATTTTTAATTTTAATTAATTTATTTTTTGTCTAAGAATATAACACTTGAGCTACTTGGCTCAGGGTGAAGGACACCCATGGGCCAGCCTGGGTCCTCACGGACTGGGCTGGTTGAGGGCATCCACAGGCCCTCCTGGTGCCACCCAGTAGGTGCTATTAGGATGAACAAATATATGGTGGAGAAATGGGAGAGAAAGAGAAATGGAATGATCCATGTGCTGTGGAAAGAGGAGGAACTGAAGAAGTGAAGGCAATGAGGAACAGGATAGAGGGGGTGACCTGCTTGCCACCTGGGGCCAGGGTGACATCTGGGCCCAGGCCGCTGCTAAGGACCATGTCTGGGTCTGTGGTCCTTCCACAGCAAGGTCTATGTTGACATCCATGACCTATGTTGTCACCAAAGGTCACAAGGATGCCCCGGGAACTGACCACTATCTGTGGTCATGTTGGTTTCTGAGGATCACGCTGCTGCTGGGGCCATGCTGATCTGAGTGGCCTGTGCTACCACCTGGGGCCATGATGACATCCAGGCCTGAGCTGCTGCCAAGGGCCATCAGGTCTATAGTAGCCAGGATCTGTGTTGATGTCCATGGTTTCAGTAACCAAGGAAGGCCATGTGGATGTTTGGGGCCATCCTGGTGGCAAGGGCCATGCTGCAACTGGGACTATGCTGGGGATGTGCGTGTGCATGTGCGTGTGTGCGTGCGTGTGTGCGTGCGTGCGTGCGTGCGTGTGTGTGTGTGTGTGTGTGTGTGTGTGTAAAACACCAAGATAAATTTTTAGTTTGATGGAAAGGCAGAAGGATGAGACATTTTGAAGGTTAATTTATATTCCTTGGCTAAGTACCTTTAAAAGGCTTTGTTGGCGGAAGTCAAAAGGTCACAAGGAACACATACTTGATGGAGCAAGAAAACACAACAAAAACTTCTTAGTTGAAATAATACAAATTAGTAGTATTTAGGAAAGTTGGAAAGCAAGAGAGAACAGTTCTGACCAAGCAGAGAGTTAAGGCCTTGGTTTTTCATGCATGGCTATCTAGGCTCCAAGTGCTTTGGGCCCAGCCACCATCTCACCTTCGATCTTTTCTCTTTCTGCTACTCCATTGTTTAAAGATTCAAACACACAGGTAGGAATGATGGTGTAAAACGCTCCCAGTCTCTATCACCTAGCTTCAACAATGATAGTGAAATATATACATATGTGACTACTCTTGGCAAGAAACAACTGGCTCATTCTTGTAGGAGAATTTGAAGAGATCAAGAGTTTCATATGAAGGTGTAGGTAGGGTTTGGGAGACAAAGTATGAGACAGAAAGACTCTGGAGTCAATAACGATGGGTTCTGCTGCTACCTCTGGACCTGAATGTGTGATAGGAGGGAACAGTTATTGAAACCTGCTGAGGTTGTCTGGTGGACAGATTACCTTCCACTGGAAAAGCTTGTTTAATCTGGGAATCTGCCACATGGATGAAACTTGAAAACCCTCTGCTAAACAAAGAAAGCCCACTACAGAAGGCAGACAGTATACAATTCTTTCTACGTGAGGCACTGACAACATGTAAGCTCAGAAACCAATGATTCTGTGGGAAGTGGGGAATGGGAATTTTCAATGTGTATACAGTTTCAGCTATGCAAGCTGGAAAAGTTCTGGGGATTGTGCAATGACATGGATGCATTTAACATACACAACTGTGCTCTCAAAAATGGTTAATACAGTGCTGTTGGCTAAGTTATAGTCCATCAGCTTTATATGCTCACACACCAACCTCAGCACTTCAGAACATGACTGTGTTTGCAAAGAGCTTACAAAAATGACATTATAGTAGCCTCGTTCCAATCTATGGGATCCATATTAAAAGAGGGAATGTAGATGCACCTGGCAGACATACATAGAAAGAAAACGCCACAGGAGGACACAGTGGGAAATGAACTACCCGCAAACCAAAGAGTAAGACTGTGGAAGAAAGCAAACCTGTCCTCACTTTGTTCCTATGGACGTCTAGCCTCATAAATGTAGTAAAACATATTTCTGTTTTGAAGCTTATCCTATGATATTTAAAGCAGCCTTTGAAAACAGTAAATTTTATTGTATGTGTATTTTATCATGATTTTGAAAAGTATCTGGAAAGAAGTTTGTAAAGCAACAAAATGGTGGACTGTGGAAAAAGAAATTATATTTTAACAAAAAGTTTTGGTCAGGACTGCATGTTCAGGTATATCTTGAGTGCTGAAGTCTGATTTTTCCATGCTTGTGCAAGAGTTTTACTACATGATATGCCAATAAGAGATCAATTGTTATGGTGTCTTCTTTGCTTTATTCTGTGGGTCATGGCTTAGAAAGAAGCTCTTGAGGATGCAATGTGTGTTCTTGAAACTTGTCCTTATCCTTCAAGTGTCAAATAATCAGGCCAGTTGAGCAAGCACCAGCACAAAGCTCTTCAGCTTTCCTACCTTCAGAATCATGAACCAACTAACCCTCTACTTTTAAAAATTATATTGTCTCATATGTTCTATTATGCAACAGAAAATGGACAGATATGCCTATTGATTGATAAGATGAAATTTATTTTCTGTATTTGAATCTTTCTATTTATGTTGAAAGTATAAATTGAGGAGATCCTTTAAATTTCACAGAATGACTTTTAATAGGATTATGGATTTTTCCGAGTTCTTTTTAATTAACTCTGTCCTAATATAACTCATATGATAAATTACAATTATTGTCACTAAATTAACATATATGTATAATATTGTGTGTGCATGTGTGTATGCACACGAGTGTATGATGATACATATGTTGATGTCAGAAGGCAACTTTGTGGAGTTTGTTCTTTCTGTCTACTTTTATATGACTTCCCTGAATTGAACTCAAGTCTCTCGTCTTTACCTGGTAAGCCATGGTACCAGCCCTAAAGCATATTTTTGAATGCAGAAGTAGAGTGAGCTGTACAAGCATGTGTACCAGGAAACCACCACCAAGACTAAATATAGAAGTTTTCATTATCTGTGTATTAGGACTCTCCAGGAGAATGCAGCCAATTGTATATTTAGTTTTATGGTAGGTAATTTTATCACATAATTATTGAGCTGGAAAATGCTCAAGATCTGAAGTCAGCAAGCTGCACACTCGGGCACTGATACGTAAGTTCCGATCCGAGAGTGTGTAGGGAAGCCCAGGTCTAAGCTTGAGCTGTCAGGAAGGCTGGGTTTTCCCTCAAGCAGCTCTTTTCTTTAGTTCAGGTTTTCAGTTGCCTGACTGCAGTCCTGTATAACATTAGGAAGAGGGTGCTTCACCCAGTCTACTCATTCAAATGTTCATAGCATTCAGAAGTCCTCTTAACAGACAGTCTCTTGATAATGTTTGATCAAATATTCATGTGTTGAAGCACAATAAAGCTAAAAGCCAATCAGAACCCCCAAAATTGCTGTCTATCTCATGTCATTAATGAGTCTTCATGAACTCACCCAACACTTCCACTTTAAGAAGGCACTGCTTTTATTTCTTTATTGCAGGTAAGACTGGTTTTCATCTTCCTTCAAATTTATCATCAATACATCTAGAGATGATGTACAGGGCTCATGGTAGCTGGATTCTTTATGTCAACAAAATGGTTTTGAGATTCATTTATATTTAACTATCAGTAGTTTATTCCTTTTAAAGTTCTTCATTGGTAGATAGTACCTTGGTTGGTCTATTCAACTTTTATTGATGGATATTTGTTGTTTCCCACCACCCATCAAGAATTTGACAAGTAGCCAGGCAGTGGTGGCACATGCCTATAACATGAATCTTAAAAGGTCTTACAATAAAATAAAAAAAAAAAAAAACAGAGACAGATTGTGGTGGTATTGTGTTCCCCAAAATATTGTGTACCTTAATAAATTTATCTGGGGTCAGAGAACAGACAGCTACTAGATACAAAGGCTAGAAAATGGTGGCACTCACACCTTTAATCCTAGCATTCCAGAGATAGAAATCCCTCTGGATCTCTGTGAGTTCAAGGCCACATTGGAAACAGCCAAGCGTGGTGACACGCCTTTAATCCCAGAAAGCCAGCCTTTAATCCTAGGGAGTGGTGGTAGAAAGTAGAAAGATATATAAGGTGCGAGGACCAGAAACTAGAGGCATTTGGCTGGTTAAGCTTTCAGGCTATGGAGCAACACAGTTCAGCTGAGATACATTCTGGATGAGGACTCAGAGGCCTCCAGTCTGAGGAGACAAGACCAGCTGAGGATCCGGCAAGGTGAGATAGTTGTGGCTTGTACTCTCTCTCTGATCTACCAGCATGGACCTCAATAACTGGCCTCGGGTTTGATTTTATTAATAAGAACTTTTAAGATTCCTGCTACACCAGATATTGGGCAGATATTGGGGTGAAAGCTGAAAGATCAGAGAAGCAGAACAGCCAACAACTAGCTTACCTCTACTAAATCCTCAGCCTCAAGAGAATGAGTTCCTGGTTCCTCATGCCTTATATACCTTTCTGTGTCCTGCCACATTACTTCCTTGGATTAAAGGTGTGTGTCACCATTGCCTGGTTCTGTTTCTGTAATGTAGTCCAGTGTTGCCTTGAACTCACAGAGATCCAGATGGATCTCTGCTTTCCAAGTGATAGAATTAAAGGTGTGTGCCACCACTGTCTGACCTCTATGTCTAATTTAGTGGATGGCTCTGTTCTCTGATCCCCAAGTAAGCTTTATTGGGGTATACAATATATCACCACACATGACTTTAATCTCAGCACTTGAGAGGCAGAGGCAGGTGGATCTCTGTGAGTTCAAGACCAGCCTAGTCTACAGAGTGAGTTCCTGGACAGCCAAGGCTACCCAAAGAAACCTGGCCCCCCAACAGAAAACTTGACTAGTATGAATAAAGCAGCTAGATATAAATTTATCACTCTTAGGAAATTATCTAAGAGTAGGATTGCTGAGTTTTACACGTATGTTTAACTTCATGAAAAACTGACAAACTGCTTCTCAAAAGGTGTGACCTTGAACTCTCATCAGCAACACAGAGGAGTTCTAATTTCTCCATATCATTCTGGCCTTTTGTGTGCATGGCCTTTCTAATTTAGGCATTCTGGCAGAGATGGTTTCTCCTTGTGGCTTCAATTTGCATTTCTTTGATAATCAGTGATGATGAATACATTTTAACATGCTTGTTGTATTTGTAGATATTATTTAGGAAATGTCTGTCAACATTTTTGTCTTTTTTTCATTGAGTTGCTTTGACTCGTTAGAAATATCTGTATGTTTTGAACACAGCACTTTGTATTTTATGTGCAGCCAGTGCATTTCCATTTTATAAATGACATATTTTAATTTTTAGAATATCTAATTTAGTAATTTATTTTTCTTTTCTGGTTATTGGCTTTTGTGCCCACTGCATTTTCTAAAACCATGAAGGTCTTCTTTCTATTTTAAATGTTTGGAGTAGGCATTTGTTCTGAGCAGGGTAATAAAATCCTGCATGGTAGTCCATACTACAGGAAAACAGGGTCATGAAAACTTGCATGCTAGTCCACACTGCAGTAAAACAGCAGCAAGATTTATCTAATGAGCATAGGCTGGAGATAGGACAATGCCAGTGATAAAAACAGTAAGGTCCAAAATCATTGTATCATCTCTTCAAAATGAAATTCTTAAGCTGACATGGAACATCATGGGCAGTTTCTGTAACTCAATTTGTGAGGTTTGCACAGGTACATGGCTGAAACCAGAATAGGGATAGAAGAAAACGCAAATAAAATGAAGCAAATAGGACACTGATCTAAGATTCTGCAGATAGGAAAACAACAAGGAATAGTTAGATGAGGGAATACATCATTTACAAGTTGCATTATATATTGATGTTTAAGTGCACTTAGTAATATGAAGAAGTCATTTTGTCTCCCTAGTTAAAATTTCTTCAGTGATTTCTTTACTCAGGGTTTGAAGTAGGCACACCTGAGTCAGATGTCATTGATAAACACTGTAGCATGTCAGCAATATTCTGACGTGGTCTTTGGCAGGAGCATATGGAAGGGTTAATTGGCTTCTGGCATGGAACTTAGAGTAGGTAACATTGAAAGCAGAAGCTACATCACGGAGCTTCTTTGTCTCCTGGGGCTGTGATGAGGTGAACAAAGACAATACTCTTGTCCAGTTTAGAGCTGAGCTTGAACTGAACATTTCTTTACCTTGTGAAATGTTCAGTTAAGTGATTTTGCACTTTAATTTTCCAGCCTGGACCAAGACCAGAAATGCCAAAATGATATGAGAAAGGCTGTTCTTACTGTTTTTCTGGCTGAGATTGGAAGAGAAAGTGCCAGCAATCTTGTGAGAAAGCCTGTTCTCTCAAGATCCGCAACCCACTTTGCAGAATCGAGGGCTTTGGATAGTTCAGATGAGTCTGGCTGAGTGTCCTGGTGTGCTCCCCCAAATCACACTCTGCAGAGAGCATTGTGTCTCATAGAAGTCAGCCACAGAATACTCTGTGCACTTCTTTAGACATCTTAAACATTACGTGTACCCATCCAGATAAACTGCTAAAGGCTAGCAGAACACTGCCAAATTCAAATGTGATCCCTACAGCCAGGCTTCAGATTTCAACCTGGAATAATAAAGATAGTAATCACAGTAATAAATTTTTTGGGGGACTTTTGTAGCCATGGCTTCAAACTGCTGCAGAGTCTTTATACTTCAGATGACATCATGGATGATTAACTTAACTCTTCACTTTATAATGTAGACATTTAGAGTTCAGAGATGTGGCTATTCACTCAATATGATGTAGTTGGGTAGGAGCAGAGTCTAGCCTGGAACATTCAATGCCCTCTTCCTTCACAGCACACCAAGATACAAGCTGAGGACTTGTTTGTTAAATAACTGAACCTGAAAAGAAGAGCAGGCAGAAATGGCATCCCCATGTGGTCATGAACAGCTAATAACAAGGATTTCTGACATAATGCTGAAATGGAAGAGCATCCTCTTTACATTCAGGTCTGGAGTCCTCAAAGATGCTCTCCGGTCTATTAAAACTTCTCCAATTATAAACTTTTAATGTACATGACAATTTTTAGTAATAGATGTTAAAGATTTTTCTCTCAGTGGACTTTTGAAATATTTGTAATGAAGAAATGTTTTTGCTTCATGAGCATAAATTGGTAATATATTCCTACCCATCTACTCAATACTCAAGAACGGAAGCAACTGTTTTTCACAAATGTCCTATCTGGAATGTGGTAAGGACAGGGAATCCTGGGTGAAGATGGAAGAGCGGGACACAAACATCCTTGGTGGACTCTGGGAAATAATCAGCACCCATACATCCCAATGGCCTCAGCTGCAGGGACAGAGCAATTGAATATTCTGTAGTAGTTTCTGTATGTGAAAACAGGTGAGGTCTGCTTACTCCAAAACATACACAATGGTGGATATTTTCTGTTGTTAAAGACCTCATTTTGACCAAAAAGATACCCATTTCTGGCTTTTTTTCCTTCTATTCCTATAGGCACGGACTTTATTTATTTATTTCTGTGTTTCTTCTGTATTAATTTATGTATTTCTGCATTACTTCTGTATTTCTAACACGTTTGTTTGTTGGGGCTGATTTAATTAAGGTTAGTGTTTAAAAATCACATTTGTAAATATAATTATTGATTTATTTTTCTCATCTGCTAAATCATTTATTTTGGCCCCCATATTCTTCACGTTCCCTTGTCTCTAGCACGCAAGTCAAGGCTTTCCGCTCGATGCCTCTCCCCTTCTCATCCTGGCAGCCAACCAGCCACCCTATAGTTGGGACCAGATACATTCGTGTAGCAACAATATTATGGGAACCTGGCACGAAAAATGTAAATAGATTTCCAACATGACTATATCGTATCCTCTTAACAAGTAGAAAAATATTTCTATATGCACAGCACATACACTGCAGACTTTCTATAATATTAAACACTTTAAAGTTATCATAAAATCTGTGCTAAAACAGACACGAAAAACTTTGGCGACCACTTCAAGTGGAGTCTGGATTCTGCCAGTGCCGTGCATTCTCTTGTAGCCGTGCTAAAGAGCTACCTGCTGGGGCAGCAGCCAAGAACCCTGTCATTTAACACAGCTGGTAATTGAAAGTGTTCGAGTGACGGTTTGATCCTTTGCAACTCTTGGTTTGGATGATACCGGCACAATGAGCATTTCAGAACACTGCGAATGTACTTAGAACAGTAGTACTGTTGATTTCACTAATTTTATTTACTATCGGGTTTTATTTAGCAGATGTCACAGTGTAGGCAATTGCTATTAATGGGAGTATTGAAAAGTCTGAAACTGGGCTTTCTGGGGAACCAGCTGGTTCATAATGATATTTATGTACACACGCATTCTATGTGACAGCAGACCTAGTTCAGAATACATGCACAATGTAAGATCCACCTAATTGTCTACTCTTTAAATAGTTACCCATTTCACTGTTGTCAAAACAAACAAAACAAAACAAATCACAAACCAACTCCTAAACATTGGATCTTACTCTGCAATGCGGAACAGTGTGTGCCACCAATCCGTTCAACTAAGGAGGAACTAACTCTGTTGGATCAATAACGCAAATGCAGTTCGAAAATCTTTGGCATTTGAAAACCAGAATCTGTGTGTCCAAGGTTTCAAGAGCAAAGATTCTCTACCTGTAAGGTGCCAAATCCTTCGAGAAACAAGCCAATGTCTAGCCACTGTTTCAGTCCTCCGCCCTTCTCCCTCTCTCAGCTCTCCCCTAGACTCCCTTCTGTGGTTACTGTGTCATCTGCCCACCATGCTTTCCTGCATTGTCTGTCTATCCACCACGCTTTCCTGCATTGTCTGTCTGCCCACCACGCTTTCCTGCATTGTCTGTCTATCCACCACGCTTTCCTGCATTGTCTGTCTATCCACCACGCTTTCCTGCATTGTCTGTCTATCTACCACTCTTTCCTGCAGTCTGTCTATCCACCACGCTTTCCTGCATTGTCTGTCTATCCACCATGCTTTCCTGCATTGTCTGCCCACCATTGCTTGCTCGCTGTCCTTCCTATAGGCTTAGATTTCCTTTCTCTCTTCTCTTTCTATCAACTGAAAACACATATCCTTCAGCTGATATATTTGAGCAAGAGTCTGTTCTGGAGCTATATGAGTGGGGGAGTGTGTGTGTCAGGAATATGCATGCATGTGTGTGTGCATGAGCTTGTGGAAATTAGAGGAACTTCAGAATCATTCCTCAGGTGCTGTCCACTTTTTTATCTATCTATCTATCTATCTATCTATCTATCTATCTATCTATCTATCTATCTATCTATCTATCTATCTATCTATTTTGAGATAGAGTGTGTTACTGGCCTAGCTCAGTAGGCCAAGATGGCAGGCCTGTAAGTCCCAGAAATATGCTTGTCTCTACTTTCCCAGTGCTGAGATTATAAGCATTCTCTCCTGTTCCCATTGTTTACACAGATTCTGGGAATCAAACTCAAGTACTTGTGCTTGCAAGTCAAGCATGTTACAAAATGAGCCTGAAATTATTAAATTAAATTAAATGCTAGATGCTGAGTATGCCACTGTTTTTTGCACAAAATTTACTCTGAGTTTTTCATTTTGAAACAGTATGTTATTAAACCAAGTAAACAAAAAAATATGGGAGTATGTCTATATAGGAAAAATACTTCTTAATTTTTATGGCATTATAGCTTATTATTGCTGTGTTTTCAACAAATTTTAAGAAATGGTGCTCAGAAAGCAACTACCTTATTTGTGAGACTTCCAAGACTCATTTGATAAACCAAACACTAGAAAGGGACCTGGGTCATGCTTTCAGATGCTAGGGATTGAATAATGGAGATGAATAAGATGGATATCTTTTTAAAAATAGTCGTTGTATCTTAACATTTGTTTAATTTTCAAGTGAATAATAGATTCACATGGTTCAAAAAAATTAACAAGGGTAAAAATAAACGCAAAGTTCTTCCTTCATCATTCTCCCATCTGCTGGTTTCCATGCCAACACTAAAACAGTTAACCTATGTTATTAGTTTCTTGGGCAGATTTCTAGAGATCTAAAAAATCTTTATATAATTAAACACTACATATACTCCTTTTCCTACTCTTAAGACCAATTCAACACAAAATAAAGACTTTTTGAATGTTCCTTATCATTATGCACTAATAATACGTGTCTTCCTTATTCTCATACTTTCTTTTTATTGTTTCATCCTGTTACTTGGAAGTGCCATAGTTTACGTGAACAGTTCTCTGTTGATGAACTTTTAGACTGTCTAGTTCCATGCTATTCTAAAATGTGCTGCAGTAAACAACCATGCACACTCATGATCTTCCCATGTGTGAATATATCTGTAAGTATACTCCCAGAACTGGAGCTGCTGAGTCACTCATGATCTTCCCATGTGTGAATATATCTGCAAGTATACTCCCAGAACTGGAACTGCTGAGTCAAAGAGTATCTGTATCTGTAATTTCAATAAATATTGCCAGCTTGCCTTCCAGCATGATTATACCTATTTACACTCCCACCAGCAATGAATCACTGTTCTCATTTTTCTGTATCTTGCCAACCTTAAGGGTTGTCAAATTTTTGGATTTTTACCAATCTGATAGTAAAATATAGTATCTTGATGTAATTTTAATTTGCATTTTCCATGTGGAAGTGATTTGAACATCTTTCCATGTATTTATGAGTTATTTTTACTCCCTTTGCTATGAACTATTATATTTGCTTTCTAATAAGATATTTCTCCTTGAATTCTTTTTTAATATATACTAGAGAGCTCAAGTCTTAGATTGTGTTACTCTCCCTCAGCTTTCTTCAATTCAGTACTTACAAGAATTCTTATGGTTAATTCTATGGATAAATGCATTAGTATGGTGTTTTGCCTAAACCCACAGCTATGGATAAATATAGAAACAGGATAGATAGATAGATAGATAGATAGATAGATAGATAGATAGATAGCTGATAGATTGTGTATGAGTATAGGATATTTTAATGCCTTTTTGTAGTATACATAATACTATGCAAAAAATTCTCATGTCTGTTTTGAGGGTTAACTATTTCTATAGGCAAATGAAGAATGTAAATGTAGTATATGAAAGAAGTGTTTATTAATTTGCTTATAATGCACAATGTTTGTAAAATTCTCTAATAAAAACTCCAACTATAAATAACACTAGTCATGAGGCATATTATTCTCCTTTATAAAGAGACATGTTTGAAGAGTCAGTAATTTGTTGAAGTTCAGTTATTGTTTGTTAGAAGCCACACTACATCTTTCTCTTTCTCTTCGACTTTTTGCTTCCTCCTTCCATTTCTCCATTGTTCATTCTTTCCCATAACTTCCTGAGTATCTTCTATCTGCCAGACTCATTCTTGGATTGTTGAGACAGAACCCATTTTCTGGGTGCATCACCAGCCTTTTAGCCTTTCTGATGGTCATTCAGTAATGTCTTCATCATGGAACACAAATCTCCCAGAATCGTAATGGAAGCACTGGACTCTATGAAAAAGGGAGCCCCCTTTACCTCTAGCCATACAAAAAGCCCTGGTACAGGCCAGTTTCACCCATGAAGCAGAAGAATCTCAACCCAGACCCTGAGCTTCTACAGCAGTAAGCATGGCTTCTTTGCTGGTGAATGGCTTGCACACATTTTGTATAGGATTGTCTGCATGTGCACAGGCTGTAGGTTTTGACTTCTGAAGAAAACAAAAACAAGAACAAATTGTAAGACTAAAACCAGCTTCAAATTGCCCTGGGATATTAAAGTGAAGCTAACCACATAAAGGACATATGACATTTGCCTCAGACAAGACTGAGTGCTTGGTTCTTATGTGTGATTGTGCCTGGCAGTGATTTTTGTGGCGCTGATCCAAGTTTTCAGGACACTACCACATTTTTTTTAAGTTTTTCTAATGAATTATAATAAAATTTCTGTAGTTTACATCAAATTGTGTTGAATGGCATTTTTAGCAAATTGTGTCACATTGTGATTTTTCCCAAAATTTACAAAATTTCTTGTGCCAAAAAATAATCAGTGAAAATGATTTTGTGTGAAACTTTTTGAAAGCCAAGTTTAGCTGATTTTGCTAAACAGCACCAGCAAACAATTTATTCAGTCTTTCTCCAAGCCCCTTCTCTGTGCCTTGGTCTGTTTCCAGCCCGCCCCCCACCCCGCTCCGGCTTCTTTCACTTTTGCTGGCCTTTGTGTCTGCTCCTAGTTCATCTTTCTCCAACACTATCAGCCCTCTTTACAGTCCCCACCCCTAACTATACCAAGCCTTGGGCTATAGTTTTGGGTTGAGGGTCACAGAGGTCATGGATTTTCCACTGAAAGAAAGAAACAAAGCTGGGGCACGGGGGTGGGGGGGTGGGGGGGATGATTACTTTGGCTGTCTCTCTCTCTTGTGCTTGGTGCTGAGAAATTCATTCTCCAGTCCCCTGGCAAGTGCTGGGACTGTGAGATTGGGACACACAGAATTCACCATAAGAATCACAACAGTGATGCCTTAGACAAAGGAAAGGCTTATTTACATATGCCCGACTCCCGCGTGGAGCTTTCTGCGTGTGGGTGGGTAGGCAGACGACTGGGCTAGATTTTTCAGACTGTTCTTTTGAACTGACTTGTGTCTCCGGAAGGAAAGACAGTAAGCAGTAGCACAAACTACAGGGTTCCTGGATTAAAACTGACCTTTCCAGGCAGTTAGTCTTCTTGAGTGTGTTATCAAATGAAGAAAGCAGTACTTGATAGAGCAGTGATTAGAATAGTAGTTGTCATTAGCAACTACTATATGCTACTAAGAATTTATGTGCCTCGTCTCTGACCCTTTACAGCTCTGGGCAATTGTATTATCCTCATATATGGGTAAGGAGATTTTTTTTAGGGCACCTGGGTAAGCAGCAGAATGGAGCTGTTTTATTTTCATTTTTAAAGTATTTTCTTTCTGATTTCAAAACTTATTCTTTGAGTCACTATACTATGTATACATGAACATTACATGACACAGCACACAGCACCAAATGCAAGGAGAGGGTTACTGTCTCGTTCTGTTTTGAAATATTTTAAGGAGATAGAAACACAGCCCTTCTTTGGCTTCTTTAGAAGTTCCCCCACTTAATGTGAACACATGTCACACCAGAAAATGGTGACTGAAGCTTGTGACTTTAGCCCTGGAAATTATCAGGTTATCAGCTTCCTGTTTCTTTGACAATGTAGAAAACTTGGTCCACCAGTAGTAACATGTCACGGCAGATTGAAACTGTGGAACTAGCTGTCTGGCCTCTGATAGTTAGGAGAATGCTGTGCCCAGCAGGAACGGGCTGAGGAGGGAGAACGAACCCAGAAACATCCCCACCACCAGTTCCTCTTGCTGTAGACTTAATGCAAGCCACAAAAGCCTATAGTGACTATCAAGAAAAGCCGCATAATTATAGGGCAGTGTTCTGTGGCTTCTATGTGTGTTTTGTGAGCCTAGCCTGCATCCAGACCACATGCTAATGTCTACCTGTTGAACACAATTTGATTTGTAGTAAGTGAAGTTTTCAAGAACTTTCTCAGCAACTCATTTGGGGGCAGGGTCTTTGGGTAAATTGTATGTAGCTAGAAGATGCTGAAGAACA